>NC_069506.1:66401296-67001296 GCF_027579735.1 Bombina bombina
ATACCTGTTCAGGACCTTGCCGATAGCGGTTCCTAAGAGAGATCTGGAGACAATGCAGTCAGAATTTATTCATTTTGTTAATAACAAAAAGCACTCCAGAATCCCTTATCAGATAATGACAAAACACAGACAGCTAGGTGGGATCGGAATCCCTAACCTGACAGATTTTTATGACGCCTCTAGACTGGCTCAAACAGCACTAATGGGATCCTCTAACCCGGATATAATCTGGATAGGGATGGAATCGGATCTGGGAGAGGTGGACTCCCCGGGGGCTCTAATATGGGACACTACCATATCTGTACAAGAAATTCATAACTACTCCCCAATTACTGGCCTCTCGGTAGAACACTGGAGAACTTTAAATAAGAAAAAAAAACTGGTCCCAGATAACTCACTTAAGACACCACTCAGATACCTTATCCCAAAGGAATATAGGAAACAATTAGACAAATGGGTAAATAAGGGCCTTTATAGGGTGAGAGATATGATATCACATGGTAAGCCATTAACCTTCACACAGACTCAGGAAAAGCTTGCACCAGACCCCCTTAGATGGTACTTATACTTACAAGTTACTTCTGCCTTACATAAATTTCTATCAAACGCACGAAATCAACTCAGTACCACTTTAGAGAAAATATGCAGTGCTGACACTAGACTAAAACATACCATCTCGCGGCTATACATAGCAATACAGTCAACTACAAGTGAGGAAAAGTCTTCTATTATGTGCAAATGGGAGACTGACTTAGGCAACAGTATGGAGGTGAAGGAATGGTATGAGCTACTTTATTCCTCCTGCAGAGGACTGATAAGTGCGGATCTACGAGAAAATAGTTGTAAGACCATTTTTAGGTGGTATCTAACCCCAATAAAAACCTCCCACTTTACAGAAGTAAAAAATAGGAATTGCTACAGGGGATGCAATGAAATAGGAACTTATGTACATATGTGGTGGGAATGTCATGAAGTTAGACGTATTTGGATGAAGCTGTCTGACCTTCTTAGTACACTACTGGAGGAACGGATAACATTAACTATGTCCCAGGGACTCCTTAATATGCCACTCCCAAAATACCACCATCATATTAATACTTTCATTAGAATACTCTGCACAATCACAAGGATATGTACTGGAGGGAGAGGGCACCACTATGGCAAGAAATCCTAAATAGAATTAGTTTGACACATAAACTCCATGAAACCGCAGCTTTCATCCTGGGAAACGTAGATGCTTACCACAAAACATGGTTTTACTGGTTAATGCAATCGAATTGACACACTGACTTCCTTGAGGCCCTAAACTACATTGGTAGACAGACTACTAATACACATCAAAAAATGTTGAAATAGGACAGGGTTTCTCATAGATACTTTACCCCCTATAGGGAATATAATTCTTAAGGTACCAAACGGCAATGACACATACATATGCTTATCACTTGACCACTTGTTGTTTTGTTTCTGTTTTTTGTTGTTTTTTGTTCTTCTTGTTTGTTTCTTAAAAAAGGAAGGGAAAGATATTTTTTATTCTTTTCTCTATGAAAATTAATATGCAAAGAATCTATGGCCTAGATTTGGAGTTTGGCGGTAGCCGTCAAAACCAGCGTTAGAGGCTCCTAACGCTGGTTTTGGCCGCCCGCTGGTATTTGGAGTCAGTGATTAAAGGGTCTAACGCTCACTTTTCAGCCGCGACTTTTCCATACCGCAGATCCCCCTACGCCATTTGCGTATCCTATCTTTTCAATGGGATCTTTCTAACGCCGGTATTTAGAGTCGTTTCTGAATTGAGCGTTAGAGCTCTAACGACAAAATTCCAGCCGCCTGAAAATAGCAGGAGTTAAGAGCTTTCTGGCTAACGCCGGTTCATAAAGCTCTTAACTACTGTACCCTAAAGTACACTAACACCCATAAACTACCTATGTACCCCTAAACCGAGCTCCCCCCACATCGCCGCCACTCGATTAAAAATTTTAACCCCTAATCTGCCGACCGCCACCTACGTTATACTTATGTACCCCTAATCTGCTGCCCCTAACCCCGCCGACCCCTGTATTACATTTATTAACCCCTAACCTGCCCCCCACAACGTCGCCGCCAGCTACTTAAAATAATTAACCCCTAATCTTCCGACCGCAAAGCGCCGCCACCTACGTTATCCCTATGTACCCCTAATCTGCTACCCCTAACACCGCCGAACCCTATATTATATTTATTAACCCCTAATCTGCCCCCCTCAACGTCGCCGACACCTGCCTACACTTATTAACCCCTAATCTGCCGAGCGGACCTGAGCGCTACTATAATAAAGTTATTAACCCCTAACCCGCCTCACTAACCCTATCATAAATAGTATTAACCCCTAATCTGCCCTCCCTAACATCGCCGACACCTACCTTCAATTATTAACCCCTAATCTGACGACCGGAGCTCACCGCTATTCTAATAAATTGATTAACCCCTAAAGCTAAGTCTAACCCTAACACTAACACCCCCCTAACTTAAATATAATTTACATCTAACGAAATTAATTAACTCTTATTAAATAAATGATTCCTATTTAAAGCTAAATACTTACCTGTAAAATAAATCCTAATATAGCTACAATATAAATTATAATTATATTATAGCTATTTTAGGATTAATATTTATTTTACAGGCAACTTTGTAATTATTTTAACCAGGTACAATAGCTATTAAATAGTTAAGAACTATTTAATAGCTACCTAGTTAAAATAATAACAAATTTACCTGTAAAATAAATCCTAACCTAAGATATAATTAAACCTAACACTACCCTATCAATAAAATAATTAAATAAACTACCTACAATTACCTACAATTAACCTAATACTACACTATCAATAAATTAATTAAACACAATTGCTAAAAAAAAATACAATTAAATAAACTAGCTAAAGTACAAAAAATAAAAAAGAACTAAGTTACAAAAAATAAAAAAATATTTACAAACATAAGAAAAATATTACAACAATTTTAAACTAATTACACCTACTCTAAGCCCCCTAATAAAATAACAAAGCCCCCCAAAATAAAAAATTCCCTACCCTATTCTAAATTAAAAAAGTTACAAGCTCTTTTACCTTACCAGCCCTGAACAGGGCCCTTTGCGGGGCATGCCCCAAGAATTTCAGCTCTTTTGCCTGTAAAAGAATAAATACAATACCCCCCCCCCAACATTACAACCCACCACCCACATACCCCTAATCTAACCCAAACCCCCCTTAAATAAACCTAACACTAAGCCCCTGAAGATCTTCCTACCTTGTCTTCACCATACCAGGTTCACCGATCCGTCCTGGCTCCAACATCTTCATCCAACCCAAGCGGGGGTTGGCGATCCATCATCCGGTGCTGAAGAGGTCCAGAAGAGGCTCCAAAGTCTTCCTCCTATCCGGCAAGAAGAGGACATCCGGACCGGCAAACATCTTCTCCAAGCGGCATCTTCGATCTTCTTCCATCCGGTGCGGAGCGGGTCCATCTTGAAGCAGGCGACGCGGATCCATCCTCTTCTTCCGTTGTCTCCCGACGAATGACGGTTCCTTTAAGGGACGTCATCCAAGATGGCGTCCCTCGAATTCCGATTGGCTGATAGGATTCTATCAGCCAATCGGAATTAAGGTAGGAATTTTCTGATTGGCTGATGGAATCAGCCAATCAGAATCAAGTTCAATCCGATTGGCTGATCCAATCAGCCAATCAGATTGAGCTCGCATTCTGTTGGCTGATCGGAACAGCCAATAGAATGCGAGCTCAATCTGATTGGCTGATTGGATCAGCCAATCGGATTGAACTTGATTCTGATTGGCTGATTCAGAAGCACCGCTGGTATCGAGAGTTGCATTTGCGGTAAAAATGCTCTACGCTCCTTTTTTGGAGCCTAACGCAGCATTTGTTTGAACTCTCGATACCAGAGTTAATTTTATGGTGCGGCCAGAAAAAAGCCCGCGGAGCGTTAACAGCCCTTTTACCGCCAAACTCCAAATCTAGGCCTCTGTTAGCAGTCACGTTGTAAGGTGTAACAGATGGAAACTGATCTCCGATACTAGTATTAAAATTTCTTGATGAGATATTATATAACACTGGATGGACATTGGGGACTATAATCTCAAACTACAGTCAATGGTAAAAGTTGACGCAGAAAAAAGGAAGAAGTACAATTGCTATTTTGATGTAACACCTACTGATTATGTGATGTACCGATATATGACTGTTTATTAATTTGTGATGGAATGTATTTTGCATAGTGACAATAAAAATATTTTAACATAAAGGGACTTTAAATTTGCCTGCTTAAAAAAAATACTTCCAATTTACTTCTGTTATCAAGTGTATCTGTTTCTGAGCACTCTATATAAAACATTGTTACAAACATTATTGCTTCAAACACTGCTAACTATAGTTCCCAAGACGTGCACACTCCTGAATCTACCTCAGTAAGCTCTCGAGGAAAGGAAACAAGTTTCAGCAAAGGATACCAAGTAAAAAATGAATATTTAATAATAAAAGTAAAAAGGAATATTATTTTAAATCTTAAAGTGATAGTAAATCCTAGCGTTTGTGAAACGCTAGGATTTACCATTGGAACAAATAAAGGGGACTTTCAGTCATGAAGTATAAAATACTTCATGCTGAAAGCTCCTTTATTTGTTTGAAGCGTTTGCCGCACTGAGCTGCTCAGGCAGCCCAAGGCAGAACTCTATTTTGCTGTGAGGTGACGTTTCCAACAAATTTAGAAAATTTCAGCATGAAGTATTTTATAATTTAGAACTGAAAGTCCCCTTTATTTGTTTCAATGGTAAATCCTAGCGTTTCACAAACGCTAGGATTTGCCATCACTTTAAGCTCTGAAACAGGAATCTTTCATTGTGACTTCCATGAACCTTTAAATAATGTCCACACATTAAAGGGATAGTCATAATTAAACTTTCGTTATTCAGGTAGGGCACGCCATTTAAAATAACTTTCCAATTTACTTCCATGATCAAATTTAGTTTGTTATTTTGGTATCCTTTGCTGAAGAGACTGCTCAGGAGCAGCAGGGCACTACTGGGAGCTAGCTGAACACATCTGGTTAGCCAATGACAAGAGACATATATGTGCAGCAACCAATTACCAGTTAGCTCCCAGTGGTGCATCACTGCTCCTGAGCATTCTCTTCAACAAAGGATACAAAGGGAACAAAGTAAATTTAATAATGTAAGTAAATTGGAAAGTTATTTAAAATCGCATGCTCTGTCTGAATCTTGAAAGAAAATATCTGGGTTTCATATCCCTTTAAGTGATCTTTGTCTAAGAATTACTTGCATATAAGTGGAGGCTAATAAATATGTCTTGCCAGATTCATACTGCATAAATAGCCCTCCGCTTAAAGAGACATGAAACCCAAAATTTTTCTTTAACGATTCTGATAGAGAATACAATTTTTTTAATTGTTTTATTTATAATCCAAGTCACTGTCCAAAAACAATATCAACCATTTTGAAAACATGGCATAATCAAAAGATACAATAAATTTGACAACATAGTACTATGTTCATTTATACATGTAGTTAAATTTAGGCTAATCATCACATTAATGAACACAAACATTTTATTTTCCTACAATGCTTGGAGTTTTTGATTTTCAGTATAACCCCCCCCCCCTTGTTCCCCCCCCCCCCCCATGCGAAGATAAAACATAACAAAAAAAAAAAAAAAAAAAAAACCAAACAAAAACAAACAAAAAAAAAATTACCATCACTTTCTTCCTCCTGAAGCTTTACCAGTTCCCTAATAGAACAATTTCTGTATTTCTAAAGGGGAAGATTATATAATCTATTTCTGCAGCCGGAAAGATTTTTAAGAAGGCAGCCCATTTATCAAAGAACCTTTTAATGTCTTGTTCATTATTTATATCCGCGTTTCTCTGGTCTAAAATGCATTGTTTTTTCATGCAGTTTTTAATTTCAGTAATGCTTGGCATTGCATGACTTTTCCACTTCTTACAGATTAAATACCTGGTAGCAAGAATAGCGGAGATTATTATTTTTTCATCAGTTTGCTTACCAGGCTCTTCCTTAAGGCAGAGTATTATCTGATATATTGTCAAAGAGACATAGCCTATCTTAAGCACCTTTTTTAGCCAGTATTCGAGCCTAGCCCAGATATTTTTAATCTTTGGACAATACCAAAACATATGTATTAAATCAGCTGCCTGATACGAACATTTAGGACATTTATTAAACCCTACATTCACACATTTGAAACCTCTCTCGGGGGTAAAATATGCCCCATGAAGGAGCTTAACATGTGCCTCCCTCCAAGTTGCAGAGAGCGTTACTTGTGCAATTTTTTTAATTGACAATTGAATAGTTTTAGACTCAATATTACTCTGAGGGATTGCTGTATTCCAGTAGAGGGCAATCTTTGCCAGTACCGGTTCTCCTTTATTTGTACCCAGAAGGTGATAACATGGTGCAATTGACATATGACCATTTCTTGTTAGAGCAAGCCAATCATCGAGTTTACCTAGTCCCCATTCCCAACCAGCTTTCTTAACTAGGTCCTGTGCAAAATGCCTTAATTGCAAATACGCAAAGAAGTCTTTATTGGGCAAATCAAAATCTCTTTTTAATTCCTGGAATGTTTTGATATATTTTCTCTCTTTATCAATTATTTGGTATACCTTGGTTAACCCCCGATTATGCCATTTCCTAAAGACTTCGGAATGCAATCCTGATTGAAAAATAGGGTTACCTATTATAGGCAAAAGACAGGTAGCACTATTATTAATTGAAAGAAAGGTTACTATCTTGTGCCAAGCTTTAAGTGGGTTAAGAATTGTTTTAAATCGTTTAATTTCTGAGGGGATTTCTTTAGGTACTAAGTGTATTAATGCAGATAGAGAATATGGGTAGCAGACACTGGTCTCGAGATAATTATTCAAGACATAGTTATTAGATGAGATCCAGTCTGTTACGACACGAGCCAGAAAGGAGAGGTTATATAGCCTTATGTCTGGTAAGGCAAGACCACCATCCTTTCTTGGTATTGAAAGTTTCATAAGAGATATCTTTGACCTCTTATTCTGCCATAAGAACTGTATAAGTGAAGTATTGATTGAACGTATATCCTTACCTAATAGAATTATTGGTGTATTTTGAAGTATATATAAAAGTTTTGGAAGAAGAGCCATTTTAAAAAGGGCAATCCTTCCAGAAAGTGATATTGGGAGATTTTGCCATAACAAAAGCTTTTCTTTGATCATTTTTACTACTGGGGGTATATTCAATGTATAGAGATCTACGGACCTTGTCGGAATATGAATCCCTAGATATTTAAAAGAATCTTTTACTTGGCGAAAAGGAGTTTCTAATATTGAAGTTTTATTTTTCCTGAGCCACACTATCTCTGATTTTGTCATATTTACTTTGTATCCAGAGAATGTACCAAATTGTTCCAAGATCTGAAAAAGTTTTGGTAAGTTCAGTTTGATGTTAGCCAAATAAAGCAGCAGATCATCAGCATACAGACCGATTTTTATTTCGCAGTTACGAATTTTTATACCATCCAAATGATGGCGTATTTTAATTGCTAGAGGTTCAATGGAAATATTAAATAAGAGTGGGGAAAGAGGACAGCCCTGCCTTGTTCCTCTACCTAACAAGATAGAGGGGGAAATGTTGTTATTCACTATCAATCTTGTAGATGGGTGTTTATATAGATTTTCGATAAATTCAAGAAAATTACCTCTGATGCCAAATTGTCTTAACGATGTTTTGATATGTTCGTAAAATATTGAATCAAAGGCTTTTTCAGCATCTAAGGAAATAATAGCAAGGTCAGGTATGTCCTCCCCCCCCGCTAGTTAAATTAGATAGTACCTCAAAATATTCTGTCACCAATAGGGCTTCCCTAATTTTTGAGGCTGAGTTGCGGTTATTTAGAAAACCTGCTTGATCAGTATGTATAATTTCTGAGAGGGGTCTTTGAAGTCTAGATGCTAGAATTGCAGTAAGAATTTTGTAATCTGAATTTAACAGTGCAATTGGTCTGTAGGATTCCTTGTATTCAGGGTTTTTTCCGCCTTTTAATATCAAAGTTGTGTAAGAATTGGTAAATGAAGAGGGGATCATTTTACCACTAATAAAGAAGCTGTTAAAGAGCGTGCAAAGATGTGGGGTGGCTTCACCAATCAGGATCTTATAGAATTCACTAGGCAAGCCATCTGGACCTGCTGCTTTATTTGAGGCAAGCTTGGATATTACTTTCTCTATTTCTTCTATGGAAATAGGGACATTGAGGCTATCAGCCATTTCTGATGTGACAGTAGGATACGTGATATCTCTCCAAAAGTCATCAGATGTATGCGTATCACTTGTTTTAAATGAATATAATTCCTGGTAATATTCATTAAATGCAGCTAGTATGTCTTCGGCTTTAGAAAGCTGAAGACCTTTATTATACAATTTGTCTATGATTGGTTGTTTTTTCTCATTTTTTATTAATTTGGCCAGCATCTTACCTGATTTATTACCATATTTATATAGCTTAGCCTGCATTTTTAATTCCTTTTGAGTTTCTTGCAGTAAAACAAAAGTATCCTTTTCATTTTTTGCTTTAACGTATTTTGCCCAATTTAAGGGGGTTTTGTCAAGCAGATAATGATTATAAGTGTTAGTTAAACATTGGCATGATTCTCTTTCTCTAGATCGAATTTTCTTATGCAGGGCTGAGCTATATGAAATTATTTCGCCTCTCATTACTGCTTTTGCAGTGTCCCAAAATACTTCAGTGCGGTTTAAATAGTCTTTATTAAAATGTACAAATTCCTTATATCTATTTATAAGCCAGTTCTTGAATTTTACCTCAGTCGTCAGATAGTAGGGAAAAAAGAAACGTGTTGCAGCAGAATACAAATGTGAAAGCTGAAACTCAAGTACAATCGGTGCATGATCTGAAAGAAATATTGGTCCTATATCGGGTTTTTACCCCTCTCATCACCATACGTTCATCAATTAGAAAAATGTCGATTCTGGAGAGCGTCTTATGCGCCTTGGAAAGACAGGTAAAATTTTGAGTAGAAGGATTTTGCTGTCTCCAGATATCCCGCAGTGCTAAGTTCTGCATTATTTTTTTAAACATCTTACCCTCTAGATTATCTTTTTTTTTTTTTAACTGTTTGACATTATGTCTTAGCCTATCGATCGGGCATTGTGGTGCCATATTGTAATCTCCTCCCATAATTAAAGAGCCTTCCGTGAAGGATAATAATTTGGTCTGCAAAGTGTTCCAAAATTTTGGATCAAATACATTAGGGCCGTATGTATTACATAATGTATACATCTTCTGGGCAATCTTTATTTTCAGTAGTACATATCTCCCCCCGATGTCAGCCTCAAAATGTGTGACTTCGGTATCAATTTTCTTTCCTATTAGAATTGCTACCCCCCCTTTTCCTCTTAACACTAGGTGCAAAATAGATTTCTTTTACCCATGTTGATTTAAGTTTTAAAGATTCTTCAGCTGATAAATGGGTTTCTTGAATAAAACCTATGTCAGTCTGGATCTTTCGCAGGTGATTAAGGATTGCTTTTCTCTTTATAGGGGTAGATATACCACCTACATTCCAAGATACTATTTTACAATTTTTATTCAGCATATTCATTTATACATTAAGAAGGGAGAAAGAGAAGAGAGAAAGAGAAAAAAATAAATAAAAAATAAATAAATAAAATAAATAAATAAAAAAAAAAAAAAAAAAAAAAAATAATAATAATAATAATAATAAAATAAAATAATAATAATAATTTAAAATTAGACACCTAAATTTTCTCCGCACAGGTGGGGGTTGGGTCCTAGGACTCACGTCTAGAAGAGACACGGTCTTTCCCATAAGCAAAAACCTATAGCTTACACTCAGTCTAATAATCAGATATTCAATATTGCTGTTATTAAGCTTAGGAACCCAGTGTGTTATAGAAGCTCTCAGCCAGTTGAGCTTCTTCAAAGAAGTGTGTGACTTCCCCAACTTTAACCTTTAATTTGTAGGGGTACATTATGGTTGCCTGGTACCCTTTTTGTATCAATTTGGAACAAATAGGAGCAAGCTCCCTTCTCCTTGCTGCAGTGTCAGCGGAGAAATCTTGAAACATAAGGATTGTAGCGTCTCCAGCCTTAACAGGCTGTTGTTTGCGATAATGCTGGAATAAGGTAAGTTTGTCTTGAAAATTTAATATTCTAGCGATAACAGGCCTAGGCCTAGTTCTATCTTTATTGCCTGAGCGAGGTAGACCAAGTCTGTGCGCTCTCTCCACTGGGATGGGATATAGGGTAGATGGCATCTTTAAAATTGTAGGCAAGGTTTCTGATATAAAATTAACAAGATTGTCATATTGTTGTTCTTCCGGAAGGCCTATAATTCTTATATTATTTCTTCTAGAACGATTTTCTAGATCTTCTAATCTGTTTTGAATTTTCTGTACGTTATTATTTATACCTTCTAGATTAGAACTATGCGTTATTGTTAGATCTTCCAGGTCCGAAACTCTTTGTTCGGCTTCCTGCAGCCTATTGGAGAATTTACGAACCTCTTATGTCAGAGAAAGAAAATCTTGTTTGATTTCAGCTCTAAGAGCCTCAAATTTAGGAGAGAGCGCATCAGATATACTAGCGACTAAGCTGTGAATATTGGTTACTTCTTGTACAACTGGTACATTTGGTTGCGCTTCTGTGGGAGGCTCCTGATTACCCTTCAATTTTCTGTCTCTCTGTCTTGCTGCCATGGCTGGAGAAATATTCCGGGGTGAGGTGTGAAGGAATTTATCCATGTGCCAGAAAAGAAAAGAGAATTAAAAAAAATTGAAGTGAGGCAATTTATCTAAGTGAAGATCAATACAGGGAGTGAACTTAATTTTAGAGTTAAGTTTGAGAAGGTGAAGCGTTCTCAAATAGACAAGTGAGAATAGGGATGTGCACTATTGTGACCAAGTGAGGGAAAAGAAAAGGGGAGAGAGAAAAAAAAAAAAAAAAAGGAAAGAAAGGAAAAATAATAAACTGTGAATTAAATCGTGTTATTTAGATCCAGCCAGGGATGCAGAGATCAGGGACGTTATTAATGTTAGGCAATTTTATGCCAATTTGTTAATTGTCTTACTGTTGCTAATCTTCAAAAGACACAATAAAGGAAATGGTATCTCTGAAAGCAGCAACAGCAATTTCTTAATTAGATTTATATCCAAGAAAATATTATTCCAGCAATTATATACAGTATATTTTATAGGTAAGCAAACATATTCACAGTGACCTAGTTATATCCTGGTTCAGTCAGTTTCATTTGTATTTTATTTTCAGAGAAGTTAAAATATCTCTTCTTTAAAGAAAATTTATAAGGTAGTTTTAACTAATGATCTTTATATTTCTATATAAACTTTCTCCCTGTCCAATAGTAAGGGATAGTATTTTATTTTCAGGGAACGTAGGAGATTTATTCTTAGGAAAGAGTTATTAGATAATATAACTGAGGATCTTTTATCTCTATATAGCCCTTCCCTCCAAGCAGTAATAATGGGTAATATATCCTGAAAAAGGTTATAGTAAATTTCTCTGGTATTGAATTATTAATTCCTTATTCACACTCAATAACCTTTGATTTTTTTTTTCCTCCCCTTCTCCTCTCCCTTCTCTCTCCCCTGAGAATGTTTCACTTTTTAGAGGAGAAAGTACAATGTCTTTTTACATACTATGCACATTTTACACATTCTTAAGCATTAACATTTTTGCCTAGATTTGCTCAATACATTGATATGAAAAAATTGTAGCGACAAGTAATATAGTTAAATAAAATTAAATGTGCCAAACAAATCATATGCAGAAAAAAGAATCATATAAGGAGCCAATGAAAAAAAAAAAAAAAAAAAAGTTCCTTTATATAGTTAATAAAGTTCAGCCAGTTCTTGTATGTATGCAGCTCGTCACCTTACCTGGGTCATTCTATGCATCAGCGTTCAACTAATAGCCAGGTAGGTGGGCAGAAAGAGCCTTCAATATGAGAAAATGCCAAAATTGCTGATACCTATTAGAGGGGTTAATTATACAGCCATCTTCCATAGCATTTTTACCAGGATCCATACAGTGTTCCCCAGGACATGCAGCTCTGGTTGGTATCCCCAAAAAAAAGGTGAAGAGAGAAAAACATGCTCCCAGATTGAGCACCTCCTAATTTAGCGCTTACCCACAGCGTCTCGAGGAACCAGAGCAGAGATATGCAGAGGCGCTGCACAGGGAGATCTCAGCGGCAACTGCCAGGCTAGCTACACACAGCCCCGACCTCCCACGCAGCACCGGTGGGGGAGGGGGGATTCTCCAGCAAGCTTTCAGTCCGGCACCGAGCAGAGCCGCTTCGAGTACTTATCGCTCCCTGCTTGAAGATGCGGCTCCGCCACCACACTTCAGCTCAGTCTCACGGATGATTTCTGTCTCCCTCGCAACTTCGGTGGGGGAGAGGAAGGTATGTGGGGGGTCCGCCGCGCTGCTGTGGGTACTCAGGGCAGGAGTCAGGAAAAAAACATCAGGTCCTTTGTTAGTGCAGCAGTGTTGATATATGTAAATAGCCTTATCCTCCCACGCAGCACCGGTGGGGGAGGAAAGGGTATGGAGAGAATCTGCTGTTATCCTGCAGGTAATTAGGGCCAGGTTCAAGGCAGTTTATCAGTATAGCAGAGAGAGTGTATAAAGATAGCCTCAACCTCCCACGCAGCACCGGTGGGGGAGGGAGGCACTCTGTTCCTCTTTGAAGTTATATCACAAGTTCTAATATATATAAAAAGAGGAAGCCCAAGGTATAGGCTTTTTGCAAGCTGACTAATAATGTCAGCACAGTGGGATGTCTGTCCACTGTCTGGTTCCAGGAGCGTTGATACAGGCTATCCAAGAAGCTACCCAGGTCCCTGGGTTTGGCACGAGAAACTCCACCAGCAGCTGCAGGACTGGAAGGTAATCACACACAGGTGTGTGCAGTTAGCTCCTCCTCCGGAAACCACTCCTCAGCAGAGAATACAATTTTAAACAACTTTCCAATTTACTTCTATTTTTAAATATGCTTCCTTCTCTTGTTATCCTTTGCTGAAAGGTTTATCTAGGAAAGCTCATCAGCAGCAAAGAACTTAGGTTCTAGCTGCCGGTTGGTGACCGCATACAGAGGCGTAACTAGAAACCACAGGGCCCAGGTGCAAGAATCAAAGCAGCCCCACCCCCAAAAAAAAAAGTGAATTGAAAAAAACAATATTTTTGTGTGTAGCAAGTTCCGGAAAAGCAGAAAAAAAGAGAGAGGCGCCTTATAGTGTATTAACATTGATCCCATAAACATTAGGATGACAGACAAATGGCAACTCACAGATAGGATAAGCACACACAGTGCTACAATTCACAGCAGGCAGAGACCTCTAAGTTGCTTGGCCGACTCACTCCCTGCAGCACTCGGTCAGTCATGTGTGAAGATGTCGGTGAACCACAATGGAGCTCACTTGCCGTCTCAGGAAGTGTATCCGATGGAATCGGCCAATCCAGACGCCCAAATGGAGCACAAAAGGAGTCCGGGGAGTAGGAGGTTCTCTGATCGGAATGTGCTTGCAGTCGTGGATGCTTAAGTGGGGATTTCAACCTTTGGTGTGTTGCCTTTGCAAGTTTCACAGATCTTCAGTGGCGTTGTCTCACTGCTACCATTTTCATTTCAGAGATGTGGCTAAAGCGATACGTGTGTTTTACCCTGACTTTGTTAGTGATTGGGCTTTCTCAAGCATCAACAATTTTTGTGTGTGCTGTATACACACATATATATAGCCGACTGTGCTGAATACACACACACATATATAGCTGACTGTGCTATATACACACACATATATATATATATATATATATATATATATATATATATATATATATATATATATATATATATATATATATATATCAGCCAAAAGGAAGTGCACTCTCAGGTCTTTCACAGCAAAAGTTACTTTATTGATGTAACGTTTTCGGAGGACTTGCCCCCTTCATCAGCATAGTAAATTAAACACAAAATACAAAATAAATAGTGTCATACTTACAATTAACATTCAAAACCATGCCCCTTTCCCTTGGCGCCAAACTGCCGATGTTGGAACGCATACTGCGTTCCACCGGCGATAAGAACCGGAAGTGGTGCGCAACATCACTTCCGGTAGACAATTATTACTAACAATATTGACAATACTGAATACAATAAATCGTGTAAAGTGAATCAAAAATTTCAAAGCGTGTCCACTGGGCGTTTCATAATAACAACATGTACAAGTGCAGATACTGTAATCTGAAAAACCAAGCATGTGCAGCAAATAAGTGTTATTGCACAACGGGTTGCCCGTTGCCATGGCAACCTATGTACACTAATCGTGCCCCACTCGCATATTGAAAACACTTTTTCAAAAAATGTGCACACTAAATTTGTGTAGTAACCTATGAACTTTAAACAGTGCAATGCTTAATTATACGCATATGTATTTAAGAAAAACAAAAAAATAGAAAAATACATTGCCTACTTTGATAGCGTGTAATTTTGTATTATGCTGAAAATTTAAAGTTATACACTGCTGCATTAAAATGTCATCCCTACTTATTTTAGGTAAGGAATACTTTTACAGATTGCTAGATTATACCTAAATAATGCGGACATATTCCTCAGGATTGCAATGTGTACACACTTTCCAGGGTGATAATGGGTATATTTAGGCTAGGATATCCCTAATAGCATAATTTTAAATGATATATAGGAACCCTATGCTTTGCAAGCTCCTAGTTTGATCTGTTTAATAACACACCAACCACGGTTCGGTTTAAAATGTCTGCTGATTTACACTCCATCAATTTTCTTGATCTTAAGGTGTACAAAACGGCACAGGGACTGGGGTGCACACTATTTAGCAAACCTACAGACAGGAATTCCCTGTTGAGATCAGATAGTTGTCATCCCCCAGCACTGCTGAAGGGCATACTGAAATCACAATTAATCAGGACAGTGAGGAACAACTCTGATCCTATGAAGGGAGCCTCCCAGTTGTTGGAAATGGGTGCAAAATTTGCTGAGAGAGGGTATAAGTCACAAGACATTAAACAGATGATGGAAGAAGTGTCACAATATACACAAACACAACTGTTAACAAGGAAACAAAGACAAACCACAGATGAAAAGCTCATAATGGCTACTACATTTTCTCCCAGTACTAGAAAAGTGGGATCGATTCTAAGAACACATTGGCCGATTGTGTCATCTGACCCAAAGCTACGCTTTAGTAACCACCTTACACCTATGGTGGGATACAGGAGGGGCACAAACCTGCGGGACCTATTGGTCAAAACGGACCCAAGGGCAAGCTACAGATCCATGACATATACTAACATCAAGGGATCATATAGATGTCTGGGGTGCACCACCTGTAATGGTCTTATGAATACGAAGTTATTTCATCACCCACACACCAGTCGACAATTCAGTATTCGTCACTCTATCACCTGTACAACAACATTTGTCATATATCTATTGGTGTGTCCTTGTTCTCGCTTTTATGTTGGCAAGACGACGGGCACCCTTAGAGAAAGAATGGCAAATCATCGTCATGCTATCCGGGCAGCTCTGAAGTCTGGAGATTCAGACCAACCTGTGGCCAGGCACTGTGCACAACATAAACATCCGGTGGCATCAATAAGATACACACTCATCGATCATGTCCCCCCTTTGGATAGGGGTGGGGACAGGGGCAAGATACTCCTACAGCGGGAAGCACAGTGGATGTACCGATTGGGCACGGTACACCCAGGTGGAATTAACACAACTCCCGATTTCAAAGCCTTATTGTAATGTGGCACTAAGGTGTGATACATTCTGAGGGTACGGTACCTAGACTACTATGACTCTGTGAGTTCTGGGCTCGACAGATCCCGCTAAGGGGGGTGGACTTGCCCAGATATACTCACAGCACCAGGTATGGGGGACTTTGGCACTTCCAGTTCCTGAGTGGAAGTCAGGTAGTGGTGCCTCGGAGTTACCATGCACTGCTTAACACACATAGCCATTCCATCATTACAAGGCTCACTGAAATGGTTAAACATCCATGTAGCTTACAACGAATGCCTTATAAAACCATATGGATATGATGGTCCAAAATTCAAGCATTAAGGACAACCCATATAGGTCAACCTAGGTGGATAAAATATCTTTATTTTCTACAATCTACAGAGTGTATCAAATTCAGCAAAGATGTAAAGATACGATGATGCTCCCAGAACAGCCAGAAGAGGCAGCAGAGTGATATAATATGTGAAAAAATATGTGAATTAATATCCTAAACTAAGAAGAAACATGGGAGTAATACAAAACTACAGTCAGTTCTGTGACAAGAAGGACATGATATATCCTGGGAATTATAGAGTCATACCATCACCCAGTGGGACTTCTGCATTGAATGCAGGAACAATAATTTATGTTTATTTTAATTTTTAATTTTTATTTCCCCTTTTTTGTGATCCTTATTGAAGCAGAAATATTCAATAAGGGTTTAGTGTGGAATGTGTGGTAACATTGTTTTTAGCAAAAACTAAGGTTCATGGAGAGAATGGCCTAGTCCTAGCTAGCCAGTTAACTATAACTGGGGGGATTCTATTATTGGGTAGCCTATTGAAATAACTAGGAGCTTGCAAAGCATAGGGTTCCTATATATCATTTAAAATTATGCTATTAGGGATTTCCTAGCCTAAATATACCCATTATCACCCTGGAAAGTGTGTACACATTGAAATCCTGAGGAATATGTCCGCATTATTTAGGTATAATCTAGCAATCTGTAAAAGTATTCCTTACCTAAAATAAGTAGGGATGACATTTTAATGCAGCAGTGTATAACTTTAAATTTTCAGCATAATACAAAATTACACGCTATCAAAGTAGGCAATGTATTTTTCTATTTTTTTGTTTTTCTTAAACACATATGCGTATAATTAAGCATTGCACTGTTTAAAGTTCATAGGTTACTACACAAATTTAGTGTGCACATTTTTTGAAAAAGTGTTTTCAATATGCGAGTGGGGCACGATTAGTGTACATAGGTTGCCATGGCAACGGGCAACCCGTTGTGCAATAACACTTATTTGCTACACATGCTTGGTTTTTCAGATTACAGTATCTGCACTTGTACATGTTGTTATTATGAAACACCCAGTGGACACGCTTTGAAATTTTTGATTCTCTTTACACGATTTATTGTATTCAATATTGTCAATATTGTTAGTAATAATTGTCTACCGGAAGTGATGTTGCGCACCACTTCCGGTTCTTATCGCCGGTGGAACGCAGTATGCGTTCCAACATCGGCAGTTTGGCGCCAAGGGAAAGGGGCATGGTTTTGAATGTTAATTGTAAGTATGACACTATTTATTTTGTGTTTTGTGTTTAATTTACTATGCTGATGAAGGGGGCAAGTCCTCCGAAAACGTTACATCAATAAAGTAACTTTTGCTGTGAAAGACCTGAGAGTGCACTTCCTTTTGGCTGCTATTTTTTGTTTAAAGTTGCACCCAGGCAGTTTTCCACTTGTTGGTTAGATCTGGAATTTTGGATATCTATCTATCTATCTATCTATCTATCTATCTATCTATCTATCTATAATCTATATATATATATATATATATATATATATATATATATATATATATATATATATATATATATTTGACTGTGCTGCATAAACACATATATAATATCTGACTGTGCTGGCCTGTATACACACATATATATTAACCGTTGCAATTACTACCTCATCCAATAGCATAATGTTCTTAAAGGAGAAAATAAATGCTAGAAATAAATGTGTATTCAAAGCAAATATATTTATAAATCAGCCACTGGAGTAACAAACACATAGTGCCTGATGATTAAAAACTAGTGGCATGGAGACAAAATTAAAATCACTGTTTTTGAGCATTATATTTTATCGTATGAGCTTTTGGATAATTTGGATAAGCTTTAGATCGTCGGGCCCATAGTGTTAAATGTCCCTTTAATTGTAACATATCTGATAGTTACAAGGTCCCTTTTTCTAGAGAAGTCAGTGGCTTATTAAATGCCTGGCTGAGTGCAGCAATATTTAACAATTACTTCAGGCAAGGGGTTAATAATCATATTATTGTACTTGGGTATATTTATCTTTAAGTCTAAAATCACTGCACAGGTGACTATGACTACAGTTACTTGCATTAATAATATGTCATTATCTTTCCCTCAATGTTTAACAGAGGTGCAGACTGCAGTCAGTGTTTTGAAATAGCAAATTCGTGCTCATGCTACAAACTTGTTGCACACAACAGTCTCCCTACAGCTCCAGTCCAGACACATTTAGACCACTACGAACAAATTTCAAGTACAACGCTGCTGATAATATGTATATAGTACTGGATTTTTCCGTTACGTATCAATTTTTTGACACAACTCACACTCACTAGTGACTTATCTTCTACTCTAGCCGTCTCTAGCCGCCCTCCGCTCCTTACTCAGCTGTCTCTGCGCCCGCACCACTCTCAGTCACTCTCTCTCACTGACTGACTACACGTGCAGTCAGTCAGGAGCAGAGGAGGCACCAATGTGTGTGGCACTGCGAGCCAGCAGCCAAAGTAAGTCACATTCAGGCGGGCATAAAATTTTAGCTGAAGCTGCCCCCCCCTTAAGGGGGACCTCTGGGGGCCCTGTCACAGTCTCGACCACTGCACCCCCGGGTAGTTCCACCCCTGGCCGAATATTGTGCTGGTTTGAAATTGTTTTTAATTTTGACATGGTGGCTTTTTGATCTTCCAGGGCTTTTGTACAAACTGTTGCGCATAGGGGACGCTACACGCTCTGTGAAGCACCAGGTGTCAGGTAATACATATAAATTGTCTGTTTGTATAATATGTATGTAAGTCTGAGGACGGGGGCAACCCCGAAAACGTTCACAGTAGTAAAAGTTTTTACTTTTCAGTATACAGAGAGTGCCTTTCTTTTTGATCATTTATACTTAAATTTAAATTGCACCCTGGATGTTGTTTTGCAATAGAGAGTGCGGATTCCACTGGGGACCTATATATATATATATATATATAAATATATATAGAAAGAAGTATAAGCATAAAGACAGGACCTGGTGATGATCCCTGTAGTCCCACGCCAAAAAAGCCAGCACACGAGATTTAAGCAACACACCTTCCTTTAATATCAACAAAGCATAACGTTTCAGCTCCCACTGGAGCCTTGATCACATGCAGTAGTTCATAGAAATAAATCAGGCATATTACAACATGCACAAGAAAACCCTTAAATACCCCCACCCACCAATCAGACAACAACACAAAAAACCGCCAAGTACAACACTAATTAATACAGCTGTATGTCAAGCGTGTCAGACCTGGACCGCAAGCCTAAGTGCGTGTCCATAGTAACCTCATGGTGTGTATAATGCTACTGCGCATGCGCGCTTCACGAAATAACGCGCACGTACGCAGTGACGACATAGCGTCAGAGCTGGTTGTCATGGTAACCCCAAACAACAAATGCAAGAACAGCGGAACAACACGCCACTAAAGAGCAATAATGTATAAACGTCAATGCATTAATGTATGGGCACCAGGGCAACACAGCGCATTAGACACCTCAGCAGACTAAAGGTCTCATATTAATCAATGCCATAGAAGTATGTTAATAGACATGTGCTGAGTAAATGACAAAAATGAATCAAGATACTTACAGGTTACACAAACAATGAATTGCCCCTGATTGGATAGTGAAATTAACTATTTATATCTATTTTAAAAACATATTGTTTTACTAATTGCTAGCCACTCATATGATTATGAATAACAGATCTATTACCAAATGGGCTGGATCTAGCCCCTAATGTAGTCCAGATAGGACTTAAGTGTAATTTAGATCATTTTATATTATCAGAAACACATGGTGACTAACAAGAGAAAAACTAAAATATATATGTACAAAGTTTTTGCAGCGTGTGTCCAGGGTATGGTAAGAACATCCATAATAAGATGAAAAGAGACCCACAGTCATTTATAGAAGCAACTGTAATCAATGGACATGTTTAAGCCACGAGGTGATATAGTATCAAGTCGGTAGATTCACCGTGATTCCATTTTTAGTAGAGCCTTGGCTCGATCTCCCCCACGTCTATTTTTCGGTACGTGGTCAATTAGAATGGTCCTCAATGAAGAGATAGAATGTACAGCTTGTGCGCAGTGGCATGCCACCGGTTGGTCAGAGGTGCCTTTATCCAAAGCCAAACGAATGGCTGTCTTATGATTGGCCAACCTCTCTCTAAAAGCAGTAATTGTTTTACCCACAAAGTACAGCGAACATGGGCAAATGATCACATAGATCACATGATCTGAAGTGCACGTAAGCCGATGACGTATCTGGAAGGTTTGATTCGTGTGTGGATGATGAAACCTATTTCCAATGATCATACCATTACAAGTGATGCAATTTCCACATCTATAACATCCCTTCTTCTTAGGGGGTAACCAAGTATGACTTTGGTAACTTGTAATGGGATCGGTCTTCATCAATATATCACGAAGATTGCGTGCCCTCTTATGCACCATTCTTGGCGGCGATGTTTCTCCAAACGGTAATGTGGTGTCAGTTGATACAATTGGCCAGTGCTGCTTAATTATGTCTTGTACTTTGCGTGAAGCTGGAGTGTAATGAAATTCATCCGTTGTTCGACCGGCTTGAGTGGTTTTGTTAGCAATGATTGTTGGCTGAGTGCTATTGCTTTGTCACCTTGTTCTTTGATCAGCGATTCAGGATAGCCTCTGTCGATACATTTCTGTGCCATTGCTTCTAGTTGAACCTTCTTGTGGGTCTCCTCGGTATTATTGCATACGACACGCAGGAGTTGAGATGAGCTTACCCCCTTTTTTTGAAAAGATGGGTGAAAACTATTATAATGAAGGATTGAGTTCTTATCTGTAGGTTTATTATATAGTGTTGTAAAGAGTCTAAGGCCAGATAGTGTATCTTTCTTATAAATCTCAAGGTCCAAGAAATGTATACAATTATCATTACAGTCCATCTTGAACAGTACAGTAGAATCAAGACTATTAAGGTTATTGAACCAAGAGGTTAAAGACTCTTTATCACCCCTCCATATCATGGAGCCCTGTTCAGCCAAAAAAATATACTCCTGTTCATACATCGACATATAAATATTTGCATAGGAAGGGGCCATATTAGACCCCATAGCCGTTCCAAGTATTTGCAATAAAATGTGTTCTCAAATCGGAAATAGTTTTTGGCTAAACAGAGCTCCAAGAGCCCCAACAAGAACTCCACTGGTGGGCCACAATAGTAAGAATTACCAGATAGGATTCTCCTGACCATCTCCATCCCATGTGCATGTGGGATAATGGTATATAGGTTGACAACATCCAATGTGACTAAAATGTCATCCACCTGTATGTCATTCATCTGTGATAGAAGATGTATGAGTTCAGAAGAATCCCTCAAGTAAGATCCAGTCGATTGGACAACAGGTTGCAGGAAGTGATCAATGTATTCAGCGAGAGGCTGAAGAATCGAGCCCCTCACTGATACTATTGGACGACCTGGTGGGTTAACCATACTCTTGTGTATTTTGGGCAATAAATACAAAATAGGACTGATAGGGTTCTCAACCGTCAAATAGCCGAAGGTGTCCTCATCAATAAACCCTGCGTCCAAAGACATACACAAGAGTTTGTCAACCTGTTCCTTAAATTTGGTGGTAGGGTTAAATGTCAACTTTCGGTAGGTTATACCATCTTCTAATTGTCTCAGTGCTTCACATCTATACATATGATAATCTAACACCACAATGGCACCGCCCTTATCGGCTTGTCTAATCACAATGGTGCTATCATCAGTTAGAGTTTTTAAAGCACTTCTTTCCACTGTGGTGAGATTATCATATGTATTGTTCAAATGAGACTGACTTGCACTGATATCAGTGTTGACCATACGTGTGAACGTTTTAATCATTGAATGAGTGATGGGAGGTTCAAAAGAACTCCTAACTTTAAATGGTTTAGGTTCATACTCCACACTATTTTTAAAAAACTCTTTGAGTTTTAGTTGGCGTTGAAAACGGTGTAAATCAACACGGATATCAAGGAAATCAGCTTTCGGAGTAGGGATAAATGATAAACCCTTGTTAAGTAGTGAAAGCTCAACCTCAGACAAAGTCCGTGAACTCAAATTGTACACTATTGTTTCGTTTTTCGATTTGCAACTTTTTTGGTGTTTCCTCCCCCCCTCCTATAGTGTCTGGATCTGTGGCTATGGGTAAAGGGGGTCTCTGTGAGGATCTTGTGGACACTCCACTGCCACTAGCTGTCTTTTGTGAAGTGTTGGTAATTTCACTCCCTGAGGAATCACCGCCACTGCTATCAATAGTATCAAAGTTAACACGTTTATTCTTAGTAAACCTGCCTTTTTTGTTATAAGAAATCTCATTTTTCCCATACAGCCATCTATAGACCTTCCTGTCTCTGTAGTCGTTCTCGACTGTGTTTCAAAAAAAGGGGGTAAGCTCATCTCAACTCCTGCGTGTCGTACGCCATAATACCGAGGAGACCCACAAGAATGTTCAACTAGAAGCAATGGCACAGAAATGTATCGACAGAGGCTATCCTGAATTGCTGATCAAAGAACAAGGTGACAAAGCAATAGCACTCAGCCAACAATCATTGCTAACAAAACCACTCAAGCCGGTCGAACAACGGATGAATTTCATTACTACATACACTCCAGCTTCACGCAAAGTACAAGACATAATTAAGCAGCACTGGCCGATTGTATCAACTGACACCACATTACCGTTTGGAGAAACACCGCCGCCAAGATTGATGTATAAGAGGGCACGCAATCTTCGTGATATATTGATGAAGACCGATCCCATTACAAGTTACCAAAGTTAAACTTGGTTACCCCCTAAGAAGAAGGGATGTTATAGATGTGGAAATTGCATCACTTGTAATGGTATGATCATTGGAAATAGGTTTCATCATCCACACACGAATCAAACCTTCCAGATGCGTCATCGGCTTACGTGCACTTCAGATCATGTGATCTATGTGATCATTTGCCCATGTTCGCTGTACTATGTGGGTAAAACAATTACTGCTTTTAGAGAGAGGTTGGCCAATCATAAGACAGCCATTCGCTTGGCTTTGGATAAAGGCACCTCTGACCAACCAGTGGCACGCCACTGCGCACAAGCTGGACATTCTATCTCTTCATTGAGGACCATTCTAATTGACCACGTACCGAAAAATAGACGTGGGGGAGATCGAGCCAAGGCTCTACTAAAATTGGAATCACGGTGGATCTACCGACTTGACACTATAGCACCTCGTGGCTTAAACATGTCCATTGATTACAGTTGCTTCTATAAATGACTGTGGGTCTCTTTTCATCTTATTATGGATGTTCTTACCATACCCTGGACACACGCTGCAAAAACTTTGTACATATATATTTTAGTTTTTCTCTTGTTAGTCACCATGTGTTTCTGATAATATAAAATGATCTAAATTACACTTAAGTCCTATCTGGACTACATTAGGGGCTAGATCCAGCCCATTTGGTAATAGATCTGTTATTCATAATCATATGAGTGGCTAGCAATTAGTAAAACAATGTTTTTAAAATAGATATAAATAGTTAATTTCACTATCCAATCAGGGGCAATTCATTGTTTGTGTAACCTGTAAGTATCTTGATTAGTCTTTGTCATTTACTAAGCACATGTCTATTAACATACTTCTATGGCATTGATTAATATGAGACCTTTAGTCTGCTGAGGTGTCTAATGCGCTGTGTTGCCCTGGTGCCCATACATTAATGCATTGACGTTTATACATTATTGCTCTTTAGTGGCGTGTTGTTCCTCTGTTCTTGCATTTGTTGTTTGGGGTTACCATGACAACCAGCTCTGACGCTATGTCGTCACTGCGTACGCGCGCATTATTTCGTCAAGAGCGCATGCGCAGTAGCATTATACACACAATGAGGTTACTATGAACACGCACTTAGGCTTGCGGTCCAGGTCTGACACGCTTGACATACAGCTGTATTAATTAGCGTTGTACTTGGCGTTTTTTTGTGTTGTTGTCTGATTGGTGGGTGGGGGTATTTAAGGGTTTTCTTGTGCATGTTGTAATATGCCTGATTTATTTCTATGAACTACTGCATGTGATCAAGGCTCCAGTGGGAGCTGAAACGTTATGCTTTGTTGATATTAAAGGAAGGTGTGTTGCTTAAATCTCGTGTGCTGGCTTTTTTGGCGTGGGACTACAGGGATCATCACCAGGTCCTGTCTTTATGCTTATACTTCTTTCTACATTTATCTTCTGGCCGTGCATTTGAGTGGTTACTACATTGGTGAGTGCTGATCTTTTCTGTAAATATTATAATACATACATATATATACACACATACATACATACATACATACATACATATATATATATATATATATATATATATATATATATATATATATACACACATACATATATATATATATATATATACACATACACACACATACATACATACATACATACATATATATATATATATATATATATATACACACATATACATATATATATATACACACATACATACATATATATATATATATATATACACACATACATATATATATATATATATATATATATACATACCGATTGTCATTGGCTCACCCATGTGTTCAGTCAGCAACCAGTAGTGTATTGCTACTCATTCAACAAAAGATACCAAGAGAACGAACATTTCAGAACTCTTCTCCAGATACTCTCCCTCCCGTCCCATTCGATCAGCTCAGGATCTCCTCCTCTCTTGTTACTTCCTCACATTCCCGTTTACAGGACTTCTTCAGACTGGCCCCCATCTTGTGGAACTCCCTGCCTCGCTCCACAAGACTCTCCCCTAGTTTTAACAGCTTCAAGCGCTCCCTAAAAACTCTACTATTCAGGGATGCTTACAACCAACACTAACCTTTCCTAACTCCATTGCTTTCCCCTTGAACCCCTTAGAATGTAAGCCTATGGGCCCAGCTGTTTGTAGATCGCTTCATAAGAGCCAACAACAACAGTGCAACTCTCAGCAGGGCCCTCTACCCATATGATCCCTATAAATGTTATCCTGTATACCAACTATGTTTACAGCGCTGCAGAATCTGTTGGCGCTCTACAAATACCTGATAATAATAATAATAATAACGAAGAAACATTTATAATAGAAGCATGCTCTATCTGAATCAAGAAGGAAACGATTTGGGTTTCATATCCCTTTAAGTATCACTTCTCAGGCACAGTTAAAGGGACATGAAACACAAAGGGCTAGATTACAAGTGTAGAGGTAATTACCGCTCCTACTCGAACATTAACTTCTCTAGAGTTAACTTTTTGTGCAGGTCGGGTAGCACTGGAATTACAAGTTGAAAGATAAAATTTTGTGCGCAAAAATTTAACTTCAAAATATTGCGATTTTGTATTCTTCCCATTGACTTCAATGGAGCCGTGAAGTTTAAATAAACCTAACACCTATACTTGAGCACTATACCACATTGCAATAAATCACTACTCTAGTAACCCCTAAACTGCCACTATTCCCATCACAATTAACCCCCTACACTATTAACCCCTAATCTGCTATACCCCCACAAAAAATTAAAATATTAGGACCTAAACTATTAACCCCTAATCCACTATTCCCCATCCCAATTAACACCCTAAACTATTAACCCCCATTGCAATAAAAAACCTACTCTATTAACTCTTAAACTGCCACAACCCAATCGCAAGAAACCCCCTAGTCTAATAACCCCCTCACAGCTACCTCCCCAAGAGCCCTAACCTAGGACCCCCTAAATTAAAAAAAAAAAAAACACATATGAAAAAACAAAAACAAAACAGTTCATAAGGATAGCCAAACCTCTTGAGGATTATAATATTGTGTCCATTTTAACCCCTTAACCCCTAAAAAACAAGGCTCTATTTCTGTGAGTGATAGCAAAAATGCTAAAAATTCTCTGTTATTTTGGGCACGTTTTTCTCTTAAAGTCCCGGTAGTGAAGGGATTAATCAATCAGATTAAATTTGTTGCCTTTTTATGTTTTATTTATACTTTTTGATTATGATTTAGTAGAGAATATACAGCTAAGTAAGGACTTCGGTCATATTTATTCTTTAAATACAAATTATTTAAAATACATCATAGTAATTTTTAGTAATTTTTTTTAGTAGTTGAATGCGGTTTCCAGATTTATTTAATAGCCTCCAATTATTTTTCTAAATAATTTTTTATTGGGGGTAAAGATGCATGCATGAAAAGGTACAGTGGATAAGTATAAAGTCATACAATCAGCAATCTACATGACAACAGAATGATGTATCAATTTATACAATAGTGTCAAGAGCTTACCAATTGGTACCTGAATAGGAGCGTAGAACATATCATCCTTGAACCCACCTATTCCTACCTCCACAAAACAGATGAGGCCACTCCAGGACATCCAGTGAAGTCAATATGATCTATGTAATGAGGTCTAAAGTATTATTAGGCCACCTAAGGGTCCTAGGGCTTATCAACTGTACATTAAACAAATATAGATATAAATTTATCAACTCTGGATATAACATTTATGTGTGAGTAACTAAAAGCTGGAAAAAGATATAGGCTGAGATCAAATTTTGAACATTAGGGACATGGAGATCATACATATGGTGTATGGATGCAAGGTCCTACACAAGATATTTTTAGTGCCAGTTGTATGTGGTGTAGGAGTGTGAAAGCATATGAACCTTACCTCATGAGAGTGTATCGTTATGTAGTTATGGCAAGAGAGGGCATACATCTGATTAGTGTGTATTTGTAATGGGCGCAATTAGCCAGTGAAACTCAAATAACTATGTACACTGTAAGAGCTAATTACACTATCAGTCATGGCAAAAAAAAAAAAATCCCCAAATTATATAGTAATGTTTATACATACTTGAGGTATAGGAAGTATATGATAAAAGCCTCAGAGCATGAAACTTTATATCTGCAGGTATATGGTGGATATAGGCAGCTCATTGAGATCCCCTGCGCTATAATCAACAGCCGCCGCTAAGGGAAAAAGACGAAGTCACATAGGAGCATGACATAAACAGTGTATAAAGTTAACCCCTTTACATTCCTATAGCAGGGGTGAACAACAGCTAAAATATCAGAAGTATAATATACTAGGAGAAGTGGAGAGTAATACGGGATGGCTATAGCCTATATGAACATTAAATTATTTACACTTAGCTCTCAAGCATAACATAATGAGCATTCCCAGGTAGCTAAAAATAGCTAATCGTCCCCATTAGTAGCTCTAGCAGTGGTATTCCTTACAAATCAGCTGAATATCCCAAACCTGAAAATATATCAGAATGTACCGTACAAGGATGAGCATTAATAAAATTGAGTGCAGGACATAACCCTCATAACATATACGTGAGGCAAGTGCAGACAAACCTGTGTAACTAACAAAAGAATTTATAAACAAAGTGAGAGGGATAGTTATATTTGGAACATGGGCTTAGAAGTAGCATGTCCCGGGATGTGGGAGTCAATAGAAGAGTATCTCCAAGTGGCTGTACGACTTCTAGTTAGCCGAATAACAAATTACCCCACACCTGATCTGAGGTACAAAGACAGTTCTATGAGGTCGTTCAGGAACGTCTCAGGTGTGGCTGGGGCCCTGTTTTTCGGTTCTTGCAATATGCAAAGGGCTCTCTCAATTGCCAGTGACCGCTGCTTCAGGATGGAGCTCAGCATTCCACCGTGGGTGTTATGTATATTGTCGCCTGGAATGGCTCTTATCCTCCGGGAGTTAAGACTCTGAGCAAGCAGAATTCCCAACAAGGGATCTCTCCCCTTATTATGTCTGCGATTCTGGATTGGGGCCCTGGGACGGGACTGAATGGTAAGCGGGTCCCAGAGCACTGTCTCATGACTAATCTTAGCTGCTTCTGCCGTCTGGACAGTAGAGTCAGCTCTGTCATGCGTCGCTATGCGGCTTTCAATGTTCAGTACAGTTGTCACTGCCCAGTCTACCTGACACATTGTCTCTGCAACGCCAGGTTCCTTGTAGTGGGAATCTCCTTGCATGGCTGATTTGCCCACTGATATAGGCAGTATTCTCGGTGCATCCTTTTTGTAAGCACTCCTCCATTCAAAATACAGGGTCTCTGTAAGCCGTAGAAGGTGATACTGAAATAGACGGTCTACCTCTTTCAGCATGGTTACGTGACTCAGCTCCATCAGTTACCGAAAGTTCTCAGTGTTTACTGTATCTTGCGGTATATTGGTATTGTTGGTTGAAAAGTGAACAGCATACACAGCTGTTAATCCTGTGTCCATAGAAATATAGGGAGGGCGAGATGAAGGCCTCCGCTCCGCACTTCATCAATTTAGGTGTTCCGGGCTGAAATCGCTCTTAAAAGTAGTGTAGTCTGCTCAGCATCTCTTAACTCTGTTTAAATGCCAGGCATTGACACAGATTGCAAATCTTCTGAGTGATAAATAGCGGATTTATCAACTCAATTTCTCAGCCAAGTAAAAAAGCAGCCATCTCTCAGCCTCCAAATACTTTTAATACAAGTGAAAATATATTTTGGATAACTTATTGCAAAACTGATATTAAGAATGGACATTTAAATCAGATTTGAACTTTGAAATATAATTCAAGAGTACACTTACAAACCAATGCAAACATTTTTTTTCAAATAAAAAAATAAAATATACTTTATTTTGTGGCCAATTGGGGCACTTTTGTTTAATTTTCAGAGCTTGTGGTAGCAATAACCAGCCACTTGTAATGGCTGATTTTTATTGCACGCAATAAATTAGGGATCCACTTGTAATGTAGCCCATAGCTGCATTACACAATAGTGTAATAACAAAATCCCCTTTCATGTCCCTTTAAAAATGAGTCTGCAATATAATAGGGCACAACTGCTGAAATATATCATTAATTTATTAAAAAACAGAATTTCTTTCTCTTGTGATGTATCAAGTCCACGGATTCATCCATACTTGTGGGATATTCTCCTTCCCTACAGGAAGTGGCAAAGAGAGCACCCACAGCAGAGCTGTCTATATAGCTCCTCCCTTAGCTCCGCCCCCCCAGTCATTCGACCGAAGGCTAGGAAGAAAAAGGAGAAACTATAGGGTGCAGTGGTGACTGAAGTTTTTTAAATAAAAATATACTACCTGTCTTAAACAGACAGGGCGGGCCGTGGACTCGATACTTCACAAGAGAAAGAAATTTATCAGGTAAGCATAAATTCTGTTTTCTCTTGTAAGATGTATCGAGTCCACGGATTCATCCATACTTGTGGGATACCAATACCAAAGCTTTAGGACACGGATGAAGGGAGGGACAAGACAGGTACCCTAAACGGAAGGCACCACTGCTTGTAAAACCTTTCTCCCAAAAATAGCCTCTGAAGAAGCAAAAGTATTGAATTTGTAAAATTTGGAAAAAGTATGAAGCGAAGACCAAGTCGCCGCCTTACAAATCTGTTCAACAGAAGCCTCATTTCTAAAAGCCCATGTGGAAGCCACTGCTCTAGTAGAATGAGCAGTAATTATTTCAGGAGGCTGCTGGCCAGCAGTCTCATAAGCCAAATGGATGATGCTTTTCAACCAAAAGGAAAGAGAGGTAGCCATAGCCTTTTGACCTCTCCGTTTACCAGAATAAACAACAATGAAGATGTTTGACGGAAATCTTTAGTTGCTTGTAAGTAGAACTTTAAAGAACGAACCACATCAAGATTGTGCAACAGACGTTCCTTCTTTGATGAAGGATTAGGACACAGAGAAGGAACAACAATCTCCTGATTGATATTCCTATTAGAAACAACCTTAGGAAGAAACCCAGGTTTGGTACGCAAAAACCACCTTATCTGCATGGAAAACAAGGTAAGGTGAGTCACACTGCAAAGTAGATAGCTGAGAAACTCTTCGAGCCGAAGAGATAGCTACTAAAAACAAAACTTTCCAAGATAGAAGCTTAATATCTATGGAATGCATAGGTTCAAACGGAACCCCTTGAAGAACTTTAAGAACCAAGTTTAGGCTTCATGGTGGAGCAACAGGTTTAAATACAGGCTTGATCCTGACCAAGGCCTGACTAAATGCTTCAACGTCTGGGACATCTGCCAGATGTTTGTGTAAAAGAATAGACAAAGCAGATATTTGTCCCTTTAAGGAACTAGCTGATAATCCCTTCTCCAATCCTTCTTGGAGAAAGGACAAAATTCTAGGAATCCTAATCTTACTCCATGAGTAACCCTTGGATTCACACCAACAAAGATATTTGCGCCAAATCTTATGATAGGTTTTCCTGGTGACAGGCTTTCTAGCCTGAATCAGGGTATCAATGACCGACTCAGAGAAACCACGCAATCTCCAAGCAGTCAGACGCAGAGAAATTAGATTTGGATGCTTGAATGGACCTTGGATTAGAAGGTCCTGCCTAATTGGCAGAGTCCACGGTGGAACAGATGACATGTCCACCAGGTCTGCATACCAAGTCCTGCGTGACCATGCAGGCGCTATCAGAATCACCGAAGCTCTCTCCTGCTTGATTCTGGCAACCAGACGTGGGAGGAGAGGAAACGGTGGAAATACATAAGCCAGATTGAAGGACCAGGGCACTGCTAGAGCATCTATCAGTACCGCCTGGGGATCCCGGGACCTGGACCCGTAACAAGGAAGTTTGGCGTTCTGTCGGGACGCCATCAGATCCAATCCTGGTGTGCCCCATAGCTGAGTCAGCTGGGCAAATACCTCCGAATGGAGCTCCCACTCCCCCTGGATGAAAAGTCTGACTTAGGAAAACCGCCTCCCAGTTCTCTACCCCTGGGATATGGATTGCTGAGAGATGGCAAGAGTGATCCTCCGCCCATGGGATTATTTTGGTTACCTCCATCATCGCTAGAGAACTCTGTGTTCCACCTTGATGATTGATATAGGCTACAGTCGTGATGTTGTCCGACTGAAATCTGATGAATTTGGCCGTAGCTAGCTGAGGCCACGCCTGAAGCGCATTGAATATCGCTCTCAGTTCTAGAATGTTTATCGGGATGAGAGTTTCCTCCAGAGACCATAAGCCCTGTGCTTTCAGGGATTTCCAGACTGCACTCCAGCCTAGCAGGCTGGCATCTGTCGTTACTATGAGCCACTCTGGCCTGCGGAAAACACATTCCCTGAGACAGGTGGTCCTGAGACAACCACCAGAGAAGAGAATCTCTGGTCTCTTGGTCCAGATGCAGTTTAGGAGATAAATCTGCATAATCCCCATTCCACTGTTTGAGCATGCATAGTTGCAGTGGTCTGAGGTGTAGGCGGGCATAAGGAATGATGTCCATTGCCGCTACCATGAGTCCGATTACCTCCATACATTGAGCCACTGATGGCCGAGGAATGGAATGAAGAGCTCGGCAAATGGTTAAAAGTTTTGATTTTCTGACCTCTGTCAGAAATATTTTCATTTCTACCGAGTCTATCAGAGTCCTTAGGAAGGAAACTCTTGTGAGAGGGACGAGAGAACTCTTTTTTATGTTCACCTTCCACCCGTGAGATCTCAGAAAAGCCAACCCGATGTCCGTGTGAGACTTGGCTAGCTGGAAAGACGGCGCCTGAATTAAGATTATCGTCTAGATAAGGCGCCACTGCTATACCCCGCGGTCTTAGAACCGCCAAAAGGGACCCTAGCAACTTTGTGAAAATTCTGGGAGCTGTGGCCAACCTGAAAGGAAGGGCCACAAACTGGTAATGCCTGTCCAGAAAGACGAATCTGAGGAATTGATGATGATCTCTGTGAATAGGGATGTGTATGATACGCATCCTTTAAATCCATGGTAGTCATATATTGACCCTCCTGGATCAGAGGAAGAATAGTCTGAATAGTCTCCATCTTGAAAGATGGTACTCTGAGGAATTTGTTTAGAATTTTGAGATCCAAGATCGGTCTGAAAGTTCCCTCTTTTTTGGGAACCACAAACAGGTTGGAGTAAAAACCTAGCCCTTGTTCCGCTCTTGGAACTGGGCGGATCACTCCCATGGTATGTAGATCTTCTACACAGCGTAAGAATGCCTCTCTCTTTGTCTGGTTTGCAGACAATTGAGAAATGTGAAATCTCCCCCTTGGGGGGGAGTCTTTGAAGTCCAGAAGATATCCTTGGGACACAATTTCTAAAGCCCAGGAATCGTGAACATCTCTTGCCCAAGCCTGAGCGAAGAGAGAGTGTCTGCCCCCTACTAGATCCGGTCTCGGATCGGGGGCTACCCCTTCATGCTGTCTTAGAGGCAGCTGCAGGCTTCTTGGCCAGTTTACCTTTGTTCCAAGTCTGGTTAGGTCTCCAGACTGACTTGGATTGGCCAGAATTCCCCTCTTGCTTTGCTGCAGGGGAAGCTGAAGCGGGACCACCCTTGAAGTTCCGAAAGGAACGAAAATGATTTTGTTTGGTCCTCATCTTATTGGTTTTATGCTGAGTGAGGGCATGGCCTTTCCCTCCAGTGATGTCTGAAATAATCTCTTTCAGCGCAGGCCCAAATAGGGTCTTTCCTTTGAAAGGGATGTTCAACAGTTTAGATTTTGATGACACATCAGCAGACCAGGACTTAAGCCATAGCGCCCTGCATGCTAAAATGGCAAAACCTGGGGGGCGGAGCCTGGAGTGCCCGAGAATGGCCGCACAATTTGTCTGCTCTGACTCTGGTTGCACTATAAATGTCTCTAATTGCCACTAATTGATGGGATGAACCCTACAATGCCGCTCAAGTATACCCTGGACTTGGTCTATTAGCTGATAAAGCTCAAATTAATACCGGGTGTCACCTCTTTGATCTAGGAACGGAGCTTCATCTTGAACCTATATGAGCGGTGGCCATTTTACAGACCTTGTGGCTGCAATATTCACCACCTACAACCAGGCTTCCAATCTTTGAGGACTATTACCATCATTAAGACCCCCCGGCAGGTACCCTTGGTGGGCCTGTCGTTAGGACGCAGTGTTACCTCAATAATCACTGCAGCACCATAACGCACAAGAGTGTGTACCTCTGCATGATCTTACTTAGTGTGCTGACTTGCTGATCTATATACAGTATCACCATGGACACGGAGGGAGTAACTACCTTTTTTGAGGCACTGAGAAACCTGCTGTCAGCTCACCATGCTGCCCTGGAGGAATCGCTAACTGCAGCATTTAAACCTGGAGCTCTCACAGTATCCCAACAACCCACTCCACCTGGACCCGTTCTGGCGGCACGTGTTAGCGGTAGCACCTTGGGGCCCCGGTGCTACATACCTACCCTGGCGGATGAAAACAAGGCCTTCGCTGCTCCGGGTCAGATAACTGGCTCTAAAGTATGTGGAGAAGCTACTACCGGCCGAGCAACCATGGGAGGCGTAACCTGTATGGAGAGTGGTAATGCCGGTGTAGCGGAGGCCCAACTAGTCTCTATGCTTATCGCGGAGAGAGTCCTTACTGAGAGCTTAGCCCAGGACCGGGACGGTAAGAGACCAAGATCGCAGTTTACTCCAGTGAATAACAGAGCCCCTGTAGCTCGATTGCCCCGGGACTGTGGAGATCTCTGTGTAAAATCGGAAGGGTCAGTGCTGACTTTATTAATCTGGAAAACCCCCTGTTGCGCCGTTGTTGGGCTGGTATCTTGGAATGGTATTCAGAGCTATTACCTTGCTGTGCCTGCCTATGTAAGACTCAGGCTATGGGCCACTCGACGAGTGCCTAGGAAAAATGACTTAGACAAAAGGACTCGCACTGGAATTGGTTAAGTTGCTGGGTTTAACTAAAATTATGTTTAACACTATATTTACACCCACCCAGTTTCGTTTGTAATTTTTTCTGATGTTGTTTTCAGCGTTATATTGTGTATTGTGACTTAATTGTTTTAGTAATCTCCCATATTTGTGCTATTTCATTTATGAGTGAACATATGTTACATCCTTTCCACATAACTGCAATTCAGCTTGAAGGGGTATAGTTGTCCATATAATCTAATTTTCTTAATATTGGGACCACCCTACAAAATTTGACTTAGCTACTTACTTTTATACTAACCCACTAATACACTTGCCCTACAATTAATATTTTCCCACAGGGCGTACTCTTCTTCTTCCCCTAGCAGCTAACTAATGACAGTCTTGGATGCAGTTCAGTAGAAGTTTTTCCCTAAATTGACCTCATGTCATGTGCTTGCTACATGCTTATCTTATTGCTATTGTAAACTAGCTGTGTGGTGCTGCATGACCTGCGGCCGGGGTGATGCACTCTACACTTATTTTATATAACTAGCATCTATATTTAGTAGCACATAGAGAAAATTAATCTAGATCTGAACTGAGGTTGTTCATACAAGTAATTTCTTTGCTTGTTTCACCCTTGTCTGATTACTATATGATAAGCCCTAAGACTGTCCCTTTTTTTTTTTTTCTAAGTAGGATAGCACAGAAAATTCATAGTATGAAATATTGTACGCTAGCAGTATTTTACCTAGTCTGCATCAAATACTCTAAACTTGCTTTACCTCTCTAATATTGCCCACAGTTGTGTCAATAGAAGATTATCCTAGAGTGTTTATCAAAGTGTTTATATATAGTAGCACATAGAACATGAATCTAGATTTGATTTAAGGTTGGTCACATAAGTAACTTCTCTGCTTGTTTTACTCCTGCCTGTTTATTATTTGACAAGTCCTGCGGCTGTCCTTTTTTCTAAGCAGGTCAGCACAGAAAATTTGCAATATATAATAGGGTACACTAGCTTTATTTCACCTAGTTGGCACCAAATGCTTTAAACTTGTTTTATTTCTCTCATATTATCCACAAATGTGTTAATAGCAGATTGTTCTAGAGTGTTTATAGCAAAACGAGGTTTGTCAGTTGAGATCCAAAAGCGGTCTCCTTTATTGGAATTAACCTCCTTCTCTTAGACTTTATAGTGATGAGGTCCATGAGTGACCTTCTGTGTCCATAAGGAGGGTAACAGATCATTAGGCATCCGAATTATTCGCTATACTTATCAACTTCTGTTTTAGAAATGTATATTGTATGCCTGAAGCTTTGTGTCATGAGATTGCTGTATTATAGTGAATATTGTATTTTATTCTATTGTCTTATACTTTTGTATGCCTTATTTCAAACCTCAAATAAAAAAAAATAAAAAAAAAAATGGCAAAACCTGAATTCTTTTCCGCTAATTTAGCCATTTGGAAAGCGGCATCTGTAATGAAAGAATTAGCCAACTTAAGGGCCTTAATTCTATCCATAATATCCTCTAATGGAGTCTCCACCTGGAGAGCCTCTTCTAGAGCCTCAAACCAGAAAGCAGCTGCAGTAGTTACAGGAACAATGCATGCAATAGGTTGGAGAAGATAACCTTGATGAACAAAAATTTTCTTTAGGAGACCCTCTAATTTTTTATCCATAGGATCTTTGAAAGCACAACTGTCTTCGATAGGTATAGTTGTACGCTTAGCAAGAGTAGAAATAGCTCCCTCCACCTTAGGAACTGTCTGCCACGAGTCCTGCATGGTGTCAGATATGGGAAACATTTTCTTAAAAACAGGAGGGGAAGCAAACGGAATACCTGGTCTATCCCACTCCTTAGCAACAATAGTCCCAATCCTCTTAGGGACTGGAAAAACTTCAGTGTAAACAGGAACCTCTAAGTATCTGTCCATTTTACACAATTTCTCTGGGACCACTATAGGGTCACAATCATCTAGAGTAGCTAATACCTCCTTGAGCAATAAGCGGAGGTGTTCAAGCTTAAATTTAAAGGCCGTCATATCAGAATCTGTCTGAGGAAGCGTCTTTCCAGAATCAGACATCTCTCCCTCAGATAACAAATCCCTTACCCCTACTTCAGAACATTGTGAGGGTATATCGGATACGGCTACTAAAGCATTAGATGGCTCAGCATTTGTTCTTAACCCAGAGCTGTCACGCTTTCCTTGTAAACCAGGCAGTTTAGAGAAAACCTCTGTGAGGGTTTTATTCATAACTGTGGCCATGTCTTGTAAAGTAAATGAATTTGACGCACTAGAGGTACTTGGCGTCACTTGTGGTTGTGACACTTGGGGAGAGCTAGATGCTAAACCCTCATTTCCTTCTGTCTGAGAATCATCTATTGCAATATTTTTAAGTGCTAAAATATGCTCTTTATAATTTATAGAAATATCAGTGCAAGTGGGACACATTCTAAGAGGGGGATCCACAATGGCTTCCAAACACATTGAACAAGGATTTTCCTTGGTGTCAGACATGTTAAACAGGCTAGTAATGTAACAAGCAAGCTTAGAAAACACTTTAATCAAAGTAAATAACACTTCAGACAAAAACAGTACTGTGCCTTTAAGAGAAAAAAAGCTGCACAAACTCTGCAAAACAGTGTAAAAAACAGTAAACAAAATTAAATTTTTACAGTAGCATCATAAAGCCTTAGTAACTTTGCACAACTATGCAAATAAACAATTAACCCCTTAATGTAAAAACCGGATTTAATAAACGTCAAAACCGGTAAAATAACGTTCAGCACCTTGCCACAGCTCTGCTGTGGCGCCTACCTGCCCTTTAGGAACCATTTGTGGGGAAAAAAACCTCTTTACAGCCCTCAAACACAGTAGGAACCTCTGGAGAAGTAGCTGGATGCTTCTGAGGAAAAGAAACTGCGCAACTGAGGCGCGAAAATAGGCCCCTCCCACCTCACTCAATGTTATGGGGCCTAAAAGAAACACCACAGAGTGTTTTTTAAACTAGCCATGTGGGTTAATAACCCTTAAACAAGCCACAAAGACCCCTTAAAGTCCCTCAAAAAACGTTATATGTTGCAATAAAACCAAAACGTTTTTTCCTATCAGTGTCACCAGTAACTAATGAGCCCTTTATGCAAGCTTGGATTCCTCTTTTACTGAATACAGCTTACCTTTCCCTCATGGGGATATTGCCAGCCTTTTCTAGAAATAACACAGTCTGTCTAGAAAAAAATAGACTGAACATACCTCAATGCAGTTTAGCCTGCAAACCGTTCCCCCAACTGAAGTTTTCCTGTACTCTTCAGCCCTTGTGAGATCATCATCCTCCTTGCAGAAATCTTCATCCCTTTTCTGCCAGAGAGTAAATAGTACACACCGGTACCATTTAAAATAACAAACTTTTGCTTGAGAAAATAAAAACTAACATTTTTGTCACCACACTCACTTTACCCTTCCTAGCAGTTAAGCAGGCAAAGAGAATGATGGGGGTGGAGCTAAGGGAGGGGCTATATAGACAGCTCTGCTGTGGGTGCTCTCTTTGCCACTTCCTGTAGGGAAGGAGAATATCCTACAAGTATGGATGAATCCGTGGACTCGATACATCTTACAAGAGAAATTACTTTAATATTATTTTACTTTTGACCTATTACCCACACAGACGTACCTTGTAAATCAGCCCTGTAAAAGCGCAGGTATCACTGCAGGAGGCATTCTGCAATAGTGCAGTCTTGCAGGGTTATATCTTGCATTTGGATGTTATAAGTTGCACTGAGTAATTACAACTGGATAAACAAAAACTGTGTCTGTCTTTATTTCAGGCTGCAAACCAACAAAATGTGATTATTTTTAAGGGGGGTGATTCTTTTCAGTACCCACTGTATGTATGTATGTGTGTATATATATATATATATATATATATATATATATATATATATATATATATATATATATATATACACATATATATATATATATATATATATATATATATTTATATATATATATATATATATATATACATATATATATACATTATGTATATATATATATATATATATATATATATATATATATATATAAAAAAACAGTCCAAATGTGAATCGGCTCTCCTAGGGTCAACCACCCGGATGTTCCGTGTAAATATAATAGCTCCAACAGTGACAAACCAGGATTTTTTCAAATGCAAAAGTCAAATTTATTGACGTTTCGGGACTTGTGCTACCCTTCTTCAGAACATCAGTGTACACACAAAACCGTGCTTAAATACAGTGAACAAAACAAAAAGGAGGTAACTGTTTGCTTTGTTCACTGTATTTAAGCATGGTTTTGTGTGTACACTGATGTTCTGAAGAAAGGGAGCACAAGTCCCCGAAACGTCAATAAATTTGACTTTTGCATTTGAAAAAATCCTGGTTTGTCTCTGTCAATGTTGGAGCTATATATATATATATATATATATATATATATATATATATATATATATATATATATATATATATATATATATATATATATATATAAATCAAATGTAGAAAAAGCACACTCCCACTCGCTCTTAGGATAAGGACCAGGGTGCAAAAAATTCCAAATACCATAGTCCAGTAATTGCACTCTCTGGATTTAACTCACAGCAAACTTTATTGTGAACGTTTTTGGAGCATTCACTCCTTCCTCAGACGGTTCACGGTCTGAGGAAGGGGATACTTTGTCTCCGAAACGTCACAGTAAAAGTGTGTTTTTTGAAAAGAAAGACCAGTGAGTGCAAGTTTTTGTTACTTTTATGCATTGTCTACTAGCACCCTGGCAATTTGACTCTGAAGTGAGAGTGCTCTTCTGTGTGCTAATATATATATATATATATATATATATATATTTATATATAGTGTCCAAGAGAGAAAAGCGCTCGAAACCCACGTTGTAAATTCAATGAAGTTTAATAGTTCATTTAAAATCAAGTAAACAGGTCAGTACAAAAAAGATAAAAAGTTCAGGTTGATGAGCAGGTGCATAGGACAGACGCATTTTGTGCACATGGGCACTTGGTCACTACTTACCTGTGAACCTGTTCACATTTCTATTTAAGCCCAAATAATTTAAAGAGACATTACTCTAATCGAACATTGTTATCAACCTGCTAGCATATTACGGAAGAAAGGGCTATAATTGTTACAAAGTGTAAGTATGAGGGGAACAAAATATTCTCATACTGATGTATTGGTAAGTCTAATTTTATGGATTTTAATTGATAATATATGTTAGGTAACCACTACATAAATCCCTATATGGAAATCATACATATCACTAGACGGAGTATATATAAAGCAAGTTTTAAACATGTATTTCTCAAGGATAATATCCTATATAGTTAGAGAGAGATATTTAGACAAATAAATCCAAGTCCCTTCTTTTGTCTATACCCCCAGGGTGACTAGTCTGTAAGGTAAACATCCAATAGATTTCTCCCTTATTGAGACACATTTCCATATTACCTTCCCTCCTCCTTAATGGAACAAAATCTATACCCTGTATCTTTAGGGTAGTGGTATCTGAGTTGTGAAGATCCTTAAAGTATCTAGCAACGTGGGTGTCTGATTCCTCATCCTCAATGGAGCGTAAATGTTCCAAATTTTTTTTCTTAAGAGGTCTTTTTGTTTTACCTGTGTATTGTTTCAAACAGAGTTTACATGTAAGAAGATATACTACGTGAGTAGTAGTGCAGTTTATAAAATAATTAATCTTGTATTCTCTTTGAGTGACAATAGAGGTAACTTTGTCTCCTTCAGATACAAAACCACATGTTCTACATATAGGTCTTTTACATTTAAAGAAACCTTTCTTTTTTTGTAACCAGCATTTGTTTGTTACTGGTTTAAGATTTGAAGGTGGCAAATAATTGGCCAAAGTCTTTCCTTTCCACGGTATATAATCACATTCATCTTTCATAATGTTTTTCAGAATGGGATCTGAATAAAGAATAGGTATGGAATCCTTGATAATATTACATATCTTATTGTATTCAAGGCTATAGGTAGTAGTAAATGTTGGTTTTGATTTACTGTGGTTATTTCTATCTCTTTTATATTTTAGAAGATCGTCCCTGCATATATTATCAATGCTGTGTTTTGCTTTCGAGAGAACCTCTTCGGTGTATCCTCTATCTTTAAATCTCGACATTGCTTTACTTGCCTGTCTCTGATAGTCAGATTCAGTTGAACAATTCCTTTAAATTCTAATTAATTCACCCTTTGGTATACCTTTGACTACAAAAGGGTGACAAGAATTGTATTTTAAGGTGGTGTTCCCAGCAGTAGGCTTTCTGAACATCATGGTATTAACTATGTGATTTGATTCATTACTAGTGATAGTAAGATCCAAAAAGTCGATACTAGAGATATTATGCTCACTGGTAAATTTTATGACACAATTGTTATTATTAAGATAATCACAGAATTAGTCGGCCTCCTCGGCATCACCATCAAATACAAAGAGAAGATAATCGATTGATCAATGAAACTGTACAATTCTATCTCTATAGGGGTTTCTATCTCCATAGACATGGGACTGCTCCCACCAACCCATAAATAGGTTGGCATGGAGGGGGCAAATTTTGGTAATTATGTTGTTTATTTTATGCTTGTATTGTCTAGTGGGTTTTACTTTTAGTTTGACATATACCTCCCTATTGTTAGGTTGTCTCATAGCTTCAGCTATGTAGTCATCTCTGTTAAGGACAACTATATTACTGCCTTTGTCAGATTGTCTGATAGTTATCTTTTCATCATCTATTAGTTGTTTTAGAGCTAGTTTTTCTTGAGGTGAAAAATTATGATAATGCTTTCTATTTTAATGTGTGTTTGTTTCATTTAGATATCTTAAATTTTCTTCTATTGTTTTTTTTTTAAAAATGTCCAAAACTTTGGGTCTTGTGTAAACAGGATAAAAATGACTTTTCTTTTTTATGTGATTGAGACAGACCTCCGTCTCATTAAGTAAACCTGTTGTATCTTGAATTCCTTCCTGTTCTAATTCTTCAAGATCAATTACACTGCACCATTCTGAAAAATGTAGACCCTCTCCTTAAATGGGATTATTTCTCTCTCCAGTATCAGTAGGTAAATCAATACGTTCCTGCCCGTCACCAACATCATAGAAATGCTTTCGTAATGTGATCTTACGGACAAATTTATTAATGTCCAGTATTTTTTAAAGATGTTAAAGTGATTGGCAGAAACAAAATTAAGGCCCTTAGACAATACATTTTTTTTCTATTTCACTTAGATTTTTAGAAGATAAATTAATAACATCAGAGTTCATGCATATTTATTTTGTATGTTCTGGGATCTTGTGACTTATGTCTTGAATACAGTCCCTCTTTTGATCCTGCTTTCCCCTTGAGTGGGAATACTGTCTTTTTCTTCCTTTCCCCCTTCCACCTCTGTGTGTTTTTTTCCTCTTCCTGTGGGGAGAGTCTGATGCATCTCATTGTTTGAAAACAAATTAGAGACTTCTACTTCAGGTATTTGATTGGATACTCTCAGTACTGATGGTATGCTTAATTCTTCTGTATAATCTCCATCTGAGGAATCAAATTCATACTCCGTATCTGAGAAGGTTACGGTTTTCCTTTATTAGTAGATTTACTATTTTTATTTTTATTATAATTGCGATTGTATCTTGGTTTAGGTTGTTTATCTTGACTCTAGACTTGTTTGGTATCGTAGTCTTTTTTATCCCTCATATCCTATCCACTTGAGTTAAATTGCCATAATTCTTGCTTAAATGTGTTCATATTTTGTTCAAATTGTTTGTCATCTTGATGGCTTTTCAGTTTTTCTTGAATTTCTTTTAGTTCTGACAAAATGTTATTCCTCTGTTCCTTCTTGTGTTGAATAAGTAAATCCATTAAAGCAAAGGAACAAACATATGGAATTCCACTTTAAAATAAAGTCTGGATTATTGACCACAAATGAGGGAAATTTTCGTATCCGTAGTCCCCAAGGTATACGTTTTTCATGTAATAAAAATTATTTTATATACAGATCAAGTTTCATGTCTCTCTTACGTAGTGCATCAATATATAAAAAAAGACTGTCCAAAGTATATACGATATTGTCATAGAGGCCCGAAGTGTCATCCTCAAAATCACCCAAAACATATTACTGTTAAGTATCTTGTTCCATGATAATGCCCTTATATGCCTAATACAATCATACAATAGTAATAAGGATATTACTATAATAACCCTTGGCGCTAACGTGTAGCTAAAATTGGTAATGCAAAGGTTCTAATTATTGTATACTATAAACAATAAATTACCTTAGTACGATGGAAATGATAATTCCTTACAAATATGTGAAAACTGGGTAGTTGATTAAGGGATGTGCTTAAGGATGAACCAGAGTAATGGTGCAAGTAAAAAATAAACAAATTTTATTACAATCTTAATCGTGCACAGAAATACTTTTAAAACCAAATTTAAAAAACACTCTGATCAGGCGTTTGACAATGTAGTATCAATAAAATCCCTAAAAACCTCAAAATAAAATTGCATAAATAAAATAACAATAAAACAACAATGAGACAATCACTATCACAAATGGTTAATTCGAGATAGAGAACAAAGATCCCATTGGAGACCAAGGAAGATCCACGTCAGCTGGAAGTTAGTGATATTTTAACCGGAGCTGTAACGAGATGAGATCCAAATGAACAGACAGGAAGAGAGCCAAAATTTAAGGTGTTCACTTATTACTTACACCGAAAATGCTCTATGAAGTCCCAGCTGTCTCTCTATAGCGGTCCTGGATTAGATCACTGCTGGATGGATCCCCGAAATGAAGGAAACCTCTTGTCTTTTATAATCCGTATCAGCACTCACGCCAGATAGACCAAACTGTGCTCTGGGTCTCTGTGCAGTCTCGGCGCTGGTAATTAGTTCCAGTCACCTGTGTGTTAGAAAAGTGGGCGGAGCAACGCGTTTCAGCCCGGTCTGGGCCTTTGTCAAGCTCCTGATAGATGGGAGGTCAGGTCTTTTATACCGTCACCCCTGCATATGATTGGTTAGGCATTAATTCAAAACAAAGAGAACTGCGATACAGATACAAAATGATACATTTTTTCTATTGTTACTTTCTGCTCTTATTCATAATACATTTAAAGATGCACAATTTGCCCTTCAAATTTCAGCTTATTTGATGATCAATTTTAGATTCTTTTAAGATTAACAATCATTTTTATTTATAATGGATTCGTAGAGACATACAGAAAGGGGAAATTTATTTTCATTTTTCACTTGCACCCCCTATATTATCCCGTCCAAAGCACATCCCGCAGGGAAAAACAGGTTTTTTAAAAGTTTTTTAAAAAACAACTCTCTATGTCAATTATATTGTCCCAGTATCAATTTATATTGTTTAAGTATAATCTAATAGAGAACCATACAGTAATCTAAACGGATATATTCAACAAATATAATTTTAAGTCCGCAATATAAATAAAAAAGTTAAGATAATTTACAAAACAAGCAAAACTAAAGGGAAAGGAACAAATAGGATTTATTCTCTAAGGAAACACCCTATATCGAAATCTAAGTTTAGGCCGTTCGGTTTAAGCGATTTTAGATCAAAAATCCATTTGGTCTCTTTTTTAAGTAATTCTGACTGTGCATTTCCCCCTCTCCAGTTCTTTTTCAACTTGTCTATACCCATATATGAAAAACACTTCATATCTCCCCCATTGCAGGTAATGAAGTGTTTTGGTATAGGGAGATCTTTGTTCCTATCTAAATCGTGATTTTCAATCGACCAGATATGTTCACGAATTCGGTCTCGTAGGGGTCTTTCTGATTCCCCTATATATTGCTTGCCACATTTACACTGTATTAGATAGATAACCGATTTGTCTGAGCACCTTATGGTGTCTCTAATTTTATAGGATTTTCCTGTGACAGTTGATTTGAATTCCTTTTCCTTTTTGGAGTGTTTACACGCCTTACAGGTTAGGCATGGAAAAAAACCTTCTAAGGTGTTACCTTTTAAATCCATTTGTTTTTCTTTATTCATAATCTTATGTCTATTTTTATTTTTATTTTCAGTTGGTGCTAGAATGGACTTTAGGTTTCGAGCCTTCTTATAAATAATTTGTGGTTTTTTAGGGAGTAGAGAGCCTATGAGCTCATCGTTCTTTAGTATTCCCCAATGTTTTTTTAGTATTTTTTCTATCAGAAATTTATTATTACTATAATTTGTGATAAATGGAATAAATAAGTTATCCTCTGCAGCTTGTTGAATTCTTTTAGGGTTTTTTTTATTTTTAAATCCATTTTTATTTACCAAATCACATCTATTTACTTGTCTTATTTCTTGTCTTATTTCCTCTATCTTTTTATCATTATAGCCCCTATCTACAAATTTCTGTTTTAATTTTTCAGACTGACTGTCAAAATCGGTTATATTTGTACAATTTTTCTTTATACGTAGGAACTGTCCTTTGGGAATATTGTCAATCCATCTTGGATGGTGACAGCTCGTGTGGTGGATATAGCTATTTGCATCCACATTTTTAAAATGTGTTTTTGAATGTATTTGATTGTTCACAGGGAATAGTTCTAGATCTAAGAAATTCACACTTTTTTTGCTTTTTTCACAAGTAAAACGGAGATTCATCTCATTATTATTCATACTTTCAATAAACTCATTTAACCTAACTTCATCACCCCTCCAAATAATAAGGATGTCATCTATATAACGCTTGTAAGACACCAGGTTTGCTCCAAAGTTGGTATTGCTGAGAAAAAAATGTTCCCAAAAACCCATAAATAAATTTGCATAACTTGGAGCAAACCTGGTGCCCATTGCTGTTCCTCTTTCTTGATTAAAAAACTGAGAGTCATAACTGAAAAAATTATGTGTTAAAATGAATTTGATAGAGTCTATAAGGAAACCTTTTTGTTCCTCTTTCAAGGTCTCATCTTTGTCTAAGAAGTGTTTTACGGCTAATATACCGTCATGGTGATTTATACAGGTATATAATGACGTCACATCACATGTGGCAAGGAGGTAATCCTCCTGCCAGGTGATGGTGTCTACTAATTTCAGAACATCTGTAGAATCTTTTAAGTATGACGGTAATGTCCTGACATATTTTTGTAAAAAGATATCCAGATATTCCGATAAATTTGCTGTCAGGGATCCGATTCCTGAGATAATCGGCCTACCTGGAGGGTTAATAAGTGTTTTGTGAATTTTTGGCAAGCAATATAGTAGGGGAATTTTTGGAAATTTGGGTACTATATAGCCTCTCTCTTTGTCATTAAGTATTCCTTTGTCATGTGCAGAATCTATTAATTTTATTAATTCCTCATTGTATCTTTTCGTTGGATCACTCAGTAATTTTTTATAAGTGTCGTTATCTTTTACAATATTTTCACACATTATTTGATAGTCTGCCCGATCTAAGATGACTATTCCCCCGCCCTTGTCTGCGGGCTTTATAATTATATCATCCATCTCCAATTCGCTAATGATCATTAGTTGTTTCCTACTTAAATTGCTATATGTTTTATTTATTTTATCCTCAGTCAGATTTTCAATGTCCCTCAGGATCAATTTCTCAAATGTCTCTATTATAGGACCTTTCTCATGCTTGGGGTAAAATACAGACTTGCTTCTTAGGTCTGTATGTATATATTCACTATTATTGGTTAAAGTATCCCCAGCCATTTTTTCTATTTCACTTTTTTGAAACCATCTCTTTACAGTTAATTTTCTGACAAACTTATGTGCATCAATATATGTCTCGAATCTATTAAGTTTGCAACTTGGTGCAAAAGATAGACCTTTTCCCAATAGTTCCTCATGTTCTGAATTCAGTATTTTCTTACTAAGATTAAAGATACCTAAGTTATTACCTGGTTTCTCTAAAATCGGGTCTTTTTTGAGTCTCCTGCTTCCACCTCTCTTTCCTCTCTGTCTGATGCCCTTCTTTTTCTTAAATCTCTTTGCGGAAGTGGACTTGCAAATGAATTTTGGCCTTGTCCTAAAAAAGGGCGGGATGAAGTAAAGGTGGAGGAAGAAGAAGTAGATGCATGTTGATTTATTTGTTCAGTTTCCCTATTGTCCTGCAATGGAGCATACCTATTAGACAGTCTCCAATCATTACTATTATCTCGATTTGAATTATATCTATTTTCACCTTGTTGGTTGTATTGAGATCTATTATTATAATTTGGTCTATAGTTTTCATTACTATTTTTTTGTTGTTGTTTACCATCAATATAATTGTATGGTCTATGATCTCTCTGATACATTTGTCTTGCATTATACGATTGATCTCTGTAATTGTAATCCCTTACTCTTGGGCTTTGTTTATTTCCCCTCATGTGGCCATATTCATTACTATTATTATGACTATAGCAGGAGTCGTAATTATTCCCAAAATTATGCTGTTTCTGTAAATGATTATAATTTTCATAATTTTCATAATTTCTGGCCCTAGTGTGCCCTGATACTTGATTATAATCCCCATACCTTCTCTGTTCATTACTCTTATAATGTTGTGAATTGATAGTATTAGCCCTTTCTGCTTTTTTAGGGTCAGTCCTATTATTTTCATTCTCTGCGAATTTTGTATGTCTCCATGTATGTGAGATATAATTATCCCAATTAGGTTGATTTATGTGGGATAAATAATCCTCACGGTCCCTTTCGAATTTTCTTATTTTAACTTTTAGAATATCCTCCTTAGTACTAGCTAGCAATTTCTTGATTTCTTTTTCTTTGTTTATATATTCCATATTGTTCTCAAACTCTTTTAACTGAATTTCTAATTCTCTAATCTCATTCTCTAATTTTTTCAAAATTTCACCCCTGTAGTCTTTTATCAATCTCAAAAGGTTAAAAGAAGCTTGCTCTAGGATATCGTTCCATCTTTTTTTAAATTCTATATCCTCAATTTTAAAAGCACATTCTTTTTTAATTCGTAATCCCCGTGGGACTCTTTTATTTTCTAAGTATTTTTCAATGAAAATGAATTCTGTTCTATGTTTCATCTCTAATACTAGTTTGTCCTCTAAATCCTTCATTAGTTTGCATAATGAATCTACATTATCTGGAGTGACAATAATATCAGTTTGGAAAATATTATAAATCCCCTTATATACTTCATCTCTATATTTAAAAACATTAGATTCAGTCATATCCCTGCAGCTGATTGTCACTAGTGAGGATAAAAAAACAACAGTGTACTGAGGGGTGTGATCAACCTGCGCTGGGAAAGTTACCAATAAACCACTGGGTAAATGGAGTATCCTCAAACTCCACAGAGAAAAATACAATCATACAATAGTAATAAGGATATTACTATAATAACCCTTGGCGCTAACGTGTAGCTAAAATTGGTAATGCAAAGGTTCTAATTATTGTATACTATAAACAATAAATTACCTTAGTACGATGGAAATGATAATTCCTTACAAATATGTGAAAACTGGGTAGTTGATTAAGGGATGTGCTTAAGGATGAACCAGAGTAATGGTGCAAGTAAAAAATAAACAAATTTTATTACAATCTTAATCGTGCACAGAAATACTTTTAAAACCAAATTTAAAAAACACTCTGATCAGGCGTTTGACAATGTAGTATCAATAAAATCCCTAAAAACCTCAAAATAAAATTGCATAAATAAAATAACAATAAAACAACAATGAGACAATCACTATCACAAATGGTTAATTCGAGATAGAGAACAAAGATCCCATTGGAGACCAAGGAAGATCCACGTCAGCTGGAAGTTAGTGATATTTTAACCGGAGCTGTAACGAGATGAGATCCAAATGAACAGACAGGAAGAGAGCCAAAATTTAAGGTGTTCACTTATTACTTACACCGAAAATGCTCTATGAAGTCCCAGCTGTCTCTCTATAGCGGTCCTGGATTAGATCACTGCTGGATGGATCCCCGAAATGAAGGAAACCTCTTGTCTTTTATAATCCGTATCAGCACTCACGCCAGATAGACCAAACTGTGCTCTGGGTCTCTGTGCAGTCTCGGCGCTGGTAATTAGTTCCAGTCACCTGTGTGTTAGAAAAGTGGGCGGAGCAACGCGTTTCAGCCCGGTCTGGGCCTTTGTCAAGCTCCTGATAGATGGGAGGTCAGGTCTTTTATACCGTCACCCCTGCATATGATTGGTTAGGCATTAATTCAAAACAAAGAGAACTGCGATACAGATACAAAATGATACATTTTTTCTATTGTTACTTTCTGCTCTTATTCATAATACATTTAAAGATGCACAATTTGCCCTTCAAATTTCAGCTTATTTGATGATCAATTTTAGATTCTTTTAAGATTAACAATCATTTTTATTTATAATGGATTCGTAGAGACATACAGAAAGGGGAAATTTATTTTCATTTTTCACTTGCACCCCCTATATTATCCCGTCCAAAGCACATCCCGCAGGGAAAAACAGGTTTTTTAAAAGTTTTTTAAAAAACAACTCTCTATGTCAATTATATTGTCCCAGTATCAATTTATATTGTTTAAGTATAATCTAATAGAGAACCATACAGTAATCTAAACGGATATATTCAACAAATATAATTTTAAGTCCGCAATATAAATAAAAAAGTTAAGATAATTTACAAAACAAGCAAAACTAAAGGGAAAGGAACAAATAGGATTTATTCTCTAAGGAAACACCCTATATCGAAATCTAAGTTTAGGCCGTTCGGTTTAAGCGATTTTAGATCAAAAATCCATTTGGTCTCTTTTTTAAGTAATTCTGACTGTGCATTTCCCCCTCTCCAGTTCTTTTTCAACTTGTCTATACCCATATATGAAAAACACTTCATATCTCCCCCATTGCAGGTAATGAAGTGTTTTGGTATAGGGAGATCTTTGTTCCTATCTAAATCGTGATTTTCAATCGACCAGATATGTTCACGAATTCGGTCTCGTAGGGGTCTTTCTGATTCCCCTATATATTGCTTGCCACATTTACACTGTATTAGATAGATAACCGATTTGTCTGAGCACCTTATGGTGTCTCTAATTTTATAGGATTTTCCTGTGACAGTTGATTTGAATTCCTTTTCCTTTTTGGAGTGTTTACACGCCTTACAGGTTAGGCATGGAAAAAAACCTTCTAAGGTGTTACCTTTTAAATCCATTTGTTTTTCTTTATTCATAATCTTATGTCTATTTTTATTTTTATTTTCAGTTGGTGCTAGAATGGACTTTAGGTTTCGAGCCTTCTTATAAATAATTTGTGGTTTTTTAGGGAGTAGAGAGCCTATGAGCTCATCGTTCTTTAGTATTCCCCAATGTTTTTTTAGTATTTTTTCTATCAGAAATTTATTATTACTATAATTTGTGATAAATGGAATAAATAAGTTATCCTCTGCAGCTTGTTGAATTCTTTTAGGGTTTTTTTTATTTTTAAATCCATTTTTATTTACCAAATCACATCTATTTACTTGTCTTATTTCTTGTCTTATTTCCTCTATCTTTTTATCATTATAGCCCCTATCTACAAATTTCTGTTTTAATTTTTCAGACTGACTGTCAAAATCGGTTATATTTGTACAATTTTTCTTTATACGTAGGAACTGTCCTTTGGGAATATTGTCAATCCATCTTGGATGGTGACAGCTCGTGTGGTGGATATAGCTATTTGCATCCACATTTTTAAAATGTGTTTTTGAATGTATTTGATTGTTCACAGGGAATAGTTCTAGATCTAAGAAATTCACACTTTTTTTGCTTTTTTCACAAGTAAAACGGAGATTCATCTCATTATTATTCATACTTTCAATAAACTCATTTAACCTAACTTCATCACCCCTCCAAATAATAAGGATGTCATCTATATAACGCTTGTAAGACACCAGGTTTGCTCCAAAGTTGGTATTGCTGAGAAAAAAATGTTCCCAAAAACCCATAAATAAATTTGCATAACTTGGAGCAAACCTGGTGCCCATTGCTGTTCCTCTTTCTTGATTAAAAAACTGAGAGTCATAACTGAAAAAATTATGTGTTAAAATGAATTTGATAGAGTCTATAAGGAAACCTTTTTGTTCCTCTTTCAAGGTCTCATCTTTGTCTAAGAAGTGTTTTACGGCTAATATACCGTCATGGTGATTTATACAGGTATATAATGACGTCACATCACATGTGGCAAGGAGGTAATCCTCCTGCCAGGTGATGGTGTCTACTAATTTCAGAACATCTGTAGAATCTTTTAAGTATGACGGTAATGTCCTGACATATTTTTGTAAAAAGATATCCAGATATTCCGATAAATTTGCTGTCAGGGATCCGATTCCTGAGATAATCGGCCTACCTGGAGGGTTAATAAGTGTTTTGTGAATTTTTGGCAAGCAATATAGTAGGGGAATTTTTGGAAATTTGGGTACTATATAGCCTCTCTCTTTGTCATTAAGTATTCCTTTGTCATGTGCAGAATCTATTAATTTTATTAATTCCTCATTGTATCTTTTCGTTGGATCACTCAGTAATTTTTTATAAGTGTCGTTATCTTTTACAATATTTTCACACATTATTTGATAGTCTGCCCGATCTAAGATGACTATTCCCCCGCCCTTGTCTGCGGGCTTTATAATTATATCATCCATCTCCAATTCGCTAATGATCATTAGTTGTTTCCTACTTAAATTGCTATATGTTTTATTTATTTTATCCTCAGTCAGATTTTCAATGTCCCTCAGGATCAATTTCTCAAATGTCTCTATTATAGGACCTTTCTCATGCTTGGGGTAAAATACAGACTTGCTTCTTAGGTCTGTATGTATATATTCACTATTATTGGTTAAAGTATCCCCAGCCATTTTTTCTATTTCACTTTTTTGAAACCATCTCTTTACAGTTAATTTTCTGACAAACTTATGTGCATCAATATATGTCTCGAATCTATTAAGTTTGCAACTTGGTGCAAAAGATAGACCTTTTCCCAATAGTTCCTCATGTTCTGAATTCAGTATTTTCTTACTAAGATTAAAGATACCTAAGTTATTACCTGGTTTCTCTAAAATCGGGTCTTTTTTGAGTCTCCTGCTTCCACCTCTCTTTCCTCTCTGTCTGATGCCCTTCTTTTTCTTAAATCTCTTTGCGGAAGTGGACTTGCAAATGAATTTTGGCCTTGTCCTAAAAAAGGGCGGGATGAAGTAAAGGTGGAGGAAGAAGAAGTAGATGCATGTTGATTTATTTGTTCAGTTTCCCTATTGTCCTGCAATGGAGCATACCTATTAGACAGTCTCCAATCATTACTATTATCTCGATTTGAATTATATCTATTTTCACCTTGTTGGTTGTATTGAGATCTATTATTATAATTTGGTCTATAGTTTTCATTACTATTTTTTTGTTGTTGTTTACCATCAATATAATTGTATGGTCTATGATCTCTCTGATACATTTGTCTTGCATTATACGATTGATCTCTGTAATTGTAATCCCTTACTCTTGGGCTTTGTTTATTTCCCCTCATGTGGCCATATTCATTACTATTATTATGACTATAGCAGGAGTCGTAATTATTCCCAAAATTATGCTGTTTCTGTAAATGATTATAATTTTCATAATTTTCATAATTTCTGGCCCTAGTGTGCCCTGATACTTGATTATAATCCCCATACCTTCTCTGTTCATTACTCTTATAATGTTGTGAATTGATAGTATTAGCCCTTTCTGCTTTTTTAGGGTCAGTCCTATTATTTTCATTCTCTGCGAATTTTGTATGTCTCCATGTATGTGAGATATAATTATCCCAATTAGGTTGATTTATGTGGGATAAATAATCCTCACGGTCCCTTTCGAATTTTCTTATTTTAACTTTTAGAATATCCTCCTTAGTACTAGCTAGCAATTTCTTGATTTCTTTTTCTTTGTTTATATATTCCATATTGTTCTCAAACTCTTTTAACTGAATTTCTAATTCTCTAATCTCATTCTCTAATTTTTTCAAAATTTCACCCCTGTAGTCTTTTATCAATCTCAAAAGGTTAAAAGAAGCTTGCTCTAGGATATCGTTCCATCTTTTTTTAAATTCTATATCCTCAATTTTAAAAGCACATTCTTTTTTAATTCGTAATCCCCGTGGGACTCTTTTATTTTCTAAGTATTTTTCAATGAAAATGAATTCTGTTCTATGTTTCATCTCTAATACTAGTTTGTCCTCTAAATCCTTCATTAGTTTGCATAATGAATCTACATTATCTGGAGTGACAATAATATCAGTTTGGAAAATATTATAAATCCCCTTATATACTTCATCTCTATATTTAAAAACATTAGATTCAGTCATATCCCTGCAGCTGATTGTCACTAGTGAGGATAAAAAAACAACAGTGTACTGAGGGGTGTGATCAACCTGCGCTGGGAAAGTTACCAATAAACCACTGGGTAAATGGAGTATCCTCAAACTCCACAGAGAAAAATACAATCATACAATAGTAATAAGGATATTACTATAATAACCCTTGGCGCTAACGTGTAGCTAAAATTGGTAATGCAAAGGTTCTAATTATTGTATACTATAAACAATAAATTACCTTAGTACGATGGAAATGATAATTCCTTACAAATATGTGAAAACTGGGTAGTTGATTAAGGGATGTGCTTAAGGATGAACCAGAGTAATGGTGCAAGTAAAAAATAAACAAATTTTATTACAATCTTAATCGTGCACAGAAATACTTTTAAAACCAAATTTAAAAAACACTCTGATCAGGCGTTTGACAATGTAGTATCAATAAAATCCCTAAAAACCTCAAAATAAAATTGCATAAATAAAATAACAATAAAACAACAATGAGACAATCACTATCACAAATGGTTAATTCGAGATAGAGAACAAAGATCCCATTGGAGACCAAGGAAGATCCACGTCAGCTGGAAGTTAGTGATATTTTAACCGGAGCTGTAACGAGATGAGATCCAAATGAACAGACAGGAAGAGAGCCAAAATTTAAGGTGTTCACTTATTACTTACACCGAAAATGCTCTATGGCCCATAAAGCTCTATGCTTTATTTTCAGTTGGTGCTAGAATGGACTTTAGGTTTCGAGCCTTCTTATAAATAATTTGTGGTTTTTTAGGGAGTAGAGAGCCTATGAGCTCATCGTTCTTTAGTATTCCCCAATGTTTTTTTAGTATTTTTTCTATCAGAAATTTATTATTACTATAATTTGTGATAAATGGAATAAATAAGTTATCCTCTGCAGCTTGTTGAATTCTTTTAGGGTTTTTTTTATTTTTAAATCCATTTTTATTTTTTATGTATAAAAGACAAGAGGTTTCCTTCATTTCGGGGATCCATCCAGCAGTGATCTAATCCAGGACCGCTATAGAGAGACAGCTGGGACTTCATAGAGCATTTTCGGTGTAAGTAATAAGTGAACACCTTAAATTTTGGCTCTCTTCCTGTCTGTTCATTTGGATCTCATCTCGTTACAGCTCCGGTTAAAATATCACTAACTTCCAGCTGACGTGGATCTTCCTTGGTCTCCAATGGGATCTTTGTTCTCTATCTCGAATTAACCATTTGTGATAGTGATTGTCTCATTGTTGTTTTATTGTTATTTTATTTATGCAATTTTATTTTGAGGTTTTTAGGGATTTTATTGATACTACATTGTCAAACGCCTGATCAGAGTGTTTTTTAAATTTGGTTTTAAAAGTATTTCTGTGCACGATTAAGATTGTAATAAAATTTGTTTATTTTTTACTTGCACCATTACTCTGGTTCATCCTTAAGCACATCCCTTAATCAACTACCCAGTTTTCACATATTTGTAAGGAATTATCATTTCCATCGTACTAAGGTAATTTATTGTTTATAGTATACAATAATTAGAACCTTTGCATTACCAATTTTAGCTACACGTTAGCGCCAAGGGTTATTATAGTAATATCCTTATTACTATTGTATGATTGTATTTTTCTCTGTGGAGTTTGAGGATACTCCATTTACCCAGTGGTTTATTGGTAACTTTCCCAGCGCAGGTTGATCACACCCCTCAGTACACCCTTATATGCCTAAACAATATATGTGTAAGTGAACAAAAACAGTACTAACCAGAAAATATGCTTATTTATATGTTCATATGTAGCCCACCTCGTCTTCAGCAGTGTTATGATTACAAGTAATGAGTAAATAGATTTAATTCATACAAGCTGTAACTCTCAGCTGTTTGTTTGTTTTCAGCTGGATATGATACCAGTAGCTTCTTTACAGCCGTATTGCGACAATATACAGTAAGTTAAGTTATTATATTTTTCATATATAACTTATCATTTATATCCGCAAATATATAGTAAGACTCTATATATGGTATCTATCTCATAACATGTGTGAATATTCTCATACCTTTATCCTGAATGTTAGTATCCCTGGTATGGATCACTTTAGACTATTTGATCCCCGCAGTGAGAGACCGATCGCTGCAGCTCAGCAGCTTCTACTATGTAAAAGCCGTTCATAGATTCCTTTCGTTGTTCAGCGTCAACTACTGTATGCATTTATGAATAAATGGAACATATTTTTCTATGTGCAGAACATTGGAATGTGAAATATTCATATTTTCATGTCGGGTTAGCGCGAGTGGGGTGTTAGGTGTTTTCCACTTTGGAGGCTCCACTGAATTCTACGGGGAGATACGTTAACATACACGATATAAGCTTTTGGCTTTTTGTGCACATCAGTTTAGCATGCAAACAAAACCAGTTTACTTTCAACTTGTAATACAAGCACAACCAGAAGCATGCAAAAAGCTTATACTTATATCGCTTTTAGCACTCAAGCGAAAGCGCTAAATATCGCTCAACTCGTCATCTAACCTTAAATGTCTGAGGATGTTTTCCTTCCCAGAGCAGTAACAAGTCAGTTTGCCAAGAAACTCAAGTATACAGCAGTGATGCTTAACCTCAAGTTCAATGGAATAAGCAAGAATGTTCTCCTTCCATCACCAAGTTTGGTGTCTTCTTCATTGTTTTCCTATTTTTAGTGTAGCGTGACTGCAGGTGAGCAGAGAAGATTGTTTTCTTAATGTTCACTTTTATACTCCTGTGACATCAAACTAAAACTATCCTACCTGTCAGACCTAGATCAGATTCTTGTGTCCATCTAGTTACTATCATAAGTAATATATAGTGTAGGGTATAGAAGGCACATTTGTCCTTCAGTAGTCTTTTATTCTGATACATGACTGTGGCTTTGACTTTGACAAGAGTAAACAAACATTTGGAACACTAATAATGACATTCATCTGTAAAAAAGAAGTTTAACAACTTAGTTCATTTTACATTTACCCATATGGACATATTTTCTCCATTGCTATGCTTTCAATAACAATGCTACAGACAGTGTAAACAGAATTACTTATGAATGAATTCCATGGGATTCATGCTTATTCAAATGCACAGATGTTTTCAGCTCTATCTGTTAATGGTGAACAATATCACTGTCTAATGTTTCATTGAATTAGTATTTTTCCAGTTTTTTTGAATTATTTAGAAGATACGCCTGCCAGCTGTTTAATTTTTGAGCGAGAGCCTTGATTTTAAAACGACCGTAACAGGATCTAAAAAATTATAAGCTTATTGGCCACTTGAATTGCGCTGTATTATTTAGAATGCAGGTGCTTCTGAAACACCAAAACTATAGAGACAGTATTTGTAAAAAAATAACTTTTTTTAATCAACTACTGAAATTTTCTTAATCCTTTTTTTTTTTAACTAAAATTTTGGAGGAAATAGCATACACACAAGGCACTTCAAGACAACTAGGGAGTTGTTACAAACTCAAAGATTATTATTTGTACAATTCACACATTTATGTGCTCATGGACAAATAAAAAAAGGTCACTCAGCAGTTCAAAATGCATCTGCATTGCAGTTTTAAAAACTGCTGAAACTTCTGTTAATAACATAGCAAAGTTGACATTTGCTATACTAGAACATTTGATGTCTTGGGAAAACAAATGAAAAGTAAAGTCATTAAATGGGAATAAAATAGGTAATAGCAATATATTATAAATTAAATAGAGCAATAATGCAAAGTACTTCATTTGTGAGGAAACTCTTCAAATGAATAAAGTAAAAGTAATATCCTGCTTGGGCAATGTCTGTGTTGTATGTCATTTTCCTAACTGTCCTGCAATTTGCGGTATAGTCCTGGTTTAAGAAACCTGTATGTAAGGATACAACAAAGATTACCCTGATATATATATATATATATATATATATATATATATATATATATATATATATATATATATATATATATATATATATATATACATATATATATATATATTTAGATACTCCACTCAGTCTCACACCAAACCTTGGGTATTATGATGTATTTAACACCCTAGTTATGCTCATAGATCTGAGGGAGACCACAGGGGGTCTGGAGTTATAACGTAATAATAATATTAGTCAAGCAGGTTTCACAATGCAGGTTCTCAGTTTGATTCCTAATATCTTAGGTCAAAATGCAGGTAAACGTCTCAGATTTGCTGTACAGATAATCGATTACTAAAAAATGTATTTGTGAGTTTAACCTGAATAAAACACTATTTCAAGTAATTCAACTCAGTGTGAGGTAACAGCAATTAGTGGTAGCAATCTATTAGTAGACTTTCATGCACATGAGAATTGCACCAGTTTGATTTTGCACAGAGTTGAAGCAAAGAGTAGTATGGGAATAGGGGCTTAAGCAGGAAGAAACAGTTCAGCAGGGTTACTGATTACGTACAGACAAACAGGCAAGCAAAGGTGAAGGAAGTCCTTACAATAACTTAGTACAGGCTGACAGTATGCAGTGGATATCGATAGTTATTTGCACAGTACCGTACAGTTGTAGTGAGAGCCGTTTGTTTGCCTGCAGTCTGGGAGTCTGTCGATGTCTGCGGTGACGTCACACGCACCAGCGTGTAAAAGTAAACAGTGCCTGGCTTGAATCAGTAAGTACAGCCGAATCCGATATAAGCAACTTCACTGTGACAAAGCAGGGAAACGAAATTGTGATGCTTGATCCAAGGAGTTACTTTGAGCGTGTAGCGCTCTGCTACGGAGTAAGCTGGAAGACAGGAAATTGCTACGAGAGCACAGGATATGCTGATTGGTATCCTAGAAGATCAAATTACCCAGCAAAGGCTAAGCAGTTGATCAGGGTTAAATAGAGGGATATGGTCAAGTGACAAGAGCTCTTAAAGGTAGAAATGTGCGATTCGTTTCGGATCGATTCGGAAATTCAGCCGAATTCGTAAAATTCGGGATTCGGATCGATTCGAATTTCCGAATTAAAATAGTGCCGAATCTACCAAATAAATCAGAATAAGTTCGGATTTATTCAGATTTATTCGGTAGATGCGGATGGCCATGGATTACACTAGTATTGTACAGTATATTAGGTTATATCACTCTGCTATGGGTTACACCTAATATACAGTACATAATACTAGTCTAATCCCACCTAACACTTACCGAAATTCCCAATTTCTGAACCGAACTGAATCGAACCGAATCCAGCTGAATTTATTTGAATCCGAATGAATCCGAAACGAATCCGAACCGAATTGATTCAAATTTTTCCAAATTCGAATCGATCCGAACCGAAATTCGAAAAAATCTGAATCGATCCGAACCGAACCGAACCAAATTTTTATGCCATGCACATGTCTACTTAAAGGAGAAGTATGTAACAATATGCAGAATAGAAAACATGTTCCTTACACTGTATTGCTATCCTATATATATATATAACGGAGATTAGAAGGATGGACAGCAAATTCTCTACACCAGACTGCTTGGCCATGACCCAGACCTCAGACTATGCAAATCCCACCCCTAGTCCTTGAAGGGACATTACACCCAAAAATGTTCTTTCATGGTTTAGGTAAAACATACCATTTTAAACAACTTTCCAGTTTTAAAAAAATTTGGGTTGCATGTCCTTTTAAAACAACATTGTACTTTAACATTTACTGCACATGATCTGTTTTACCTGCTGAAGTGTATTTAATTGTTTGATAACAACTCATTGTTTTTAGAAAATTTAAATTTATGCTTACCTGATAAATTTGTTTCTTTCTTGACATGGTGAGTCCACAGATCATCATAATTACTATTGGGAATATTACTCCCGGCCTGCAGGAGGAGGCAAAGAGCACCACAGGAAAAGCTGTTAAATACCACTCCCCCTACCCACAATCCCCAGTCATTCAACCAAATGGAAAGGAGAAAGGAAGTAATATAAGGTGCAGAGGTGCCTGAGGTTTATGAAAAAATAAACTGTCTGAAAATACAGGGCAGGCTGTGGACTCACCGTGCCAAGAAAGAAACAAATTTATCAGGTAAGCATAAATTTCATTTTCTTTCTAATGACACAGTGAGTCCACGGATCATCATAATTACTATTGGGAATCAATACCCAAACTAGAGGACACGGATGATAAGGGAGGGACAAGACAGTTAGCGGAAACAGAAGGCACCACTACTTGAAGAACCTTTCTCCCAAAAACAGCCTCAGCTGAAGCATGTATAAAAGTATAAAATGTATAAAGTATAAAATTTGTAAAATTTAGAAAAAGTATGTAAAAATGACCAAGTGGCAGCCTTGCAAATCTGATCTACAGAAGCACCATTTTTGAAAGCCCAAGTAGAAGAAACAGCCCTCATAGAATGAGCCGTGATTCTCTCAGGAGGCTGCTGACCAGCATTCTCATATGCCAAGCAAATAATACTACTCAACCAACACAAAAGAGAAGTAGCCGTAGCTTTCTGACCTTTACGTTTCCCAGAAAAAACAACAAATAAGCAAGAAGACTGGCGAAAATCCTTAGTCGCCTGCAAATAATATTTCAATGCACAAACTATATCCAGATTGTGCAACAAACGTTCTTTATGAGACAAAGGATTCGGACACAAAGAAGGAACAACAATTTCCTGATTAATATTCTTATCAGAAACAACCTTGGGAAGAAAACCTAATGCAGTACGAAGTACTACCTTGTCAGAATGAAAAATAAGAAAAGGAGACTCACATTGCAATGCAGAAAGCTCTGAAACTCTTTGAGCCAAAGAGATAGCAACCAAAAACAAAACCTTCCAGGTTAACAACTTAATATCCAAAGAATGCATAGGCTCAAACAGAGCCTGTTGAAGAACTCTCCAAACTAAATTAAGACTTCAAGGAGGAGTCAAGAACTCAACCATAGGCCGGATTCTAACCAAAGCCTGACAAAAAGACTGAACGTCTGGTACATCTGCCAGACGTTTATGCAACAAAATAGATAAAGCAGAAATTTGACCCTTCAGGGTACTAGCAGATAAACCCTTCTCCATGCCCTCCTGGAGAAAAGACGGAATCCTGACTCTACTATAAGAGTAGCCCTTAGATTGACACCAATACAGATATTTACGCCATATCTTGTAATAAATCTTTCTAGTCACAGACTTACGCGCCTGAATCATAGTCTCAATAACTGAGAAAGAATCAAGCGTTCAATCTCGAAGCAGTCAACTTCAGAGAAACAAGATTTGGATGAAGGAAGGGACCCTGAAGTAGAAGGTCCTTCCTCAACAGAAGACTCCAAGGTGGAAAGGATGACATCTCCACCAGATCTGCATACCAGATCCTGCGAGGCCATGCCGGTCCAATGAGAATTACCGACAACCTCTCCTGTCGGATCTGAGCAATAACTCGAGGAAGAAGGGCAAACGGAGGAAACATGTATGCCAGACTGAACTTCCAAGGAACTGCTAGAGCATCTATTAGAACCGCTTGAGGATCCCTTGACCTCGAACCGTACTTCAGAAGCTTGGCATTGTGACGAGATACCATAAGATCCAACTCCGGTTGACGCCACCTGAGAATCAAACTGGAAAAATACTTCCGGATGAAGCTTCCACTCTCCCGGATGAAACAACTGTCTGCTCAGAAAATCCGCTTCCCAATTGTCCACCCCTGGAATGTAGATCGCAGACAGACAATAATTGTGAGCCTCTGCTCACTGAATAATCCTGGCTACCTCCTTCATCGCCAAGGAACTCAGAGTTCCTCCCTGATGACTGATTTAAGCCACGGACGTTATATTGTCCGACTGAAATTTGATAAACTGGGTTGAATCCAATTGAGGCCAGGCTAGGAGAGCATTAAAGATTGCCCTCAACTCTAAGACATTTATAGAAAGAACCAATTTCTCCCGGGTCCACAGACCCTGAGCCTTCAGAGAACCCCATATAGCTCCCCAACCCAGCAGACTGGCATCCGTGGTCACAATCACCCAGGTAGGCCTATGAAAACAGGTTCCCTGGGAGAGACGATCCTGAGACAACCCTCCATGGAAGAGAATCTCTTGCAGCCTGATCTAGAACAATCTTCGGATACAGGTCCATATAATCCCTGTTCCACTGTCTCAGCATGCATAACTGCAGAGGTCTGAGATGAAACTGAGCAAACGGAATGATGTCCATGACAGAAACCATCAGATCAATAACCTCCATACACTGGGCCACCGACTGAAGAGCCAGACATGAATTGAACATTTTTGAACTTCTTGCCTCTGTCAAAAAGATCTTCATTTCCAGAGAATCTATAATGGCTCCCAAAAATTCCCAAATGGTTCCCAAAAATACCACTCTTGTAGCCAGAACCAAGGAACCTTTTCCTAAATTCACCTTCCAGCCGTGGGAGCACAGAAAATCTCTACCGAATGGAGGACCTCTTCTTGCCCCGCTTGGATGAAGACTTCTACCGGATGGAGGACATCACCTTGCTCCACTTGGATGAAGAATTTGGTTCGGCTGAGTGAAGACGACTCAAGGTAGGGAGATCTTCAGGGGGTTAGTGTTAGGTTTATTTAAGGGGGGTTTGGGTGGGTTAGAGTAGGGGTTTGTGGGTGGTGGGTTTTAATGTTGGGGGGTATTGTATTTTTATTTACAGGTAAAAGAGCTGATTACTTTGGGGCAATGCCCCGCAAAAGGCCCTTTTAAGGGCTGGTAAAAGAGCTGATTACTTTTTAATTTAGAATAGGGTAGGGCATTTTATTATTTGGGGGGGCTTTTTATTTTATTAGGGGGCTTAGATTAGGTGTAATTAGTTTAAACTTCTTGTAAAAAATTTTTATTTTCTGTAATTTAGTGTTTGTTTTTGTATTATAGATTAGTTTATTTAATTGTATTTTAGTTTAGCTAATTGTAGGTAATTTATTTAATTAATTTATTGATAGTGTAGTGTTAGGTGTATTTGTAACTTAGGTTAGGATTTATTTTACAGGTAATTTTGTAATTATTTTAACTAGGTAGCTATTAAATAGTTATTAACTATTTAATAGCTATTGCACCTAGTTAAAATAAATACAAAGTTGCCTGTAAAATAAATATAAATCCTAAAATAGCTACAATGTAACTAATAGTTATATGGTAGCTATATTAGGGTTTATTTTATAGGTAAGTATTTATTTTTAAATAGGAAAAATGTATTTAATGATAGTAAATTTATTTAGATTAATTTAAATGATATTTAAGTTAGGGGGGTGTTAGGGTTAGGGTTAGACTTAGGTTTAGGGGTTAATAAATTTATTATAGTAGCTGCGACGTTGTGGCCGGGAGATTAGGGGTTAATATATGTAGGTAGGTGGCAGCGATGTTAGGAAGGGCAGATTAGGGGTTAATACTATTTATTATATTGTTTGCGAGGTGGGAGTGCGCGGTTTAGGGGTTAATACATTTATTATTGTGGCGGCGAGGTCCGGTTGGCAGATTAGGGGATAATAAGTGTTGGTAGGTGGCGGCGACGCTGGGGGGGGGGGGCAGATTAGGGGGTAATAAATATAATATAGCTGTAGACGATGTTAGGGGCAGTAGATTAGGGGTTCATAGCTATAATGTAGGTTGCGGTGGTGTCCGGAGCGGCATATTAGGGGTTAATAATATAATGTAGGTGTCAGCGATAGTGGGGGCGGCAGATTAGGGGTTAATAAGTGTAAGGTTAGGGGTGTTTAGACCCGGGGTTCATGTTAGGGTGTTAGGTGTAGACTTAGAGAGTGTTTCCCCATAGGAAACAATGGGGCTGCGTTAGGAGCTGAACGCTGCTTTTTTGCAGGTGTTAGGTTTTTTTTCAGCCAGCTCAGCCCCATTGTTTCCTATGGGGATATCATGCACAAGCACATTTTTCCAGCTTACCGCTACCGTAGGCAACGCTGGTATTGAGGGTTGAAGTGGAGCTAAATTATGCTCAACAATCCCTTTTCTGAGGCTAACGCAGCCATTCAGACAACTCTAAATACCAGCGTTGTCTTAAGGGTGTGCTGGAAAAAAAGCAGCGTTAGCACAGCGGGTCTTTACCGACAAAACTCTAAATCTAGGCGTATTTATTCTAAAAGAACAAATGACTTATCCGTGGTTGAGACATTTGTTGGACCGGATACATTTGGACAGGAATAAGAGACACATAGACAGTTTTGCAAAAAAACTAATGTAAGAAGTATTATTAGAGTGTATATAAAGGATCTGGGACCTTCCTTCATTGGACTTCTCATTCCAAGGGCAGACGTGTCATTTGGAATGGATATTAATTTGAAACTCCAAGATCTTCTTTATCATTTGGGCAGAAGTTGACGGGAATCCCCATCCAAAGTGGAACATATATGATGCATGATCTGGTGATGTTGTGATTTTATTTTTATATAAACAATTTGTTATGATACATTATTGTTTAAGATTGTTCTTTTCTTTTGTGAATAAACTATTATACCTATTAAGAATAGCAAGGAGTTCAATTATTTCTTTTAGCATATGTTTTAAAGTATGCATTTTATTAGACAATACATAATTTGGCTACGAGTATGGGGTATTTAAGTATTTGACTGTGGATATACTCGTGTTGGTTGCGGGTGTTATGCTGTCAAATCATAAATAAATAAATAATGAACTTATTCACAAAAGAAAATTGCACCCACTTTTAAAATTGCAGGAAGTCTGGGAGCACACTTTGAGGAACACAGTCGCATGAAAAAATCCTGTCAAAATGACCAGCAGACCCAATCTTAAAAAATCCATTTCTCATCCTTAAGTCGACTGGCTGGAAAAAATAGCACCTTTTCGTCTTTAGCACTTGCAGTTACATCAATGCTGAGGCACCACTTTCTTCCTCCCCTGCAGCAGTCACCTCCCTCCCACCCCCTGCAGCAGGGGAGAGTGGATGGTTTAGTATGTTGAAAATTTTGAAGATTTCTTTCTCCGTCAGAAACGGTTATATAAATTGCCGTAACAAGCATGAGTAGAAAAAAACGTTCAAATGTATGCTTAGTATTCCCATTAATTTAAAAAAAAAATCTAACGGCTAGATTACGAGTCTTGCATTAGGCTTAAAAAGCAGAGTTGGCCGGTCCTAACGCTGCTTTTTAATCCCGCTGGTATTATGAGTCTTGCAGGTACAGGTGTACCGCTCACTTTTTTGGCCAGACTCAAAAATACCGCAAATCCATTTACGTCAATTGCGTATCCTATATTTTCAATGTGACTTGCATAGTGTCGGTATTACGAGTCTGACCAGAAGTGAGCGGTACACCCTCTCCTGTCAAGACTGGTACCTCATTTAAAAGTCAGTAGTTAAGAGTTTTACACTACAACGCCGTAGCATAAAACTCTTAACTAAAGTGCTAAAAAGTACACTAACACCCATAAACTACATATTAACCCATAAACCGAGCCCCCCCCCCACATCGCAAACACTAAAATAAATTTTTTAACCCCTAATCTGCCAAACCGGACATCGCCGCCACTATAATAAATATATTAACCCCTAAACCGCCGCACTCCCGCCTCACAAACATTAGTTAAATATTATTAACCCCTAATCTGCTGGCCCTAACATCGCCGCCACCTACCTACATTTATTAACCCCTCATCTGCCGCCCCCAACGTCGCCGCCACTATAATAAAGTTATTAACCCCTAAACCTAAGTCTAACCCTAACCCTAACACCCCCTAACTTAAATATAATTAAAATAAATCTAAATAAAATTACTACAATTAACTAAATTATTCCTATTTAAAACTAAATACTTACCTATAAAATAAACCCTAAGATAGCTACAATATAACTAATAGTTACAATGTATCTATCTTAGGATTTATTTTTATTTTACAGGCAACTTTGTATTTATTTTAACTAGGTACAATAGTTATTAAATAGTTATTAACTATTTAATAACTACCTAGTTAAAATTAAGACAGATTTACCTGTAAAATAAAACCTAACCTAAGTTACAATTACACCTAACACTACACTATAATTAAATAAATTAAATACAATTAATTACAATTAAATAAAATTATCTAAAGTACAAAAAAACCCCACTAAATTACAGAAAATAATAAAATAATTACAAGATTTTTAAACTAATTACACCTAATCTAATCCCCCTAACAAAATAATAAAGCCCCTCCAAAATAAAAAAGCCCTACCCTACACTAAATTACAAATAGCCCTTAAAAGGGCCTTTTGCGGGGCATTGCCCCAAAGTAATCAGCTCTTTTACCTGTAAAAAAAAAGTAAAAATTCCCCCTCAACATTAAAACCCACCACCCACACAACCAACCCTTCTCTAAAACCCACCCAATCCCCCCTTAAAAAAAACTAACACTAACCCCCTGAAGATCACCCTACCGTGAGACGTCTTCACCCAACCGGGCTGAAGTCCTCAACAAAGCCGGGAGAAGTCTTCATCCAACCGGGCAGAAGTGTTCCTCCAGACGGGCAGAAGTCTTCATCCAGATGGCATCTTCTATCTTCATCCATCCGGTGTGGAGCTGGTCCATCTTCAAGACATCCGACACGGAGCATCCTTCTTGGCCGACGACTACCCGATGAATGAAGGTTCCTTTAAGTGACATCATCCAAGATGGCATCCCTTCAATTCTGATTGGCTAATCGAATTCTATCAGCCAATTGGAATTAAGGTAGGAAAAATCCTATTGGCTGATGCAATCAGCTGCAAGTCGGATGTCTTGAAGATGGACCCGCTCTGCTCCGGATGGATGAAGATAGAAGATGGAGGACCACTTCTGCCACTTCTGCCCATCTGGAGGACCACTTCTCAGTTGGATGAAGACTTCTCTCGGCTTCGTTGAGGACTTCAGCCCGGTTGTGTGAAGATGTCTCACGGTAGGGTGATCTTCAGGGGGTTAGTGTTAGGTTTTTTTAAGGGGGGATTGGGTGGGTTTTAGAGTAGGGTTGGGTGTGTGGGTGGTGGGTTTTAATGTTGGGGGGGATTTGTACTTTTATTTACAGGTAAAAGAGCTGATTACTTTGGGGCAATGCCCCGCAAAAGGCCCTTTTAAGGACTATTTGTAATTTAGTGTAGGGTAGGGCTTTTTTTATTTTTGAGGGGGCTTTGTAATTTAGTGGTTTTTTTTGTACTTTAGATAATTTTATTTAATTGTAATTAATAGTATTTAATTTATTTAATTATAGTGTAGTGTTAGGTGTAATTGTAACTTAGGTTAGGTTTTATTTTACAGGTAAATTTGTCTTTATTTTAACTAGGTAGTTATTAAATAGTTAATAACTATTTAATAACTATTGTACCTAGTTAAAATAAATACAAATTTGCCTGTAAAATAAAAATAAACCCTAAGATAGATACAATGTAACTATTAACTATATTGTAGCTATCTTAGGGTTTATTTTATAGGTAAATATTTAGTTTTAAATAGGAATAATTTAGTTAATTGTAGTAATTTTATTTAGATTTATTTTAATTATATTTAAGTTAGGGAGTGTTAGGGTTAGACTTAGGTTTAGGGGTTAATAACTTTATTATAGTGGTGGCAATGTTGTGGGTGGCAGATTAGGGGTTAATAAATATAATGTAGGTGGCGGCGATGTTGGGGGCAGCAGATTAGGGGTTCATAAGTATAATGTAGGTAGCGGCGGTGTCCGGAGCGGCAGATAAGAGGTTAATAATATAATGTAGGTGTCGGCGATGTTAGGGGCAGCATATTAGGATTTAATAAGTGTAAGGTTAGGGGTGTTTAGACTCGGGGTTCATGTTAGGGTGTTAGGTGTAGACATAAATGTATTTTCCCCATAGGAATCAATGGGGCTGCGTTAGGAGCTTTACGCTGCTTTTTTGCAGGTGTTAGTTGTTTTTTTTTAGCCAGCTCTCCCCCATTGATTCTTATGGGGAAATCGTACACGAGCACGTTTTACCAGCTCACCGCTAACGTAAGCAGCGCTGGTATTGAGGTGAGATGTGGAGCAAAATTTTGCTCTTCGCTCACTTTTTTGCGGCTAACGCCGGGTTTCTAAAAACCTGTAATACCAGCGTTGTCTGTAAGTGAGCGGTGAGCATAAACTGCTCGTTAGCACTGCACCCCTGTTAACGCAAAACTCTTAATCTAGGTGTAAGTTCTTGTCAATTCTAACAGAGGATTTATCATGTTTGAATAAATGTATGTATTATCTAAAACTGTTTATTAAAACTTATTAGGAGGGAGATTTTTTAGTATTATAAACTTATTACCTCTATTAATTGAAACATAATTAGAATTCCTTTAAGGTTAAATCAGCTGTTTATATGTATTTTTGTAGATATAGATTGTGTTGATTTAGTATATGTTCGTAGTAGGTTTACAACTGCTTTTTAAAGTAATACAATCTGGTTTTCATTAGCTCTCATTTTCATATAGTCCTATTAATGTGTATTCAAAGGTTATTATTATATGCACTGTGTTGGATTTAATTAATTTTTAATTTTTATTGATTTTAGTAATATTAAAACTTACCATGTTTTTTTAAAAACTGTATTAGATGTCCATTTTATTTAATAAGGTTACTCATTTTTTTTAAAAAAAGTATTAGTTAATATTTACAGTTTTAAATGGATTTATGTAGAATTTGTATTGCTAATTGTCACCATTCTCATTAGTTACTTATTGAACTATTAAATAGGAAAATTACCAAAACTGTGGCAGCCATCCCTAACCTATATGTACATAGTAATGGGTTTTATAGTAATTATGAGAAAATGTAGCATTAAATGTCATCTTAAGGCCATTGGGAGAAATGCTAGAACCATAACAATGTGCAAACTATGTCCCATACCTACAATCCATTTAAATCTGTAGTTCTAAGTGATATAGTAAAAAAAAAACTATATATTAATTAAGAAATGAGCATCCATTGTATCACAAATATCAATATCATACAATATCAATATCATACACCCATTTTTAAATAACCAAAAGTCTGAGACCACTCTGTTTGGGATCACAGCCTCATTAAATAATCCTGGCAAAATTACTCTTATACCAAATTTAAATAAATAATTTCTCCTCCATTATTTGACTGTCTATAGCGGTGCTGTAGCAGAAGATTATAGTCTGTACTTAAGAAGCAAGTGCCACAGGTCTGTAACAAGAGGCTCTGATGTAGGAACAGAAAACACAGTGCTTTTGCATGCGATTGTGACCTTTACTTAAAGGGACATTAAACAGGTTGATATCTGTGCATATCCTAAAAGGGCTAATTAATTAAAATTAGTTTGCATAAAAAATAGTTTTAAAATTGCTGGCAAGTATTTTAAAATAATTTTTAAATGCAAGCAAAATTAATTACATAGCTAAGCTTCCTGGAGAAGCCAACTCCACCCCTCCCCTTATCAGTGTTTAGACACAGGCATTGTATTTCAACTGACTTCACAGCTTCTAAGCATGCTCCAGCAGATAATCCCTATTGAATTTTGTATGCCACCAAAACAACAATAGATATAGATGCAGCCATAGAAGGAAATGTGTGGGGGGAGTTAAAGTTTTACAATTCAAAAACAAAAAAGAAAGGGTTAATGGTGAGGCACTGCAGTATAAATTTGCAGGTTAAGTAATTAAAGGGACAGGCTACACCATCATTTTTATTGTTTAAAAAGATAGATAATCCCTATATTACCCATTCCCCAGTTTTGCATAACCAACACAGTTATAATAATACACTTTTTACCTCTGTGATTACTTTGTATCTAAGCCTCTGCAGACAGCCCCTGATCTCAGTTTTGACAGACATGATGTTTAGCCAATCAGTGCAGACTCCTAAATAAGGGAGTCAGCACAATGTTATCTATATGAAACACTAGAAAACAAAGAATTGCCCAAGCACCAAGGGTATAACAAAACTTGTTTGCAGGTGTGCCAACTATTGGACCTGCACCAAGGTCCCAAGAAGTCAGTCCAAAAATAATGATATAGCTGCACCACCAACTGTATTAAAACATCATGATTTTATTGTGCCACTTAAAACAGACAACGTTTCGGACCCATGTCCTTATTCATGTCTAACATACAACTCTAAAAACAAACCTTATAAAGGCTGCGGCTCCACCCACCACACCTGTTCTCATTTGTGTTCAATTAATACAAACTTTATTGTTTTGCTTAATGCCATCTAGTGGTCATTATTTACATCTCTAATTACATTTATCATAATTTTTCAACAAAGGACATAAAGAGAACAAAAAACCTTTTTTCATCATTGTTAATCATACATCAAGTTAATCTACTCAGTACACAAAATAATTGAATATACACTTATTGTCATTAGTTATTGTATTGCAATGTACTATTTTAAAAAAATAACATACAAAACATAAAAAAGGGGATTTTTTCTTTTCTTAACTCTTTTTCAACATTGCTAATGCAAATATCTTTTGAAGAAAAGCCAATTTTAATTGTTTCCCTTCCAATTAGATCTTATTAAATGGTCATCTTGAAAAAAGAATACTTTTTGGAGCTCTTAAACAATTACCAAGAACGTCCTTCAACAAAGGATAAAAAACAAAAAGGTCAACCTAAAAAAAATTATTTTTTTTATAAAATGTATGCCAGTTGTTAAATCTTTTTACATATTCAGCATTAAATTTAAAAAGGTATTAGCTAAATTAATTTAAATTCCAATCTATCCAAAAAAAGACTTTCAACAAAAGATATCAAAAGAACTGAGTAAATGTAACTATCCGTATCCCTGAAGTTTTAAACCCAATTTTTTTTTAGAAAAACCTGCCAGTTAAACTGCTATCAAGTACCTAATCATCCATATTTACTGACATACACTCCAATCCATTTCCCTATTCATCCCATTGGGTATCATAGTCCCCAGTTCATGAATCCAGTATAATTCTCTATACTTTAACAACCTAACCCTATTACCACCCCTCCTAGGAAGACTTATATGTTCTAACACCTGGAATCAAAGCTGATTAATCTGGTGTCCAGCAGTTATAAAATGGTGGGATACAGGAGCATCCAATTTTCCTGTCCTGATATTACTTTTGTGTTGGTTAATAAGCTCCCGTACCCTCTTGGTGGTCTCGCCCACATACCCTAAACCACATGGGCACTTAATTAGATACACCATGAACTTAGAGTTACAAGTATAGTAATCCTTAAGTTTATATTTCTTACCCGACGAGGGATGGGTAAAAATGGGGCCTTTAATGATACTATTGCAGTTTTGACAATTAAGGCATGGAAAACATCCCAAGTTTTTATGCCAAATGTGTCCCTGGGTAATTCTACCCCTTGGGCCCACATCAGCTTTAACCAATGTATCTTTAAGGTTCTTGCCCCTTTTAAAGGCAGCCATGGGGGGACTAGAGAATTCTTCAACAAAGAATTTTTTTAGGTTGACCTTTTTTTTTTTTTTTTTTGTTGAAGAACGTTCTTGGTAATTGTTTAAGAGCTCCAAAAAGTATTCTTTTTTCAAGATGACCATTTAATAAGATCTAATTGGAAGGGAAACAATTAAAATTGGCTTTTCTTCAAAAGATATTTGAATTAGCAATGTTGAAAAAGAGTTAAGAAAAGAAAAAATCCCCTTTTTTATGTTTTGTATGTTATTTTTTGAAAATAGTACATTGCAATACAATAACTAATGACAATAAGTGTATATTCAATTATTTTGTGTACTGAGTAGATTAACTTGATGTATGATTAACAATGATGAAAAAAGTTTTTTGTTCCTTTTATGTCCTTTGTTGAAAAATTATGATAAATGTAATTAGAGATGTAAATAATGACCACTAGATGGCATTAAGCAAAAAAAAAAAAAGTTTGTATTAATTGAACACAGGTGAGAACAGGTGTGGTGGGTGGAGCCACAGCCTTTATAAGGTTTGTTTTTAGAGTTGTATGTTAGACATGAATAAGGACATGGGTCCGAAACGTTGTCTGTTTTATGTGGCACAATAAAATCATGATGTTTTAATACAGTTGGTGGTGCAGCTATATCATTATTTTTGGACTGACTTCTTGGGACCTTGGTGCAAGTCCAATAGTTGGCACACCTGCAAACAAGTTTTGTTATACCCTTGGTGCTTGGGCAATTCTTTGCTTTCTACTGCATAATATGTAGAGGGATTTAGTTAATTTACTCTTGACACTGGATATTTCCTGAATAAAATAAGAGGAAATCTAATACCTACTGGTAAATGTATCTTATTTAGCCTCGATATGTTTAGCTTAAAAAAAATCAATAACCCATACATGAAGTTTGAACGCAGTAAAAAAAAAACCTGCTAATCAGCTAACGACACCACAATATAGTTCAAAGAGAGATCATTTGCAAGGTGTTGAAAATTGTATTAAGGTGCAATAAATTATAATGTTGTCCCCACCTATGTGAATATCGTGTTCCAAATTTTTTTAAGAGGATTTACTTTTTCTACTATATGGTGGCTTAGCAAAAGTTTAGTGACCTTGTCAGGGTGTGGTTGAGGAAAATTAGAGCCCTTAAACAAATTTGTGGATATATTTAATACTACCACTAAACACTGCATTTAATATGTACAGGGAGTGCAGAATTATTAGGCACGTTGTATTTTTGAGGATTAATTGTATTATTGAACAACAACCATGTTCTCAATGAACCCAAAAAACTCATTAATATCAAAGCTGAATAGTTTTGGAAGTAGTTTTTAGTTTGTTTTTAGTTATAGCTATTTTAGGGGGATATCTGTGTGTGCAGGTGACTATTACTGTGCATAATTATTAGGCAACTTAACAAAAAACAAATATATACCCATTTCAATTATTTATTTTTACCAGTGAAACCAATATAACATCTCAACATTCACAAATATACATTTCTGACATTCAAAAACAAAACAAAAACAAATCAGTGACCAATATAGCCACCTTTCTTTGCAAGGACACTCAAAAGCCTGCCATCCATGGATTCTGTCAGTGTTTTGATCTGTTCACCATCAACATTGCGTGCAGCAGCAACCACAGCCTCCCAGACACTGTTCAGAGAGGTGTACTGTTTTCCCTCCTTGTAAATCTCACATTTGATGATGGACCACAGGTTCTCAATGGGGTTCAGATCAGGTGAACAAGGAGGCCATGTCATTAGATTTTCTTCTTTTATACCCTTTCTTGCCAGCCACGCTGTGGAGTACTTGGACGCGTTTGATGGAGCATTGTCCTGCATGAAAATCATGTTTTTCTTGAAGGATGCAGACTTCTTCCTGTACCACTGCTTGAAGAAGGTGTCTTCCAGAAACTGGCAGTAGGACTGGGAGTTGAGCTTGACTCCATCCTCAACCCGAAAAGGCCCCACAAGCTCATCTTTGATGATACCAGCCCAAACCAGTACTCCACCTCCACCTTGCTGGCGTCTGAGTCGGACTGGAGCTCTCTGCCCTTTACCAATCCAGCCACGGGCCCATCCATCTGGCCCATCAAGACTCACTCTCATTTCATCAGTCCATAAAACCTTAGAAAAATCAGTCTTGAGATATTTCTTGGCCCAGTCTTGATGTTTCAGCTTGTGTGTCTTGTTCAGTGGTGGTCGTCTTTCAGCCTTTCTTACCTTGGCCATGTCTCTGAGTATTGCACACCTTGTGCTTTTGGGCACTCCAGTGATGTTGCAGCTCTGAAATATGGCCAAACTGGTGGCAAGTGGCATCTTGGCAGCTGCACGCTTGACTTTTCTCAGTTCATGGGCAGTTATTTTGCGCCTTGGTTTTTCCACACGCTTCTTGCGACCCTGTTGACTATTTTGAATGAAACGCTTGATTGTTCGATGATCACGCTTCAGAATCTTTGCAATTTTAAGAGTGCTCCATCCCTCTGCAAGATATCTCACTATTTTTGACTTTTATGAGTCTGTCAAGTCCTTCTTTTGACCCATTTTGCCAAAGGAAAGGAAGTTGCCTAATAATTATGCACACCTGATATAGGGTGTTGATGTCATTAGACCACACCCCTTCTCATTACAGAGATGCACATCACCTAATATGCTTAATTGGTAGTAGGCTTTCGAGCCTATACAAATGGAGTAAGACAACATGCATAAAGAGGATGATGTGGTCAAAATACTCATTTGCCTAATAATTCTGCACTCCCTGTATACAGTGAAAAAACATATTTGGCTACCATCATTATTATTATTTCTAAAACAGAATTTTTTCAAGAAAGGTAGAAATCAATATCTATTATATTTTAAAAAAACATAGGCCTTAAAAAATCCCTTCAAAATAATAAAAAAGTAATAGTAAATAATGAGATGTATAGTGTCTGATGACTTAATGTAGCTGATGAGATTAAAAGAGATGGGTAAATCGTTCACTGCAAGCCGTTAAGACCCAATGTTTATTCAACATAAGGTTTCAGCTGTAAAGAGGAGTCCTATAGATTTTAAAGTACAGTTTACCCTAAATTTCTCTCCAATTAATTTGTTCACAATGATCCATTTTACCTGCTGGAGTGTATTCAAGTGTTTACAAATAGCTCCTTTACTTTCATATCAGCAACTAAAATAGATGATTTTGCCTGTGCCAGCCCTACCTATACTAAAGGCAAGATTTATCAAGCTCTGAAAAAATGCACCAAAAAACTTAACGATATTTCCGCAGCTATTCGCAATTTCTAAAATACAATTATTCGCCAATATTTATCATAATTGGGGAGACAAATGTCATGCAAAAGTTTATTGCGATGACAAACAAATGACTAGTATAGTTTTTTGTAGAATGCTAAGATTTTCACTTTATTTATCAATCACAAGTTATTATCATAATGTTACGTACCGGTTTTATTTTTATTATTGGAATTGTCCTATAAAAATGGGACATTCTAAACTGCATATTGGGATGATGGGATGATTGGCTGCATGTGTACATGTGTAGCCAATCACCAGCTAGCTCCCAGCAGTGCATTACTGCTCCTGTGCCTACACCTAGGTACTCTTTTCAACTCGGGATGCCAAGAGAACTAAACAAATTTGCTATTAGAAGTACATTGAAAACTTGTTTAAAATTCTATGCTCTATCTGTATATATTGGGTACTTGTAAAGTGTGGCTAATCACCCGTAAGGATCTCAAGGCGCTGCTCATTTTATCGACCTCGGAAGGATGAAAGTATATAAATATATAAACGATACAGATGAACCCTGTAGGTCGATTGTCCTTAAAGGGATATGAAACCCAAAAAATGTATTTTGTGATTCCGACTGAGCATACAATTTTAAAAACATTTCCAATCTACTTCTATTATCTAATTTTCTTCATTCCCATGATATTCTGTGTTGAAGAGATACCTAGGTAGGAATCTGGAGCACTTACATGGCAGTAAATAGGGCTGCCTTCTATCTTTCAATTGGATAACATTCTTGCAAAACTGTTGCTGCATAGTGCGCCAGAAATATGCTGGACCCTAAGCTTACGTCCTTTATTTTCAACAAAAGATACCAGAAGAACAAAGAAAAAATGATAATAGAAAAAAATTAGAAAGTTGTGTAAAATTGCACGCTACTGTTAGCGAGTACAGCAATATTTAACCCCTTCAAGTAAAAACAACAGAATTAAGGGGTTAAGATATTTCACACTCTTGAAAAAAAGATTGTTGCAACTTGCTACCATTGAAACACGTTGAGCAGATGTGAATGTTTGGGTGATCCAGACTTTTGCATCAAATAAAAATATTTTTTTTCCATTAAATGTGGTAACCTAGTTTATAACAGATTACATTGTGTTTGAAGATTGTTTTTCCCTTGGTAAAATTTTCCCAAATCCTAAGGAAAATCTTTTAGATTTATAAATATATTAGTGTTTTATATAGATCAATAAAGACATATTTTTTTATTTTAATATTTCTTTATAATGTATGGGGTCAGAAGTTAGCTATGAATAAAGTGAATAAAATGAATAAAAATCGGATTTAGAGAACAGAATTTTCTAACAAAATTTGGGAAACAGAAAAATGCAATACTGTACTGTAAATAATGTGTCTTTATACACATTTAAAAGGAACCCATGTTTTATGTTCTAATATATTAAACAGAATGAATATATATATTTTACATGACCATTGTATTACATGAACTGTCACAGACTTCCTGAGTCCTTGAAAGATGTAGACCAAATGTCTTTACTGGAATATCTCTGTTATCTTCTGTCACTGTATTTTTTTTCCCTTCACTTTTATGCCAGTACTGCAAGTAGATTCTCTCAGCTTTTGAACTCCATCTGGAATAACTTGTGAGAATATTTCAATATAAATGACTTCTATCTTCACTTATCTTCAAATACACTTTTAAGTCTTTCCATACTGAGCCTAAGTTATATGAGTCTCTCTGAGACGACTGCTGCACTACTGGATTTCAGATTTTAGACTACAATTTTTAGTGATAGCAAAATGATAATCATGGTTTAAGATTAATACAACAAATGAGTATATTTTAATTCTGAAACATTTAAATACTTAAAGGGATATTGTATCCCGTAATTTTTATCATTTATATGAAAAAACAGCATTTAAACACATTAAAACATTTTTTTTCTTTTCCCTACAAAAATTTTGAATTATCAGGTATTTCAATAAAAATTAAAGCTAATACAGCAATACAAGTCATGCAATTACTACTAATGATCATTGGGTATTTCCTGTTAATGGTTATTGGCTGATAGGTACTTCAAACTAATATTCATTGGCTGATATACAGTGCTAATTACCTTGTTCAAATTCTGTCTTTTCATATCAGTAATCAATAAAAAAAGAAATCTATTTTCACATTTTTTTCTTCAAAAACACTTGTATGTCTTCCCATACTGAGCCTAAATTATATAAATCTCTCAGTGATGACTGCTGCACTTTTGGGTTCTAGATTTAAGACCACATTTTTTATTGATAGCATATTGATAATCATGGCTTAAGATAAATACAATGAATGAAGATATTTTAATTCTGAAACATTTAAATACTTAAAGGAATGTTGTGCTCAATAACTTTTTATCATTTATATAAAAGAGCAGTATTTAAACACATATTATTTTTATTTTTTGCTAAAAAATTTGGAAGTAACAACTGTTTAAATTTCAATTAAAGGGATAGTCTAGTCAAAATTAAACTTTCATGATTCAGACAGAGCATGCAATTTTAAGCCACTTTCTAATTTACTCCTTTTATAATTTTTTCTTCATTCTCTTGGTATCTGTATTTGAAAAAGCAAGAATGTAAGCATAGTAGCTAGTCCATTTTTGGTTCAGCACCCTGGTAGCACTTTCTGATTGGAGTAAAAATGTATCCACCAATCAGCAAGAGCTACCCAGGTGCTGAACCAAAAATAGGCTGGCTACTAAGCTTAAATTCAAATAAAGATATGAAGAGAACAAAGATACATTCATAATATGAGTAAATTAGAAAGTTGCTTAAAGGGACACTGAACCCAAATTTTTTATTTCATGATTCAGACAGAGCATGCAATTTTAAGCCACTTTCTAATTTACTCCTTTTATAATTTTTTCTTCATTCTCTTGGTATCTGTATTCGAAAAAGCAAGAATGTAAGCATAGTAGCTAGTCCATTTTTGGTTCAGCACCCTGGTAGCACTTTCTGATTGGAGTAAAAATGTATCCACCAATCAGCAAGAGCTACCCAGGTGCTGAACCAAAAATAGGCTGGCTACTAAGCTTAAATTCAAATAAAGATATGAAGAGAACAAAGATACATTCATAATATGAGTAAATTAGAAAGTTGCTTAAAGGGACACTGAACCCAAATTTTTTATTTTGTGATTCAGATAGAGCAGCAATTTTAATCAACTTTCTAATTTACTCCTATTATCAAATTTTCTTCATTCTCGAAAATTGGCTGGCTCCTTAGCTTAGATGCCTTCTTTTTCAAATAAAGATAGCAAAGGAACGAAAAAAAATGATACTAAGAGTAAATTAGAAAGTTGCTTAAAATTGCATGCGCTATCTGAATCACAAAAGAAGATATCAGTGTCCCTTTAAAATTGCCTGCTCTATCTGAATCATGAAAGTTTAATTTTGACTAGACTATTCCTTTAAGGCTAACACCGCAGCATCAGTCATGTATTTCATAGTAATGGTCATTGGTATTTCCTGTGAATACTATTGGCTGAAAAACGTCATACTAATTGTAATTGGCTGATACATACTTTCTGCTAATTGCCTTGTTTAAATGCTGCCTTTTTTATATCAATGATAGAACAAATTGAGTGCAGTGTTCCTTCCAAATACCTTAATTAAGAAATGTTTGTAATTTATCTAACCCCTTTTATTAATCCCAGTTAGCTTTCTCTTAAAAAAAAAACTCTGTTCCTTGCATATGTAGATCTATTGAATAATTTGAGTAATGGAGGTGCTATGATCATGATTGGAGATTCTCAGCACATACCTGAATACCACCAAAGAAATGTCTAAAATCCATATAATTATACAGAGAATTTAGTTAAGTAGTTTTTATTGTGTTGTCCTATGCACCAGGAAATTTTCTTCTAAACTCTCCCTTCACCCCAACAATTTTAGTTCCCATTTTCCTCATATTTCTCACAACCTGAAAACAGGAAAACATAGAGGTGAGGATACACCCACAGTAGACAACCATTGATTTGTAATTAAATTAATAAATAAATAACTTGGAGACTATTTGATTTGGTCCATTGAGCTACAAGAACCACTGACGGAGAAAAACTAGAGATCGTATAAATAGATCAAAATAATCTTAACAGGACCCATGTCAGTCCATATCCAATGTATCCACTCAGAAACGCACCCTAATTTAAATTACTTATCATGAAAGATTTCCTTCCACAACATTGAATGGCACATCTGTAACTCCAATTAAGTGAGTTGCCTTTTTGGAGACAATGATTTGGTTGGGGAGGGAGGAGAATGGTCTTTGTTTGTTTGTTTTTGTTTTGTTTTGTTTGTGTGTGTGTGTAATTTTGTTGTGATAACATAAAAATTGTCAACTTAGTGATTATTATATTTTTTTGGAGCAGAGTCTCCTAAACAGCTGTGTATTATTTTTGGGAAACAATAAAGTTGATTTAAAAAAAAAATAATAATAATAATTTGGAGACTATTTGATTGGGAAGATATCATGCCACACAACTACTCCTAAAAATATGCTACATAATACATCCTACTACCCTATGCACAGGCCTTTTTGGTCTACAAGGATAAAGGCATCTAGACATGTACAATTGGATTTTTATTATATCTACTTAATTTAAAATGTTTTGGTTTTTTTAGTTACTCAAAACATTTCTCTGTTCTATCTACAAAACAGTATTTCTAATCTAATACTGTGCTTACTGTGATAACTCAATGTTCCAATGGTGAATAAATTAAACTTTTTCCGTAGGAGTTCCTGTAAGCAAAAGAGCATCAGATACCTGGGTATCATTTGTATACAAACATACATTTCATGTTACTTTCATATAAACAGCTTTTATTTTGCCATTTTTCAAGCAAATATTATTTTTAATGTGCTGTTCTTTTTATACATATAATCACTGGTGGTTTCAGAAATCAATATGAGGAGGACTGCTTACCCTCCGGGAAGAATACGAGTGGCTTTGTGGGTGTTCAGTGGACAGGGCTTGGTAGGGCATGACCATGCAGCTTTGAGTGTGTCTAAGGGATTGGTTATGTTGGAAGGGTAGCAGGGTCCTAGTCAAAAAGGATGATCTTCCTGGTAATTGATTACTCCAGACTAGTCAATAGAAGCCATCCTGAAATATGCCCACAGGCAAAAATATTTACATGAGATCACTCTAGAGGCATTCACTGGCTGCTCATGCTTGTGAAGTAATCAGTAAAGTAATCTGCTGATCATTCTGAAGTCATCACCCAGAATTTTTTTACCTTAGCTGATGACTTTGCAAGTCTGATGATGTCACCTATAAACCTACCTACCAAAACCATTGAAAATAATATTTTAAAAGTACAGGAAGTAAAAAGTAAACTGATTTTTCAGACAGAGCGTATGATTAAAAAAAAAGCTTTTCACATCCATTCTGTAATTAAATGTATCACTTTCTATGGGTATCTTTTGTTAATTTTTTTTTTTTTTTTTTTACTAAAGGGAAACTTAAGTCAAAATTAAACTTTCATGATTTAGATAGAGCACAATATTTTAATTTTTTTTTTTAGATTCACTTCCATTATCAAAATGTGCACAGTCTTTTTATATGCATATTGTCTGAGGCTCCTACTGAGCATGTGCAAGAATTTATAGTAAATGCATTTTGTGATTGGCTGATGGGCTGTCACATGATGCTAAGGGAAGGAAAATAGAAATAACTACTTATTTGAAATTGATGTGCTTCTGTATTGTCTTTTTATTGTGCACTTGTTGTTAATTTAAATGTATTTATCATTTCATGGGATATGAAATAATAAAAAGGACTGTCAAATACCTTTAATTATAACTTCTCTCTCCTTTCACTACTATGTAATAATAAAGTGCAACCCTTTCCAAAGCCACTGTGGGACTCATTATGCGAGTCCTATCATTCATTATGCTAGTGGGCAACCTCGGTAGGAGTTGCACTATGTTTTCTGGGAGCAGGCACATACACTCACATGCCTATACATTAGCTTTTGTGATCACGCATGTGCACTGAGGTGACATATTCACCAACATCCCCGCCATGCCCTGTTAGCAATGTGCTAGTGACAGACAGATTTAAAGCACATGTAAAGAAGCGTTAAGATGTTGGCTTGGATAAGGGCCAGTAATACTAGTGTACATGTGATTAAATATGTCCACAAAATGCATGCAATCAAGGATTGTTCTCCTATATAATGAATATGCAAATTTACAGGACTGTGATTGCCCCCCCCCTGCTTTTTAAAAACCACAACCCTATTTTGAGGGCTGTCTTTGATTATGTAAATTTATAAATAAAAACCTTATGTTTCATTAAAAAGAAGCTTTGTTTTGTATAGAAAGTGTGTTTTACTTACACTAACATTATCTTTCATGCACATCTAATTTGTTTTATTTATGTCCTCAAATTTTGATTAACAAAGCTTAGCATTTAAGCACAAGCTGTGTGTTTGATCTATGTTCTCTATCCTTTCAGTGCCTATTGGTTCATGGCCATAACCTGGATTTTATAACTTTATTGGTGGGTTACCGACTTTATCCATTAAGAAAATAAAATACTGTAATAGGATTTTTTGTTTTAAAAAAGAACTCCAAAGTCCCTTTGTTGGCATAAAGTTCATACCAAGCTTATTCAGCTTATTGTTGAAGTTTGTCTCTGACTTCTTTTACAACTTGCAACTATATTTACTGTACATGTAAATCTATAGGTGTGGGAAGTGTATAATTATAAGAGTGTATGTGTATACATATGTGTGTGGGGGATGCATAGCTGTAAAGGTATGTGTGCATATATAGGTTTAAGGGTGTGTTTATATATATATATATATATATATATATATATACACATTTGTTTTAAGATACATATAAACTGTGTATGTATGTGTATATAAATAAATATATATATATATATATATATATATACACATGTTTAGAGTGATAAATGTATGTGTGTCTAGAGATGTATATGTGTGTGGGGGTATATATATGTGGGGGTGTATGTAGATATAGGTGTGGGTGTAGAAACAGTACACTCACTTAGAATGGCTACACATTAGTGCACAAAAGGGACAGGGGGAACAGGAAGGTAGCACAGTGAAGGGAAGTAAATGTGTATACACATATACACTTTGAAGCCCTTTTCACTCAAATACCTCAAAATTTGAAAAAATTTTTTTTTTTATCAATTTTAATATTTTATAATGTGTATTTACTGTAAATATTTTATATTCCAATGTTCTTCACATAGGGGAAAATGCTTGTTTTTATATAATGTGAAGAACATAAGAATGTAAAATATACATAACTCATGTCATGTTAGGCACAAGCAATAAGCAGGGCCGGCATTTGTATAAGGCGAAACAGGCAGCCACCTTAGTGCGCCTCCAACAGGGGGCGTAGATAGCAGGAAATTGGGAGGTGGATCCATTGGCACAGCATGAGGGAAAATGTTCCCAATGTGGCTACCTGTAGTGCAGAGACATTGTTAAGCTGCGCATACAATTTCCAAACTATGTGCGTATGGGGGCATGGGGCTTGCACTAAGCCTATCTGTCCAGTCTAAGATGGAAATCGGGAGGTGGATGCCTGGTCTCTTGTGACTGAATGATGCCCAAACAGGTACTGAAAATGAAGAGGTAGGAGGGCGGGGTTTGGGGGCAGGCAGAGCACATATATATGTGTGTCTATAGATGTATATTGTTTCATGTGGTGTAAATAATTACAGTACAAGCATTAGTGTACAGAAGCCATGATCTTAGCATAGAACTAACAGGAACAGGAAATGCCAAACAGGAACCAAGTGCAATAGAAATAAATCATAGAGTTGCATATAAGATAAACATAACACCCATAACATCTCCCTCTTTTAGTCTTAATAAATCAACATTGTAAAATTTGGATGAGTCCTTGTAATAACACATTCTACAGGTTAAGTCTCTTGGGCGGTTGTGAATGTCTGCCACTATGGGTGAAGACTGGCCCTCCTTGTACAAAGAGTTTCTTAGCCCTCTCTGAGGTTAATGGGCTCTTCTCAATACTTGCTGGCATGCTCTGTGCTTGACTGCCATGAGGTATACCTGCTTGCTCAGGACTGTCATTAATATTAGTCTGTGGCATCACCTCTGTACATTCCTTACTGCCAATGGGTGAGTGTGTCCTTATAATATCAGATGAGTCTGGTCTGTCAACTGGATATTGAGAATCAGGCTGCTCAGCCACTCACAGATCCACACGATTGCGGCGATAGAGGGTTCCTTCAATGTCCACAAGATAGGAGCATGGTGCAACTTTTTGCAGACAGGTACCCATTCTCCAAAGACTTGTTCGATCTCCAGGCAGGGGTTTCATACGGATTCATTCCCCAATATTCAATTCAGGCAAATCTCTGGCAGATGTGTCATATCGTGCCTTGAACACTTGCGTCTTAAGTCATAACTTTTCTGGTATACCATGTATCACAGAGGGTTCAAGTAGCTTGTTGGCAACTGGTAAGGAGGTCTTTAATCTCCTTGACATCAGTCTCTGTGCCGGACTACTATCCATGCCCTCGGTTGGAGTGTTTCTCCAATGTAAGATGGCCTTCCACGGGTCTTTACCATCACTTTGTGCTTTCTTGCATACATTTTTAACAATCTTCACAGCAGATTCAGCTTTGCCGTTAGCCTATGGATGACGTGGTGAAGAAATCACATGCTCAAACTCCCATTCAGTGGCAAATTTCCTGAATTGTAAGCTTGCAAACTGAGGGCCGTTATCAGAGATCACTTTATCTGGTTGTCCATGATGTGCAAACTGAGCCTTGCACCTCTTAACTGTAGTTTCAGTGGATAAGTCAGGAAGAAGTTCAATTTCCCAGAAGTCTGAGTAATGATCAACTAATATCAGATATTCTTTTCCTGCGTAGTTGAATAAGTCTATACTGATGATCTGCCAAGGACGTGTAGGTATCTCATGTGACATCATGGTTTCTTTTTGTTACAAATGTGCATATTCATTGCAAGTGGGACAATTGCTGACGTAGGGGTCTAGTTATCAAGCCGTCAACCTCAAATACACTGGAATTCCGCAGCGTATTTGTGGCGAGGCTGATTTGCCTTAGTTATCAAAGGCTAGAGACCGGCAAAAGTAGAATTTTGTGACGTAAACTTCGATCCGCCGGACTCAGTCCGACACAGATCGATTCTTACGTCACTCCAGATGTTCCGCACACAAGTGCGGCACAATCTGACTACTTTTGCTAGTTATGAAAAAACTATCAGGTACGCTCGGCACTTTTACGGCCCAGCGTACCTGGTTTTCAATCCGCCACCCTGGAGGCGGCGGATCCCATAGGAATCAATGGGAGTCTGACCATAGCGAAAGTACAAGTTCGCTGCTGCCAGACATCCCATTGATTCCTATGGGAGCTGTCTACACCTAACACCCTAACACGTACACCGAGTCTATACACCACTAATCTGTCCCCCCTACACTGCCGCAACTAAATAAATGTATTACCCCCTAAACCGCCACTCCCGGAGCCAACCGCAACTATAATATATGTGTTAACCCCTAAACCGCCGCTCCCGGAGCCCACCGCAAATATAATATATGTATTAACCCCTAAACCGCCGCTCCCGGAGCCCACCGCAAGCTACTCTATACATATTAACCCCTAAACCACCGCTCCCTGACCCCGCCGCAACTATAATAAATTTATTAACCCCTAAACCTAAGTCTAACACTAACCCTAACACCCCCCTAACTTAAATATTAATTAAAAAAATCTAAATAATATTTCTATTATGAACTAAATTAATCCTATTTAAAACTAAATACTTACCTATAAAATAAACCCTAATATAGCTACAATATAAATAATAATTCCATTGTACCTATGTTAGGATTTATTTTAATTTTACAGGTAACTTTCAATTTATTTTAACTAGGTACAATAGCTATTAAATAGTTATTTACTATTTAATAGCTACCTAGCTAAAATAAAGAGAAATTTACCTGTAAAATAAAACTAACCTAAGTTACAATTACACCTAACACTACACTATCATTAAATAAATTATTCCTATTTAAAACTAAATACTTACCTGTAAAATAAACCCTAAGATAGCTACAATGTAATTAATAATTACATTGTAGCTATTTTAGGATTTATATTTATTTTACAGGTAACTTTGTATTTATTTTAGCTAGTTAGAATAGTTATTAAATAGTTATTAACTATTTCATAACTACCTAGCTAAAAGAAATACAAAAATACATGTAAAATAAATCCTAACCTAAGTTACAATTAAACCTAACACTACACTATCATTAAATTAATTAAATAAATTACCTACAAATAACTACAATTAAATACAATTACATAAACTAACTAAAGTACAAAAAATAAAAAAAGCTAAGTTACAAAAAAAATAAAAAATAGGTTACAAACATTTAAAAAATATTACAACAATTTTAAGCTAATTACACCTAATCTAAGCCCCTAATAAAATAACAAACCCCCCAAAATAAAAAAATGCCCTACCCTATTCTAAATTAAAAAAAGTTCAAAGCTCTTTTACCTTACCAGCCCTTAAAAGGGCCTTTTGTGGGGCATGCCCCAAAGAATTCAGCTCTTTTGCCTGTAAAAGAAAAATACAACCCCCCCCCAACATTAAAACCCACCACCCACATACCCCTAATCTAACCCAAACCCCCCTTAAAATAACCTAACACTAATCCCCTGAAGATCATCCTACCTTGAGTCGTCTTCACTCAGCCGAGCAGCGATGGAACCGAAGAGGACATCCGGAGCGGCAGAAGATATCCTCCAAGGGGCGCTGAAGAAGTCTTCTATCCGGGTGATGTCATCTTCCAAGGGGCGCTGAAGAAGTCTTCTATCCGGGCGATGTCATCTTCCAAGAGGCGCTGAAGAAGTCTTCTATCCGGGCGATGTCATCTTCCAAGAGGCGCTGACGAAGTCTTCTATCCGGGCGATGTCATCTTCCAAGCGGTTCTTCAATCTTCATCCCGCTGACGCGGAACATCCTTCTTTACCGACGGACTACCGACGAATGAAGGCTCCTTTAAGGGACGTCATCCAAGATGGCGTCCCTTCAATTCCGATTGGCTGATAGGATTCTATCAGCCATTCGGAATTAAGGTAGGAAAAATCTGATTGGCTGATTAAATCAGCCAATCAGATTCAAGTTCAATCCGATTGGCTGATCCAATCAGCCAATCAGATTGAGCTTGCATTCTATTGGCTGATCGGAACAGCCAATAGAATGCGAGCTCAATCTGATTGGCTGATTGGATCAGCCAATCGGATTGAACTTGAATCTGATTGGCTGATTCAATCAGCCAATCAGATTTTTCCTATCTTAATTCCGATTGGCTGATAGAATCCTATCAGCCAATCGGAATTGAAGGGACGCCATCTTGGATGACGTCCCTTAAAGGAGCCTTCATTCGTCGGTAGTCCGTCGGTAAAGAAGGATATTCTGCGTCGGCGGGATGAAGATTGAAGACCCGCTTGGAAGATGACATCGCCTGGATAGAAGACTTCTTCAGCGCCTCTTGGAAGATGACATCGCCCGGATAGAAGACTTCTTCAGCGCCTCTTGGAAGATGACATCGCCCGGATAGAAGACTTCTTCAGCGCCTCTTGGAAGATGACATTGCCCGGATAGAAGACTTCTTCAGCGCCCCTTGGAGGATATCTTCTGTCGCTCCGGATGTCCTCTTCGGTTCCATCACTGCTCGGCTGATTGAAGACGACTCAAGGTAGGATGATCTTCAGGGGATTAGTGTTAGGTTATTTTAAGGGGGGTTTGGGTTATATTAGGGGTATGTGGGTGGTGGGTTTTAATGTTGGGGGGGTTGTATTTTTCTTTTACAGGCAAAAGAGCTGAATTCTTTGGGGCATGCAGCACAAAAGGCCCTTTTAAGGGCTGGTAAGGTAAAAGAGCTTTGAACTTTTTTAATTTAGAATAGGGTAGGGCATTTTTTTATTTTGGGGGTTTTGTTATTTTATTAGGGGGCTTAGATTAGGTGTAATTAGCTTAAAATTGTTGTAATATTTTTTCAATGTTTGTTACCTATTTTTTTTTTGTAACTTAGCTTTTTTTATTTTTTGTACTTTAGTTAGTTTATGTAATTGTATTTAATTGTAGTTATTTGTAGTTAATTTATTTAATGATAGTGTAGGTTTAATTGTAACTTAGGTTAGGATTTATTTTACAGGAAATTTTGTATTTCTTTTAGCTAGGTAGTTATTTAATAACTATTCTAACTAGCTAAAATAAATACAAAGTTACCTGTAAAATAAATATAAATCCTAAGATAGCTACAATGTAATTATTAATTACATTGCAGCTATCTTAGGGTTTATTTTACAGGTAAGTATTTAGTTTTAAATAGGAATAATTTATTTAAGTATAGTGTAGTGTTAGGTGTAATTGTAACTTAGGTTAGTTTTTATTTTACAGGTAAATTTCTCTTTATTTTAGCTAGGTAAGCTATTAAATAGTTAATAACTATTTAATAGCTATTGTACCTAGTTAAAATAAATTGAAATTTGCCTGTAAAATAAAAATAAATCCTAAGATAGCTACAATATAATTATTATTTATATTGTAGCTATATTAGGGTTTATTTTATAGGTAAGTATTTAGTTTTAAATAGGATTAATTTAGTTCATAATAGAAATATTATTTAGATTTATTGAATTAATATTTAAGTTAGGGGGTGTTAGGGTTAGTGTTAGACTTAGGTTTAGGGGTTAATAAATTTATTACAGTGGTGGCGGTGTAGTGGGGGGCAGGATAGGGGTTAATAAATTTATTATAGGTGGCGACGGTGTAGGGGGGCAGGGTAGGGGTTAATACATTTATTATAGGTTGCGGCGGGGTCAGGGAGCGGCGGTTTAGGGGTTAAACTATTTATTTAGTTGCGGCGAGGTGCGGGATCAGCAGGATAGGGGTTAATAACTTTATTATAGAGGGCGACGGTATAGGGGGGGCAGGATAGGGGTTACTAGGTATAATGTAGGTGGCGGTGGGCTCCGGGAGCAGCGGTTTAGGGGTTAATACATTTATAAGAGATGCGGCGGTGTCTAGGAGCGGCGGTTTAGGGGTTAATACATTTATAAGAGTTGTGGCGGTGTCTAGGAGCGGCGGTTTAGGGGTTAGTAACTTTATTTAGTTGCGGGGGCTCCAGGGACACCGGTATAGGGGGTAGAATAGTGTAGTTAGTGTGGGTGCTTAGTGACAGGCTAGCAAGAAAGCTGTGAAAAAGCCGAAGAGCAGCGAGATCGGATGAGTGATAACTCTCACAGTCCGCTGCTCATCGCCCCGTACTTGGTGCGTGGCTTTTTGACAGCTTTTTTGATAACTTAGGCGAATTTTTGCAGGTCCGCGGCGGCGATGTGAGGTGAGCTTAGGCGGGCATATTGGGCCGGCGAAGGCAGGAAAAGTAGACACGATGATAACTACCCCCAGAGTCTTTGATTTCACCTTGCATGTTGGGCCAGTAAAGAGTATCACAAGCTTGTCTTTAGCATGCCTCACCCCCAATGTGACTTGAGTGTATGCGTAATAACATCTCTGCTCTAAGTGACTTTGGTATTATGACTCTTGGACCTTTGTATAAGATACCATTTTGTACGCTGATCTCATCTCTGAAGGACCAATATTCTTTCACAATTGCAGGTGCTGCATCCTTTTCATCTGGCCACCCAATCAGAACAATAGACTTCAGTGCTTGTAAAGTTGCATCTCTGTCTGTGTGCTGTATGAGCTGATGTAGCCGCTGATCTGTGACATTTAGATAGTCCGCTTGACTGACTTCAGCAAAGAAAGTTTGTTCCTGTTGCAGCAAACAAACTGTATGATGCTCATGCTCACCTCCGGGTGCCACATGATCCGTTGTAGCTCTGCTCAGGGTATCACTGATATACATTTCACATCCTGGCTTGTAGACAACATTGAGGTTGTAATGCTGCAATGTAAGCATCATGCTCTGCAAACGCTTGGGAGCACATAAAAGGGGCTTTTTGAATATGGCTATTAGCGGTTTGTGATCAGTTTCAGCTCTGATTGTATCATGGCCATAAAGATAATGATGAAAACGCTGGCAAGCAAACACAATGCTTAAACATTCCTTTTCAATTTGAGCATAATGCTGCTCGGCTGACGAAAGAGCTCTGGATGCATATGCAACTGGCTGACCTTCTTGCAATAGACAACATCCTAGGCCATTTTTGCTTGAGTCACTTTGTATTGCAACAGGTTTTGTGACATCATAATATTTCAACACTGGGGCAGCGGTGACCAAGCGTTTTATCTCCTCCACTGCCTGGTCATGCTTGGGAAGCCAGTGCCAAACTGCATCTTTGTCCAGAAGTCTTCTCAATGGCTGACACACCTCAGACAAGTGCGGCATGAATTTTGCTAGGTATGTGACAAAGCCAATAAAACGCTGTACCGCTTTGGCGTCACCAGGGTGTGGCATGTCTACAATGGCTCTAATCTTATCTGGGTCAGCTTTTAAGCCTTGTGAGGACAGGATATGTCCATGGAAATGAACTTCTTGCACCTTGAACTGCAATTTCTTTATGCTGAGTCTCAGCATCACCTGCCTGCAACGATCCAGTAGCGCTTTTAGATTCTCATCATGGTCATGCTCAGCTTCTTCATCTTTATTACCACAGCCAACTATAAGAATGTCATCGGCAATTGGCTCAATTCCGTGGAGCCCACATAATAGTTCATGCTGCTTTCGCTGATACACCTCCGGTGCTACAGAGACTCCAAATGGCAGTTTCAGCCATCTCTTTCTGCCCCAAGGAGTCCAGAAGGTGGTCATGTAGCTACTCTTTTCATCCAGTTTGCACTGTAAAAAGGCATCTCTTGCATCAACAAGTGTAAAAACCTGTGCTTTGGGTAGTTTGTGCAAAACGTCGTCAAGTGTTGGCATTAAGTAGTGTGACCGTTTCATGGCCATGTTCAGAAACTTGGGATCAATGCAAATTCTGATCTTCTCAGGCTTCCTAATAACTACCATGTTGCTTATCCAATCCGTAGGCTCTGATACTGAAGTGAGATGTCCTTCAGCTTCATACTTATCCAGTTGTGCTTTGACCTGCGGCTTAATGGCTACTGGCACATTGCGTGGGGCACATTGTACTGGTGGAATGCTAGGATCAAGTTCAAAATGTACCTCTCCTGGAACAGATACTACTGGGCCATCAAACACATAATTATAGACACTTTTGATTTGCTGTTTTGTCAGTGGCCTAGTCAGGGATTTTGCAGGCTGATTATCAACATTGTGTAGTTCAGCAGGAATGGTGAACTGCATCAGACCCAGGCGCTCACATGTTGAACCAGACAATGGCGGTTTCTGATTGGCCTCAACAATCTCAAACTCAAGTTTGTGAATACATTAACGTATGCTGCATTCTGTTTGGAAAAGTCCCAATGAATCCATTAGTTCCCCTGAATATAACTTCAATTTAGTGCTACTTGGCTGAAGAGGTACCCTAGGTGCCAGTTTCATCTGGTCTTTTAAACTCATGACATCACATGTTGCACCTGAGTCCAGCTGGCAGGGTTGGCATATATTATTTAGTCTGAGATTTACAAACCATTTTTGGCCCTTAGATTTTACAGCACCAATGCATTCTTTTGAGTAAACCACCTCAGTGCTATGTAAATGTGAATCCTCAGAATCTGACGTTTTCTCAATTGTGTGCATCTTTCTTGCTTCCATTCTACTTGACAGACATACTCCAGCAAAATGATTTAGTCTACCACAGGCTCTACAGATTTTCCCATAAGCAGGGCACTGTTCTTTCTCTCGTACATGCACACTGCCACAGTACTTGCAGGATGCAGGCTTACTCATAGGTGAGTTGCATAGGTGATTTTTGTGCTGAAACTTGTGCTGGTGGTTCTTCAAGCTTAGCTGTTGCTTGGAGGCTGCATTGATACTGTCAGTCTGTTTATCCTGCTCCATAGCTCTCATATGTTTGTCAGTAAGTTCTGCAGTGCGACATATCTCAATTGCTGCTTGTAGGTTTAAATCATGTTCCCTCAATAGGCGGCGGCATGTGCTTTCACTATTAATACCTAGAACTATTTTGTCACAAATAAGTTCATCTCTCAGAGAGCCATACTCACAGCTTGCAGCTTTTTCTCTTAGCCGTGTGACAAAGTTGTCTATTGCTTCACCTTCTTCTTGCTTGCAGCTGCCAAATATATATCTTTCATATATGACATTTTTAGAAGGTCTGAAAAAAGCTTCTAATGCATCTAGGATGGCTTTAGTGTCCCTCTTTTGCTCCTATGTGAGGTTTAAATTATGCTTGTAAACATGGTGGCATTCACCTCCTCGGTGTAGCTGCTTGCACTGCTGCAGGTTTCTCATTTAACCCTGTGGCTAGGGAGTAATCCTCAAACTCAGCTCTGAAGTTGTCCCAGTTACTGCTGCAATCCCCACTCACCCTCATTGCCTCAGGCAGTGGAATGCTGTTAGCAGCTGCCATGGTGCTGGTTTTCTTGCTTCCAGTGCTCAGCTTTCAGCACAGGACTGTGATTGCTACAGGAGACACAATCAGCTCTAAAGTCTCTCACTGCAAGACTGGCAAGTTATTAGCATCAGATGTATAGAAATAGTGCAGATTCAGATACTTCTGACACCATGTTTCATGTGGTGTAAATAATGACAGTACAAGCATTAGTGTACAGAAGCCATGATCTTAGCATAGAACTAACAGGAACAGGAAATGCCAAACAGGAAACAAGTGCAATAGAAATAAATCATAGAGTTGCATATAAGCTAAACATAACACCCATAATATATATGTGGGGTTGTATGTAGATATAGGTGTGGGTGTAGAAACAGTACACTCAGTTAGAATGGCTACACATCAGTGCACAAAAGGGACAGGGGGAATGTGAAGGTTGCACAGAGAGGGGAAGTAAATATGTATACACTTTGGAGCCCTTTCACTCAAATAACTCAATATTTGAAAAACAATTTTGAATCAATTTTAATATTTTATAATGTGTATTTACTGTAAATATTTTTACATTCTAATGTTCTTCACATAGGGGAAAAGGTTTTTTTATATAATGTGAAAAACATTAGAATTTAAAATATACATAACTCATGTCAGTTGGGCACACAATGTTAAACGTGGTCGGGTTATAGTAGGGTCACTATATCCAAAGTCCTGAAGTTTGCATGTGTCAGGTTTCACTCACACTCAAATGATTTACTTTGAACTTGTAATACGCGCTGTCCTGCCAGCGTTAAAAGTTTACTTTCAGAATTATTAGCGTTCAAGCTAAAGGGCTAAATACCACTCCACTTGTAATCTAACCCATAGTCTTCTGCGACTGCAGCATGCCACAAAAAAATCTGGTAATTTCCCTAGGTTTAGTCAAGAAGATTTTATGACACATCACAGAAATCTAATTCAAAATTTTCTGTAGCAGAACAGCTAATTTGAGTATTTACTAGGCTGTTTATTGTTTAGCAAACCCTTTTGGGACATATCATATAATTTATCAAAGAAAAGTAAACAACTTCCTCAAGGAAAGAAAGCTGAAACCCATGCCCACTATTGCTAATTATGCCACTTCAAGTTTATAAACATGCCTAAGCTATTAGATAGTAGCTGATTTTGGATGAAGTGACACATTTTGTCATGCACCTCAGTAACACCTTCCTTACTATATTTATTTTATATCTATTTGTAAGCAAACAACATATTGTCTCTATTTTCTTAACCTGTTTTTCAATACCATCTGCAATATCACTGCAGCAGCCTTTCCTCTCTGACTCTTCTGACTTTAAAGAGACTTTAAACTGCTGGGTACAAATACAGTAGGATGTTTACTACTGCACATTCTATTGTTTTTGCTCCTGCACCTGCAGATCTTTTTTAAGCTGTTCTCTTATTTTGCCTCATTATAGAATCCAGCTTGGAAAGCTCTGCATTTTATACTGGGAACAGCCATCTTGTAGCTCACATATTGCTGCATCCTGTGATAGGGGCAATGCACTTTACAGCTGTCAAAAAGCCAGATCTGTGACTGTGCACTTCAGTTTAGCTCACATAATAGAGAGCAAAGGAGTTACATCTTTGTAATGTTTTGCACAGTATACAAGTTACATAACAAATATAAGTTACAAGATGGTGGCACCCAGTGTGAAGATGCAGAGCAGTTTAATGTTCCTTTAAAGGGACATGAACCCCAAAAATTTTCATTCATGATTCAGATAGAGAATACAATTTTTTTTTTATAAATATTTATTTTAAACCAGCAATGCATCAGGATTACAAGATCAACGCCTTGTAAGGCAAAACAATGATAAAGTTACAGAAAATATAGAAATTAATTGTAAATACATTCAAATTTAACAGTAAAAAATAAACAAGCATCTATTTATGTTTTTTAATCATATTGCTGAAATTTTATATTATAACTTAAAAAAGAAAAGGGGAAAAAAAAAAAAAAAAAAGAAAATCACAAAAGCAACCATATACCTCATAGGGGTATTATTATATAATTACCGTAATCATAACTGAAAGTGCATAACAATCGTTTTAGCAGAGCAATCCCAGATCTGACCATTTATACAATTCTGTAACCCCTGTATTAATATCTAACTTAGACCAGTTTATATTACATAAACGTCCACCATATACAGAAAATAAGGAGAGACAGACTTATCTCTACTAAGTAAACAAAATACAGTTCTGGTTATTAAAACATTTGAAACTTCCTTGTGAATTCTCAACTTAATTATCCACTTGAGGTGATGATTAATCTTAGTTATATTTCTTAATTTATATTTTACCCTGTAGGTATATATAAAAAAAAAAAAAAAAAAAAAAAAAAACTTTTATCGATGTCAGAGTTAGGGGGGAGACCCCCAATGTGTTATTAAAGATAGATGACAGAGGGTTTCAATTAATGGAGTACATTCAAATGAGGCATCAGTTACTAGTGGTGTTCCCCAAGGGTCAGTTCTTGGGCCCGTTTTGTTTAACATGTTCATAAGTGATATTGGAAGTGGGCTCAAGGGGAAGGTTTGCTTGTTTGCTGATGATAAAAAAATTTGTACCAGGGTAGATGTTCCAGGAGGAGTTGATCAAATGAACTGTGATATTAATAAACTAGAGGACTGGTCAAATAAATGGGATCTGAAATTTAATATTAACAAGAGCAAAATTATGCATATAGGATCCAAAAACCCAAAGACCAATTATAGTCTCAATGGTACATTACTGACTGTAATTAAAGAAGAAAGGGACTTGGGAATTATTATTTCAGATGATTTAAAATGTGGTACACAATGCAGCAGTGCAGCCAGCAAGGCCAATCAAATGCTTGGTTGCATTGGAAGTGGTTTTAGTAGCAGAAATAGCAAGGTTCTTATGCCACTTTACAGATTATTAGTTAAACCAAATATGGAATACTGTGTACAGTTCTGGAGACCATATCTTCAGAAAGATATAAATAAACTAGAAGCTGTCCAAAGGAGGGCTACTAAAATGGTACATGGTCTAAAATATAAAGCATACAAAGAAAGACTCTATGATCTAAATATGTATAGCTTAGAGGATAGAAGGGAAAGAGGTGACATGATAGAAACCTTCAAATATATGAAGGAACTTAATAAAATAGAAGCTGAAAGCATTTTTCACAAAAACATAAATGCCAAAACAAGGGGTCACAATCTAAAGTTAAAGGGTAGCAGATTCAGGAGAAATTTGAGGAAGCATTTTTTTACGGAAAGGGTGGTGGATTCATGGAATGAACTTCCATTTGAGGTGGTAAACACAAAGACTGTAAAGGAATTTTAAAATGCCTGGGACATGCATAAGGCTATCCTAAGGAAAAAGTTACATGTAATATGGCTAGACTTGATGGGCCTTTTTGGTTCTTATCTACCTTCAAATTCTATGTTTCTATGTTTCTAAGCCAATATAGTAGTTTAAACCAAAAAAATCTGATTTTTTGACAGTCCCATATTATGTGCAAAAGATCTGGGGGTCGATCCGATATAAAGCGTCGCCCGCAAAAGCCGGCGACGCCAATAATTGCGCGGATTTGGTATCCTATATACGGCGTAAGCTAGAAGTTACGCGCGTATATTTCTGCCGTCGCCCGCAGTTTTTTGGGCCATAGGCAGGTATACCAAACCCGCGCAGTTTGGTATCCAATATGCAGCGTAAGGACTTACGTGGCGAAAATGGAGAAAACTTACTCCATTTTCACCTCGCCACAAAAAGCAGCCGTAAGAAGCCTTACGCTGACTATTGGAGCCCCGTAACTCCCTAAACTAGCTGCTAAAATAAACCTAACACCTAACGCATGCGCAATGTCTATCTCCCTGTCAACCGCGATCTTCTAAAATAAACCTAACACCTAACGCATGCGCAATGTCTATCTCCCTGTCAACCGCGATCCCCCCCCCCCCCCAAATCCCTAATAAACTTATTACCCCCTAAAACGCCGCTCCCGGACCCCGCCGCCATCTACATAAACTAACCCCCTACTGTGAGCCCCTAAAACCGCCGCCATCTACCTTATCTATCCCGTAATCTGACCCCTTACACCGCCGCCACCTATATAAAAATTATTAACCCCTAATTTAATCTACCTACCCCGCCGCCAGCTATGTTATCTATATTAACCCTAAGTATATTATAGTTAATATAGTTATTACATTATATATATTAACTATATTAACCCTAATTATATTAGGGTTAATATAGTTAATATAGTTACTATAGTATTTATATTAACTATATTAACTCTATCTAACCCTAACACCCCTAACTAAATTTATATTAAATTAATCTAATTAATTTATAAACTAAAATATTCCTATTTAAATCTAAATACTTACCTATAAAATAAACCCTAAGATAGCTACAATATAATTAATAATTACATTATAGCTATGTTAGGGTTAATATTTATTTTACAGGTAAATAGTTAATTATTTTAACTAGGTATAATAGATATTAAATAGTTATTAACTATTTAATATCTACCTAGTTAAAATAATTACCCAATTACCTGTAAAATAAATCCTAACCTAAGTTACAAATACACCTACACTATCAATAAATTTAATAAACTACAAACATCTATCTAAAAATACAATTAAATTAACTAAACTAAATTACAAAAAAAAACAAACACTAAATTACAAAAAATAAAAAAAAGATTACAAGATTTTTAAGCTAATTACACCTATTCTAAGCCCCCTAATAAAATAATAAACCCCCAAAATAACAAAAATTCCCTGCCCTATTCTAAATTAAACAAATTTCAAAGCTCTTTACCTTACCAGCCCTTAAAAGGGCCTTTTGTGGGGCATGCCCCAAAGAATTCAGCTCTTTTGCATTCAACAAATACAATCCCCCCCCCCCATTACAACCCACCACCCACATACCCCTATTCTAAACCCACCCAAACCCCCCTTAAAAAATCCTAACACTACCCCCCTGAAGATCTCCCTACCTTGTCTTCACCACACCGGGCCGAACTCCTAATCCGATCCGGGCGATGTCGTCCTCCAAGCGGCAAAGAAGAAATCTTCCTCCGGCGACGTCTTCCTCCAAGCGGCAGCAAAGTCTTCATTCTTCCGGCGGCATCTTCAATCTTCTTTCTTCGCTCCGCCGCCGCGGAGCACCCATCCCGGCCGACTGCTAAACTTGGAATGAGGTACCTTTAAATGACGTCATCCAAGATGGCGTCCGCCGAATTCCGATTGGCTGATAGGATTCTATCAGCCAATCGGAATTAAGTTAAAAAAATCTGATTGGCTGATTGAATCAGCCAATCAGATTCAAGTTCAATCCGATTGGCTGATCCAATCAGCCAATCAGATTGAGCTCGCATTCTATTGGCTGTTCCGATCAGCCAATAGAATGCGAGCTCAATCTGATTGGCTGATTGGATCAGCCAATCGGATTGAACTTGAATCTGATTGGCTGATTCAATCAGCCAATCAGATTTTTTTAACTTAATTCCGATTGGCTGATAGAATCCTATCAGCCAATCGGAATTCGGCGGACGCCATCTTGGATGACGTCATTTAAAGGTACCTCATTCCAAGTTTAGCAGTCGGCCGGGATGGATGCTCCGCGGCGGCGGAGCGAAGAAAGAAGATTGAAGATGCCGCCGGAAGAATGAAGACTTTGCTGCCGCTTGGAGGAAGACGTCGCCGGAGGAAGAATTCTTCTTTGCCGCTTGGAGGATGACATCGCCGGAGGAAGATTTCTTCTTTGCCGCTTGGAGGACGACATCGCCCGGATCGGATTAGGAGTTCGGCCCGGTGTGGTGAAGACAAGGTAGGGAGATCTTCAGGGGGGTAGTGTTAGGATTTTTTAAGGGGGGTTTGGGTGGGTTTAGAATAGGGGTATGTGGGTGGTGGGTTGTAATGGGGGGGGGGGGGATTGTATTTGTTGAATGCAAAAGAGCTGAATTCTTTGGGGCATGCCCCACAAAAGGCCCTTTTAAGGGCTGGTAAGGTAAAGAGCTTTGAAATTTGTTTAATTTAGAATAGGGCAGGGAATTTTTGTTATTTTGGGGGTTTATTATTTTATTAGGGGGCTTAGAATAGGTGTAATTAGCTTAAATATCTTGTAATCTTTTTTTATTTTTTGTAATTTAGTGTTTGTTTTTTTTTGTAATTTAGTTTAGTTAATTTAATTGTATTTTTAGATAGATGTTTGTAGTTTATTAAATTTATTGATAGTGTAGGTGTATTTATAACTTAGGTTAGGATTTATTTTACAGGTAATTGGGTAATTATTTTAACTAGGTAGATATTAAATAGTTAATAACTATTTAATATCTATTATACCTAGTTAAAATAATTAACTATTTACCTGTAAAATAAATATTAACCCTAACATAGCTATAATGTAATTATTAATTATATTGTAGCTATCTTAGGGTTTATTTTATAGGTAAGTATTTAGATTTAAATAGGAATATTTTAGTTTATAAATTAATTAGATTAATTTAATATAAATTTAGTTAGGGGTGTTAGGGTTAGATAGAGTTAATATAGTTAATATAAATACTATAGTAACTATATTAACTATATTAACCCTAATATAATTAGGGTTAATATAGTTAATATATATAATGTAATACCTATATTAACTATAATATACTTAGGGTTAATATAGATAATATAGCTGGCGGCAGGGTAGGTAGATTAAATTAGGGGTTAATCATTTTAATAGAGATGGCGGCGGTGTAAGGGGCTTAGATTAGGGGTTAATAATTTTAATATAGATGGCGGCGGTGTTAGGGGCTCACTTTAGGGGGTTATAGATATAATATAGCTGGCGGCGGGGTACGGGAGCGGCGGTTTAGGGGTTAATAATTTTATTAGGTTGCGGCGGGGTAAAGGAGCGGCGGTTTAGGGGTTAATAGCATTTTTATTGTTAGGCTAGTGAGGGGGGATAGCGGATAGAGGGTTAGACAGTGCGGCCTATGTTAGGGAGGCGTGTTAGACAGTGCGGGCTATGTTAGGGAGGCGTGTTAGACAGTGCGGGTGTTTTAAACTTTAGTCAGGTTTTATAGGCGCCGGCAGATTCTAACGTGGCGCAAGTCACTGGCGACGCCAGAAATTTGTACTTACGCAGATTTCTGGACATCGCTGGTTTGTGAGACTTACGGCACGTTAGCATCTGACGGCGACCTATATGGGATGGCTCGAGTTGCGAGCTGAAACTGCGGGCGACGCCGGTTCCCTTGCTTGCGCCGCAAACTGCGATCGATATCGGATCGCGCCCCAGCCTTTAGGACAAGTGTTAAAATTAGTGTTCCCACATTTCAGACCTTTGTCCGGGGTGAAATATGACATGTAGAGCAACTTAATATGAGATTACCTCCAGGAGGAAGAGAGAAGTGAGGTAACCTAGGATCCAAAGAGCTTTGCCTTGTCATTAAGGCCCACTTAGAAAAAATCTTTTCAAGATTAATAGTACCTCCAATCGAGGTCAGAGTTTGATAACAGGGAGAAATTGACATATGGTCATTCTTAATAAGAACAAGCCAGTTCTCAATACTACCTAGAGACCAATTCCAGCCATAGTCGCTTATTAGTTTAAGCGTGAAATGTCTCGTTTGTAGGTATGCGAAGAAGCTCTTATGTGAGAGATTAAATTCCCCCTTAAGAAAGCTAAATGATTTAATGCATCTTCTCTCAAAATCCAATAACTGGTAGACATTGGAGAGACCTAAAGAATCCCATATTAAAAAAATAGTTGAATGACGTCCTGCCTGGAACTGGGGATTACCCCCACAGGGGAATATATCTAGAGACCCTGTATTCTATATCAAAAGAGTCACAAATCTTCTTCCATGCTTGTATTGGATTATATACAGATCTTAGTTTTTTCATTTCAACCGGAAATGAACTATTATTACAGTGGATTAATGCCAAGGGAGAGAAAGGGTACATTATATTTTTTCCAAATCATTATCTGTAACATAGTCCATGGAAAATGTCCAATCTGTTACAATACGCACCGATTATAAGACCGAATATCAGGGAGGGCCAGCCCTCCATATTTCCTAGGAAGCGAAAGTTTAGAAAGTGAGATTCTGGATTTTTTATTTTGCCAGATAAAAGATCTCAGCAGAGAATTAACAAAAGCGATATCTTTCCCCTTCAAAATCAGAGGAGTATTCTGAAGAATATAAAGAAGTTTGGGAAGAAGAATCATCTTGTAGAGGGCTATGCAACCAGAGAGGGAAAGAGGAAGATTCTGCCAGTTTTTAAGGGTTTCTTTCGTTTTATTTAAGATTGGAGAAATATTCAGAGCATACCATGTGTCAGGATTAGAAGATATGATAATGCCAAGATATCTAAATGACTCCTGGACTTCACTAAAAGGCATTTTTAAAAGTGATTCTTTGGTCTGCCTAATCCAAAGGAATTCCGATTTTGTAGTATTGACCCTGTATCCAGAAAAAGATCCAAACTGTTCTATTATTGAAAAAAGCTTTGGAATATTTATAGCAGTATTTGTCATATAAATGAGGATGTCGTCCGCATAAAGTGCAATCTTAAGTTTCTTCTTACCTATCCTAATTCCTTTGAGTTGCTGCCTAATTAAGATAGCAAGAGGTTCGATGGAGATGTCAAAGAGAAGCGGAGAGAGAAGACATCCCTGCCTGGTTCCTCTCCCGAGCACTATGTCTTGAGACATAAGACCATTCACCAGCATTCTCGTAGAGGCCTTACTGTAAAGATTATCAATACATTTGAGAAAATTACCTCTGAGACCAAACTGGTGAAGGGAAAAGAGCAGATGATCATAGTGCACCGAGTCAAAAGCTTTTTCAGCGTCTATGGTGATAATTGCCAGGTCAGGGATGCCCTCCCCCCCACTTGTCCCAGACCCTCCACAGAATTTAAATAGTCTATGGCAAGAAAAACTTCCCTTATCTTGGCAGAAGAGTTACGTTTCGAAAGGAATCCCGCTTGGTTCTTATGAATAATAGAAGGGAGAAGAAGTTGGAGTTTGTAATCTGTATTCAGAAGAGCAATAGGCCTATAGGACTCTTTCTTAGCTGGATCTTTACCTTGTTTTAATATTAAAGTAGTATATGAAGCCGCATAATTAGTAATAGGCTCATTACCTTTTATATATATATATATATATATATATATATATATATATATAGTTGAATAACATAGTTAAGTACGGTGTAATTAAAGATTTTGTAAAATTCATTTGGGAGGTCATCTGGGCCTGGGGCTTTATTGAGAGAGAGGTTCTGAATTGCACTAGCGATTCCTGTGTCAGAGATAGGAGGATGAAGAGATTCAAGCAAATCTGGTGTTAGAGACGGTTATTTTACGCCAAAAATCTTCGTGTTCGATATTATTTGAAGTTCTAGGAGAGTATATGTCCTTGTAATAGTGGAAAAAAAAACTCCAATAATTATTCTGCTGTGTTAAAAGGTCTACCTTCAGAATGCAGGGAATCAATCAGGGAGGAGCCTTTGTCTCAATTTACCAGTTTTGCAAGAAGTTTCCCTGACTTGTTTCCATATCGGTATAGCTTAGACTGGAATCTAAGATCCTTCTGAGTGGCCCTATAAAGAAGAAAATAATCTCTTTCCCCTAGCGCAGAGGTATATTTTGTCCAATTCTCCGTTGACTTCTCATATATGTAACGATTATATGAGATTGATACTGCCCTCAAGAGTTTTCTCTCCCTCATCTTAAGTTTCTTAGTCCTAGCAATGCTATAGGCTAATATTTCGCCCCTCAGCACCGATTTTGCAGCTTCCCAAAACAAGGCAGGACGGGTAGTGTAGTCCTGATTAAATAGAGCAAATTGCTTAAATTTGGAATCAAGACAGTTTTTGAATTTAGAATCTGTGACTAAGAATGTGGGGGAAAAAAAACGACTATTCCTATGTAATAGGTCGTTAAACTGAAGATCAAGAAAGATGGGAGCATGATCAGAGATAGTAATGGGTAAAATCCCCGCTTGGACTTTCGTTTTACAGAGCCTTTCATATAGTAAAAATAAATCTATTCTTAAAAGTGACTTATGAGCTTTGGAGAGGCAAGGGAAATCTCTGGAGTCAGGGTTTTGGTATTTCCATATATCACAAACTCTGAGGTTCCGAAATAGCTGAGTAAAAAGTTTTGATTCTAGGTTATCTCTTTTTCTCTTCAGAGGAACAGTCTTGTCTAAATCTGTCCAAGCGATACTGTGGTGCCATGTTAAAGTCACCTCCTAATATCAGATAACCCTCTACACAGGTTGCAAGCTTAACTTGTATTGCTTCCCGAAAAGGTAAATTAAAAACATTACGGGCATGTATATTACATAATGTGTACAATACTTTAACAACTTTAATTCTTACCAATAAATATCTCCCCTCCTTGACTGCATCAACATAGAGAATCCAAAAGGATCGCCACACCGCCTTTCCTCTTTAGGCTGGGGAGAATAGAACTTCCTTAACCCAGGAGGATCTGAGTTTAATAATTTCATTAGATTTTAGATGATTTTCCTGTAGAAAAGCAATATCAGTATTAATTTTCCTTAAGTAAGATATTTGTATGTTTTTTGCTTAATAAGGGATGTAAGGCCTCCTATATTCCAAGAAGTCAGTTTAATTATACCTGCCATGCCCATCACCTAGAATAATAAGGGGAGAGAGAGAAAGAATAAAAAAAAAAAAAGGGAGGAACCACATACACAAAAGAAGGCACAACCCTACACAATAGGGGGACTTTACCACATAGTCCCGCTAATACCCTATGCTCAAAGGACCTGGCCATAGGTACCTAAAACTCAAGTTAATCTAAGTTTGTATTCTGTTCCAGTGTTATTCCAAAGAATAATTTTTAGCAAAAACATTTTCTGCCTCTTGAGCAGAATCAAAAAAATATGTGTGGTTATCTAGCAACAATTTCAGCCTAGCTGGGTACAGTCAAATTGCACGGAGACCCTGTGCAGATTGGGGCCAGTTCCCTCCTCTTTGCAGCAGTCTCTGCTGAGTAGTCCTGAAATAACAGGATTTTTGCAAGAGAATACAATTTTAAACAACTTTCTAATTTAATTCTATAATCTAATTTTTCATTCTCTTGGTATCATTTATTGAAAAAGCAGCAATGCACTACTGGTTTCTAACTGAACACATGGGTGAGCCAATGACAATCGGTATATATATGCAGCCACCAATCAGCAGTGAGAACCTAGGTTATTTGCTGCTCCTGAGCTTTCCTAGATAAACCTTTCAGCAAAGGATAACAAGAGAAGGAAGCAAATTAAATAATAGAAGTAAATTGAAAAGTTGTTTAAAATTGTATGATCTATCTAATTAACGAAATAAAATTTGGGGGTTTCATGTCCCTTTAAGGGCACAGTACACAGTAGAAAGCACAGTTGATTTGTGTCCTCCCTCTCTGTGCTAGTTTCCACTAAGGTGGTAAAGTTTGGAAACTGATGGTAACATAAAAAATCTCCATAGACTTTAATAGAGATAAATGTTTTTATCTTCAGTTTCCAAACTTTATCACCTTAATGGAAAGTAGGTCTTTGTTTCTGTTTAGTAATAATCTTCTCTGTTCCTGGTGTCTATAGGCACAGTAGGTTCAAAAAGTTTTCAGTGTGTCTATCGGCAGAATCTGGGATCATTTCCTGTTGTCTTTGCTTCTCTGGGTAGAAAGGGTCAATACCATGTATACACAGAGTACTAAGGATTCACTGCTCTTTGTGTCTGGTCAGAAAAAGGGTAAATTAAGGCTAAATGTTAAGAAATATATGTTTAGAAAATAATTGATGTTTTTCATCAAATGGGCTGACCATGGGCGTTCATTTGGCATATATGCAATTTTCTCTCCAACCCCAGTGTAATTCTGTAAACATTTTTCCCCTACAGATCTCACTGTTGTTTCTCACAAATTAAAAAGTGACAAACTATAATCAAAATAATCAAAACACTAATTACTCTGGAAGGAAAACTTATACATACAAAAATAACAGAAATTTTAAGTGCACTGAAAACAGCATAATTTGATTTAGGCGTAATATTAACGTTTAAACATACGTTGGGTTCTCCCTGTGCAATTCATTCTCCATTGTAAACTTTTACATTTCAGAGAGCTCTCATTATTGCTATGGGAGACATCTCGGCACTCGCAGGGACAGACCCTTTTTTTAAAATAGAATTCTATGAGGGCTGCCCATGCGAGTGTTGGACTGGAAAGCCACTCTAGGCCGGCAATTGTTTTTAGAATCGGGCCCATGACCCTGCTTTTATTACAATGCACATTGTTTAATGAATCATACTTATCTCTACTTTCTGTCTTTATGAAGAAAGAGCAAAAAATGTGTCATCAATTATTCTTGTGCGAAATATAGTTGAGCATTAGCTATGGTGGTACACAAAAGTCAGCAAAAGCAGGAGTTTTTGAAAATAACGTACAGTAAGAATTGAGTGCAAGAACTATGGGTTCATCAAAAGTTGACTTTTACACTAAATGTTACACTTGCAATGATTTCAACCTTCCACTCACCTATGTCAGGGTAGAGAGGCTCTGGAAGTAATACTGGCAGTCCGGAGGTGGAGTTGATGTATTTTTCATGTAAGTTGGGTGGTCCTGTGTGAGGATTATGGGTGACCTGGTAAAGACTAAAAACAGTTGACCATTATTTAAAGGGACATTGTACACTAGATTTTTCTATGCATAAATGTTTAGTAGATTGATTCATTTATATAGCCCATCTGGGAGTGTTTTGGAACAATTTATAGTTTTGCCTATTTTTTTTTTAATAACATTGTGCTGATTTTCAGACTCTTAACCAAGCCCTGAAGTGTCAGATGTAGACTCAAGTCTACAGACTCCTGCTTGCTCCTGTTTGTGTAATGGGTCTTTTCATATGCAGGGGAGGGAGGAGGCCTGCTGTTCCTACTTTATCATACCCTTTTAATGGGGGTCCAAGTCTAACCTCATCAACAGTACTAAACTGGGAGTTTCTAAGTAATTTTTAAAAAGATTTTATACTGGATTTTTAGACCAGCATCTGTGCATATTCTTCTTTGTAGAAGTGTCTATTACATGCAGTTATATAAAAATTGGTGTACACTGCCCCTTTAAGTTAGAGTTATCTCCTCTTTTTACCAATTCAAAATATGCCATTCTGACTTAGGGGAATTCATTTTCTTAGCTGAAATAGCTATACATTTCTAAATCGCATTATCATTCTTGGATAAAGACTATTCTACAATTATTTTCATTTTATCTGGGACTTAATCTCACCCTGCTGGGTAAATTATGTCTTCCTGGAACTAAATTTGTGCTTGTTCAAGATCATATTTTTTTAAACTCAGAGTAGTAAAGTGATCTTCAAGGTTATGAGAGATTAATATGTTATCCAGTGGTGCTATTGCAAACTGATGTTGAGAAATAACTGCTCATTATTCACAAGGTGTGGGAGCATGGTAGGTGCATCTCAAATGCAAAAAGATAAAAATGATAAAAGACAAATGATGAAAACGAAATGTTCATGATGTCCGAATAGCAGTTACCCAGTCTACACATCCGGCATGAGAAGGCTGATGGTCATATTAATTCCTTGGTAAAGTATTTTAGTAGATAACCCCTGAAAACTTTGAACTGTAAATCTAAGAGGGAATAAATCTTACTAAAAGGAAGAGCTGTTACTGGAAGCAGTTCAATGGTTATATGGCATGAAAAAAAGAAGAGCTTATCAGCAATCTTTTATTACAAATACCTACAAAGTCTCAATTCTGGGAAGAAGTTTGAAAAATAATAGACAGTTTTTCACAGCTAGAGGGCATTAGTTCAAGTGTGCCATATAGATAACATTGTGCTTGTGATATGTAAATAGCAGGAGCTGTTCTATTACTCACATAGCCAGCATGTATATCACCAGAAGAGCAGTTCTTAATAGGCATGGACAAATATTCATTATTTGTCATTTGTTTAGTAAAATATATATTACTAGTCCTAAAACCTGTGTACACGGGCCATTTTTTGCAGTATAGCGGTCACACCCCTTGCTCTCTCTTCCCCTCTCTTTTGCTCTCTCTCTCTCTCCCCTCTCTCTTTTGCTGTCTCTCTCCCCCCACTCTTTTGCTCTCTCTCCCCTCTCTTTTCCTCTCTCCCCCCTCATTTTTGCTCTCTCTCTCCCCCTTTATTTTGCTCCCTCTCTTTTGCTCTCTCTCTCTCCCCACCCTCTCTTTTGCTCTCTCTCTCCCCTCTCTTTTGCTCGCTCTCTCCTCCTCTCTTTTGCTATCTCTCTCCTCTCTCTTTTGTGCTCTCTCCCCCCTCTCTTTGCGCTCTCTCTCCTCTCTCTTTTGTGCTCTCTCTCCCCCCTCTCTTTTGCGCTCTCTCTCCCCCTCTCTTTTGCGCTCTCTCCCCCTCTCTTTTGCTCTCTCTCTCCCCCTCTCTTTTGCTCGCTCTCTCTCCCCTCTCTTTTGCTGTCTCTCTCCCTTTCTTTTGTTGTCGTTCTCCCTCTCTTTTGCTCTCTCTATCCCCCCTCTTTTGCTCTCTCTCTCCCCCCTTTCTTTTGCTCTCTCTCCCCCTATCTTTTGCTGTCTCTCTTCCTCTCTTTTGTTCTCTCTATCCCCCTTCTTTTGCTCTCTCCCCCTCTCTTTTGCTCTCTCACCCCCCCTTCTCTTTTGCACTCTACCCCTCTCTTTTGCTCGCTCTCTCCCCCTCTCTTTTGCTGTCTCTCTCCCTTTCTTTTGTTGTTGTTCTCCCTCTCTTTTGCTCTCTCTATCGCCCCTCTTTTGCTCTCTCTCCCCCCTTTCTTTTGCTCTCTCTCCCCCTCTCTTTTGCTGTCTCTCTTCCTCTCTTTTGTTCTCTCTATCCCCCTTCTTTTGCTCTCTCCCCATCTCTTTTGCTCTCTCACCCCCTCTCTTTTGCTCTCTCTCTCCCCTTCTCTTTTGCGCTCTACCCCTCTCTTTTGCTCTCTCTCTCTCTCCCCCTCTCTTTTGCTGTCTCTCTCCCTTTCTTTTGTTGTTGTTCTCCCTCTCTTTTGCTCTCTCTATACCCCCTCTTTTGCTCTCTCTCCCCCCTTTCTTTTGCTCTCTCTCCCCCTCTCTTTTGCTGTCTCTCTTCCTCTCTTTTGTTCTCTCTATCCCCCTTCTTTTGCTCTCTCACCCCCTCTCTTTTGCTCTCTATCCCCCTTCTCTTTTGCGCTCTACCCCTCTCTTTTGCTCTCTCTCTCTCCCCCTCTCTTTTGCTGTCTCTCTCCCTTTCTTTTGTTGTCTCTATCTCTCTCTTTTGCTCTCTCTATCCCCCCTCTTTTGCTCTTTCTCTCTCCCCTTTCTTTTGCTCTTTCTACCTCTCTTTTGCTGTCTCTCTTCCTCTCTTTTGCTCTCTCTCTCCCCTCTCTTTTGCTGTCTCTCTCCATCATTTTAGCTGTCTCTCTCCCCTCTCAGTTGCCCTCTCTCCGCCTCTCTTTTGTTCTCTCTCCCCCTTTCTTTTGCTCTCTCTCTCCCTCTCTTTTGCTGTCTCTCTTCCTCTCTTTTGCTCTCTCTCACCCCCTCTCTTTTGCTCTCTCTCACCCCCCTCTCTTTTGCTCTCTCTCACCCCTTCTCTTTTGCTCTCTCTCACCCCCTCTCTTTTGCTCTCTCTCACCCCCTCTCTTTTGCTCTCTCTCACCCCCTCTCTTTTGCTCTTTCTCCCCCCTTTTCTTTTGCACTCGACCCCTGAGGGTAAACAAATACAAACAAACAGTTTGCTCATATGACATACAATTAACATAAAACAGAACATATTGCTTGTTACGGAGAGCAAGGTACATAATTAGAAGAGCAAACCTCAACACTTCCCTCATTTTTTACCCCTCCTACAACAACACAGGCCACTTTTGGGCGTGGATGAAACTCTCTAGGTTGAGGATTTTTAAGGAAGATAGGCCACTCTTGGACCTATGCCATACGACTGCACCTCTTATGTCAACCTGGACCCTAAGTGGGTCCATGAAATTCTGAGTTTAAATGGAGGGAAATGAAATAAAAATGATTAATGGGAGACAAAATTAGATAAACTACTATGCTGCATGTGGGCCTTTGGGGTAACTAATAGATCATGCTTTTGAAAGAACCTCTTAATATGTACTACAACGTATAAAGGATTGGATGCTGTACATATTAATAATCACATATAAACAAGTAGCATAGGATATGTGGTTCGCAGGAAATAGGTAATCTATAGGGCCACTCTTGGGCCTTTGGAATAAGAAATAACTAATTTAGGTTGATTGTCATTTCCATTAGTACAGGACAGACCAATCTAAGAAGTGTTAATTAACTAATGGCGTCATTAACATTTGAATCATAAACCAGTGAGTCAGCCTCTATTAGACACTTTCCTAAACTATAAGTCACTTATAGATCTCAGATATCCCTTAGGTCTGAGCAAAGGGTATTTGGGAAACACTAACCTCTATAGGAGCAGATTTAAACACTGTATGCATATGTTATACCAAGATTATGTTCATAAATATGTTTTCCCATCAAATATAAGTAATGAACAATTATTACATAGGCAGAATCTCTGTATCATATTGTGGCTGCTGAATGCACAAGCAGTCCCCATAACAATAGATGTGTTGGTTCACAAGCAAAATATTAACAGACTATAACTTTCAAAATACTCAGGCATTACAACTTAGCATCTTAAAGGGACAGTCTAAACCAGAATTTTTATTGTTTTAAAAGATAGATAATCCCTTTATTACCCAGTCCCCAGTTTTGCATAACCAACACAGTTATAATAATATACTTTTAACCTCTGTGATTATCTTGTATCTAAGCCTCTGCAAACTGCCCCTTTTTTTAGTTCTTTTGACAGACTTGCAGTCTAGCCAATCAGTGATGGCTCACAGATAACTTCACGTGCACAAGCACAGTGTTATCTATAGGAAATACGTGAACTAACACCCTCTAGTGGTGAAAAACTGTTAAAATGCAATCTGAAAGAGGTGGGCTTCAAGGTCTAAGAAATTAGCATATGAACCTCCTAGGTTAAGCTTTCAACTAAGAATACCAAGACAACAAAGCAAAATTGGTGATAAAAGTAAATTGGAAAATTGTTTAAAATTGCATGCTCTATCTGAATCATGAAAGTTTATTTTGGCCTAGACTGTCCCTTTAACATACGTAACACACACTTACAAGGGCATTTACAAGGTATATGTCACACAGAAAAAGTATACACATTGTTAACAATATATTTGTTGTCCCTTAACATAGAAAAAGTAAATACAGGGGGTAATATTTCTAGTATATGCACAAGAACTCTAAGCTGATCCTGTGTGGCTGTGTCTATCACTGTGTACATCCCCCCTTAAGCTGAATATTGGACACATCTAATTTATATAAAAGCTAGTCTAGGTTGAGTAAAACATCTAGTGCCCTCATAGGCAATCTAAGTAAGAAATACTGAAAAAATCTTAAGCACAAGCCAGAGAAACAACAAGCAGTATATATAATTCTGGGACCATATCACAGGACAGTGTGTGATTCTAAGTTAATTATATGTGGCTATGTCTACTTCTATACGTATAGCAAAATATTTGACACTGGGTAGAATAATGAGTGGAATACTGCTGGTGCACTTATATAAATGATAGGCTGAGCTAAGGAGCACATTAGATACCTTTATCGCATCGTCATAATAGGCAGTTCAGAGAAAACACAATCATGTCCTAAGCACAGACCAGATATATAACAGGTAGTGCAGATAAATCTGGGACTGTGACATAAGATAATGCCCTCATCCCACTCCAGCTCTCGCATCAGGGCTGTCCCCAGCAGGTGTTTCAGCTATAATCTGAGTGAGCACAGTGCTCCCCATGCCGACAGCAGGGATCGTAAAGTCGCCCTCTTGCGACAGAACTGTCTTTCTTGCAGCTCTCAGTCCATTTTTCTGAGCAGTGTAGAAGCACATTTGTTCTTTCTGAGGGAAGGCAGTCTGAGCTGCGTGTGGCTCAAGGTCTAGCGCAGTGTTTCTGGTTACAGCTGCGAATGTGTTGTGTTGGATGCACTGAGATTCAGAGCACTGAAGCATTTGTATGTCGCCATACTGCAGGCCACAATCGCTCCTCCCGGCCATATCGGACTCGGCATCCATTTCCATTCTAATCCCCTGCGATAACCATTAGTCGGTCAAATCGGCTGTGCATTTGCTGGTCGAATTCAACAAATAGAGCCTGCACCTGATGGAATAGTAGTTCTCCCATGATCCAAGAGGAGTGCAAAGAGCTTTAAATCTGCTCTCAAAGCAGGTAAACTTGATTTACACTGCTTACCCGGTTCCCCCGGGGGGGTACTGAGTGCCCTCTCTGTGAGAGCCCCCAAAAGAGCTCAGCAGTCCAGTCTGGGAAGTCCTGACTCGTTCAATATATATATATATATAATCCAGCTCTGGGTATCTTCAGTTACATCCTAAAGCACAATTTCAGGCTGGATGGTTACACAATTTTCAGATAACAAGGTGGATTGTAAATCTGGATACAGAGCTCCCAGTTTAGTGGCCATCTTGGGTCCTAGCCCGGGCACGCCCCCCCTCTCTTTTGCGCTCTCTCCCCCCCTCTCTTTTGCCCCACTCTCCCCTCCTCTCTTTTGCGCTCTCCCCCCTCTCTTTTGCACTCTCCCCCCCTCTCTTTTGCGCTCTCTCCTCCCTCTCTTTTGCGCTCTCTCCCCCCTCTCTTTTGCGCTCTCTCCCCCCTCTCTTTTGCACTCTCTCCCCCCCTCTCTTTTGTGCTCTCTCCCCCTTCTCTTTTGCGCTCTCTCCCCCCCTCTCTTTTGCGCTCTCTCCCCCCTCTCTTTTGCGCACTCTCCCCCCCTCACTTTTGCGCTCCCCCCCCTCTCTTTTGCGCTCTCTCCCCCCTCTCTTTTGCGCTCTCTCCCCCCTTCTCTTTTGCGCTCTCTCCCCCCCTCTCTTTTGTGCTCTCTCCCCCCTCACTTTTGCACTCTCTCCCGCCTCTCTTTTGCGCTCTCTCCCCCTCTCTTTTGCTCACTCTCTCTCCCCCTCTTTTGCTCTCTCTCTCTCACCCTGTCTTTCGCTCTCTCTTCCCTCGTTTGCTCTCTCTCTCTCTCCCCTTTCTCCCTCTCTCTTTTGCCGTCTCTCTCCCTCTCTTTTGCTGTCTCTCTCCCTATCTTTTACTCTCTCTATCCCCCTCTTTTTCTCTCTCTCCCCTTTCTTTTGCTCTCTCTCCCTCTCTCTATCCCCCTCTTTTGCTCTCTTTCCCCTTTCTTTTGCTGTCTCTCTCCCCTCTTTTTTGCTCTCTCTCTCCCTCTCTTTAGCTCTTTCTCTCCCCCTCTCTTTTGCTCTCTCTCTCCCCCTCTCTTTTGCTCTCTCTCCCCCTTTCTTTTGCGTTCTCTCTTCCCCCCCTCTCTTTTCCTCTCTCTCTCCCCCTCTCTTTTGCTCTCTCTCCCCCTTCCTTTTGCTCGCTCTCTCCCCCTTCTCTTTTGCTCTCTCCCTCCTCTATTTTGCTCTCTCTCTCCCCCTTCTCTTTTGCACTCTCTCCCCTCTCTTTTGCTCTCTCTCTCTCCCCCTTCTCTTTTGCTCTCTCTCTCCCCCCTCTCTTTTGCTCTCTCTTCTCTCTTGTTTGCTCTCTCTCTCCCCTTTCTCCCCCATTTCCCCCCCACTCTCTTTTGCTGTCTCTCTACCTCTCTTTTGCTCTCTCTCTCTCCCTCCCTCTCTTTTGCGCACTCTCTCTCCCTTTCTTTTGCTATCTCCCCCTCCCTTTTGCTCTCTCTCTCCCCCTTCTCTTTTGTTCTCTCTCTCTCTCTCTCTCCCCCCCTTCTCTTTTGCTCTCTCTCCCCCCTTCTCTTTTGCTCTCTCTCCCCCCTTCTCTTTTGCACTCTCTCCCACTTCTATTTTGCTCTCTCTCTCCCCCCTCTCTTTTCCCCCTCTCTTTTGCTCTCTCTCCCCTCTCATTTGCGCTCTCTCTCCCATTTCTCCCCCTTTTCTCGCCCTCTCTTTTGCTGTCTCTCTCCCTCCCTCCCTTTTGCTCTCTCTCCCTCCCTCTCTTTTGCACACTCTCTCCCTCCCCCTTTCTTTTGCTCTCTCCCCCCTCTTTTGCTGTCTCTCTCCCTCTCTTTTGCACTCTCTATCCCCCACTCTTTTGCTCTCTCTAGCCCCCCTCTTTTGAGCTCTCTCTCTCACGGACCTGCCTTCATCATATCCACCCGGCTGACCCCTCCCCGGCCCCGCCCGCGTCACACCTGGTCAGCCCCACCCGCCTCATGTCTGCCCTGCCGGCCTCGCCCATGTCACACCCGTCCGGCCCACCTCACCCCCATAATGCCCAGTCGGTCCTGCCCAATCACGCCTACCATTCTCATATATCTGTTGCAAATCCAGATATTTTGCGTTGCACTTTTACACTAAAATAAACAGTGTCGCAAATAACCAAATGTCACTGCCTACAGCAATATTTGGAACTTATTTAGTAAAAGAAAAGGTGAATAACACATATTTATCCATGCCAAGTCCTTCTTACTCTGTCATTTGGCCCTTTAGCTTTGCAGACAGGATATGTTTGTGTTCTGTTTATACATATAATAAAGCAATGTTCTTCATTTAGCATTCTCTTTCCAATGTTTCCATTTTTTTCTTTTGCTTTGAATCTATTTTGATAAATCACATCTTTTCTCTGATGGATTGTAAATAGTTTATGGCCATTTTATGTCTTCACGGCCATTTAAATAGTTGTGTTTACATCAATATCTGACTGATCTGTTTCTTTTAAACAAACATATACAGTATATCTAGCTGATCTAGATGTTTTGCTATAGTGTTAGGTATCTGGGGGAAAGGCAAGAGAGGACATCAGTGAATGTTCTTTGTTGCCTCCATTCTAAGCAATTTTGCCTTGTTCAGTAAATTGGAAATGCATTGGACTAATGTTGTGACCTCCCCTGATGTAGTGAACCTGCCCTCACATTCCTCCCATATTTATAAATCCAAAGTAACATCTTATTAAATACATTGCAACATTATCCTTGCTCGCATATTAATATATGTGGCTGGACTGATCTATTTCTTTTGATATTTACATAATTTGGCAAGCCTATTTCCTTGTATTAATAGTGCAATATTTTGGTGCTAGTTTCTTTCACATATTTGAAAAAGTGAATCAGCAATTCAACACCCGATTGGCCAAAATAGCCAATCAATACAAAGCAGAACAGTCAGACTAATGTCATCTATGAAGTTCAATATTAAAATTCCTTTGCTCCAAGTTTCAAGTTTTAACCTTGCTATCATCCTACACATGTCCAGGAGAGTTAGGGAGGCTGAAAGGGACATTTGGTTAAAGCAGCCAACAGCTTTACCCAGCGCAGGAGTGCACTTCATTTTGCAAGCTCGTGACACACTTTTGAGGGGAACCCCCCCCCAGCACAGCAGAAGAGAATGGCAATGAAGGTAAGGTAAGTAAACTTTTGGGGGTTAAATATTTAATTTTCTTTTACTTTTTACAGGTACTGCTAGGTTAATGTTAAATAATTCTGCACATACTGTCCATTTAACCAGTGTTGACTCTGTGGTTCTAAATCTCATTACTTTTAGCTTAAATATTATTTTATGGTAAAATCACTAAACCATCACAAACAAGGACTAGTTTCTATGGATGTGGTAAAGTTTGGAAACCGGTGATAGCATAAAAATTCTCCATAGACTTTAATGGAGATAAATGTTTTAACACCAGTTTCAACAATTTACCCCCTCAATAGCAACTAGGCCTATGTCACAAAAAACATCAACAATACATTACAAAGTACACTTACACTCATAACTCCACCTGACAAAAATTATTCAAATAAAATATTGCACACAACAGTTATAAAGGCTCAAAGATAGAAGATCTCAGCTTCTTAGACAAAAAAGACAGACAAACAGCTTTACAATTGAGATACATACATATACATTTCTAAAGATGTATATGTATTATACATATACAAATGTACACATAAATAGACATATATATATATATATATATATATATATATATATATATATATATATATATATGTCTATTTATGTGTACATTTGTATTTATGTATTTATAAGTGTATATATGTATTTACAGAAATATATAAACACATAAATACATATGTACACATATATAGACATATATATACAAGTGCATTGTAGGCCTTTGCTGTAAAGTAGATGAAAACATGTAAAAGCATATTTATGCAATATTCATTATTTTTAAAGGCACAGTCTCGTCAAAATTAAACGTTCATGATTCAGATAGGGCATGCAATTTTAAACAACTTTTTAATTTACTGTCATCATCAAATTTGCTTTGTTCTCTTGGTATTTTTTGTGGAAAGCTAAACCTAGGTAGGCTCATATGCTAATTTCTAAGCAGTTGAACTGCTTCTTATGTATTTTGACAGTTAGAAACTGCTAGTTCATGTGTGTCCTATAGATAACATTGTACTCACTCACGTGGAGTTATTTTAAGCGTTAGCTTACTTCTAGCGCAATAAACGTTCAAGTGGGAGCATTCATTTGCGATCCACTCGTAATCTAGCCCATAATGAGAGGCAAATATCACATAATAACTTTACAAATTTGGAAATTTTATCTTAAACATGGACAGCTAGATTTAGAGTTTGGCTTTAGCCGTCAAAACCAACGTTAGAGGCTCCTAACGCTGGTTTTGGGCTACCGCTGGTATTTAGAGTCAGTCAGGAAAGGGTCTAACGCTCACTTTGCAGTTGCGACTTTTCCATACCGCAGATCCCCTTACGTCAATTGCGTATCCTATCTTTTCAATGGGATCTTTCTAACGCCGGTATTTAGAGTCGTGGCTGAAGTGAGCGTTAGAAATCTAACGACAAAACTCCAGCCGCAGAAAAAAGTCAGTAGTTAAGAGCTTTTTGGGCTAACGCCGGTTTATAAAGCTCTTAACTACTGTGCTCTAAAGTACACTAACACCCATAAACTACCTATGTACCCCTAAACCGAGGCCCTACCACATCGCCGCCACACTATGAAAATTTTTTAACCCCTAATCTGCCGACCGCACACCGCCGCCACCTACGTTATCCCTATGTACCCCTAATCTGCTGCCCCTAATACCGCCGACACCTACATAATATTTATTAACCCCTAATCTGCTGACCCCAATGTTGCCTCCACCTACCTACACTTTTTAACCCCTAATCTGCCAAACAGACCTCACCGCTACTATAATAAATGTATTAACCCCTAATCCGCCTCACTCCTGCCTCAATAACCCTATAATAAATAGTATTAACCCCTAATCTGCCCTCCCTAACATCGCTGCCACCTAACTTCAAGCATTAACCCCTAATCTGCCGACCGTACCTCACCGCTACTCTAATAAATGTATTAACCCCTAAAGCTAAGTCTAACCCTAACACTAACACCCCCCTAAGTTAAATATAATTTAAATCTAACAAAATAAATTAACTGTTATTAAATAAATTATTCCTATTTAAAGCTAAATACACCTGTAAAATAAACCCTAATATAGCTACAATATAAATTATAATTATATTGTAGCTATTTTAGGATTAATATTTATTTTACAGGCAACTTTGTATTTATTTTAACCAGGTACAATAGCTATTAAATAGTTATTAACTATTTAATAGCTACCTAGTTAAAATAATTACAAAATTACCTGTACAATAAATCCTAACCTAAGTTACAATTAAACCTAACACTACACTATCAATAAATTAATTAAATAAATTACCTACAATTATCTACAATTAAACCTAACACTACACTTTCAATAAATTAATTAAATACAATACCTACAAATAACTACAATTAAATAAACTAAAGTACAAAAAATAAAAAAGAACTAAGTTACAAAAAATAAAAAAATATTTACAAACATTAGAAAAATATTACAACAATTTTAAACTAATTACACCTACTCTAAGCCCCCTAATAAAATAACAAAGCCCCCCAAAATAAAAAAAATGCCCTACCCTATTCTAAAATTAAAATAGAAAAGCTCTTTTACCTTACCAGCCCTTAAAAGGGCCCTTTGCGGGGCATGCCCCAAAGAATTCAGCTCTTTTGCCTGTAAAAAAAAACATACAATACCCCCCCCCCAACATTACAACCCACCACCCACATACCCCTAATCTAACCCAAACCCCCCTTAAATAAACCTAACACTAAGCCCCCGAAGATCTTCCTACCTTGTCTTCACCATGCCAGGTATCACCGATCGCTCCAGGATCCGAAATCTTCATCCAAGCCCAAGCGGGGGCTGGAGATCCATCATCCGGCTGAAGTCTTCTATCAAGCGACGGCTGAAGAGGTCCAGAAGAGGCTCCAAAGTCTTCCTCTTATCCGGGCAGAAGAGTAGATCCGGACCGGCAACCATCTTCTTCCAAGCGGTCACAAGCGGCTCCATGTTGAAGACCTCCGGCGCGGATCCATCCTCTTCTTGCGACGTCCTAAGTCCAAATGAAGGTTCCTTTAAATGACGTCATCCAAGATGGCGTCCCTCGAATTCCGATTGGCTGATAGGATTCTATCAGCCAATCGGAATTAAGGTAGGGAAAATCTGATTGGCTGATTGAATCAGCCAATCAGATTGCGCTTGCATCCTATTGGCTGTTCCGATCAGCCAATAAAATGCGAGCTCAATCTGATTGGCTGATTGGATCAGCCAATCGGATTGAACTTGAATCTGATTGGCTGATTCCATCAGCCAATCAGATTTTTCCTACCTTAATTCCGATTGGCTGATAGAATCCTATCAGCCAATCGGAATTCGAGGGACGCCATCTTGGATGACGTCATTTAAAGGAACCTTCATTCGGACTTAGGACGTCTTCATTCATACACTTCTGCCCTTTACTTAGACAAGAAAACCTATTTCTCTTCTCTCATATCTACTCTTTCCTCTAACCCTAAACATCTCTTCTCCACCTCTACTCTCTCCTCTACCCATCTGCTCCACCCCCGTCTGTCTTTAGTGCTCAAGACCTGGCAGACTACGTTTTAAACAAAACACGTACTATCCGAAGCAACATCCCAACACCAACCTGCAATATTCCAACAACAGGCCCAGTTTACTCCCTCTGCCACCCTCTGCATCTTCCATCTATCCACTGAGAATGAAGTTTGTTCCTTTCTATCTTCCTCACACCTCACTACCTGCCTGCTCGACCCTATCCCTTCCCATCTAATACCCTCCCTGTCTTCCACCCTCACTCCTGCTCTTACTCACATCTTCAACCTATCTCTCTCTAGCGGCTCATTCCCATCTTCTTTCAAACACGCAAAAGTCACTCCCATACTCAAAAAACCCTCCCTCGACCCGAATTCTCCTGAAAGCTATCGCCCCATATCACTGCTTGAACTAACATCAAAACTCCTTGAAAAACTAGTTTACAATTGCCTAACCCACTTCCTGTCCCCCAACTCTTTGCTTGACCCCCTGCAATCTGGATTCTGCCCCAAACACTCAACTGAGACTGCCCTTACCAAGGTTACTAACGATCTTCTCTCTGCTAAAAATATTGGCCACTACTATATACTCATCTTACTTGACCTCTCAGCTGCCTTTGACACAGTAGACCACTACCTCCTACTACAGACCCTTAGCTCTTTTGGCCTCTGTGACACTACTCTTTCCTGGATTCACTCCTATCTTTTTCACAGGTCTTTTTCTGTGTCATTTTCCAGTGACTCCTCCTCTCCAATGCCTCTGTCTGTTGGAGTACCTCAAGAAACTGTTCTGGGTCCTCTAATCTTCTCCATTTATACTTCTTTGCTGGGTAAACATATCAACAGTTATGGCTTCAAATATCACCTCTATGCTGATGACACCTAGATCTACCGCTCCACCACTGCTCTCTCTCCATCTGTCCTTTCTCGTGTCAATGACTGCTTATATGGCATTTCTTCCTGGATGGCCTCTCTACACCTAAAGATTAACATGTCTAAGACTGAGCTCCTTCTTATCCCCCTTCAAGCTCTATACCGACTTCTAACTTCTCTATCGCTGTTGACGGCATCACCATTTTCCCATCGCCCCAAGTCCACTGCCTCTGAGTTACACTTGACTCAAATCTATCCTTCATCCCCATATCCAATCGCTTACTACATCCTGCCACATCCATCTATGCAATATTGCCAAGATTCACCCTATTCTGAGCGCTAACACCACAAAGCAAATAATCCACTCCCTTGCTATTTTCCGACTTGACTACTGCAATAACCTACTGGCCTTCCTCTTTCCCGCCTCTCCCTCCTTCAATCCATCCTAAATGCCTCTGCCAGGCTGATCTACCTTTCCCGTCATTTTGTATCTGCTGCATTTCTCTGCGATTCCCTTCATTGGCTCCCCATTCACAGCAGAATTAAATTCAAAATTCTCACCCTTACATACAAAGCTCTCACCAATGCCGCTCCCCTCTACCTATCCTCTCTAATAAATAAGTATACTTCAGCCCGCCCACTAAGATCCAACAATGATGTGCTCTTTGTATCCATGACTATCACCTCTTCTCATGCTAGACTGAGGGACTTCTGTTGTGCAGCACCTACCCTCTGGAACACTCTACCTCGTGCTGTCAGGCTTTGCCCAAATCTTTCATCTTTTAAATGCTCCCTGAAGACTTTTCTGTTCAGGGAAGCCAGCCACCCAACTCAATAATAAATTAATTTCGCTTACCTAACATTTCCCTCATCTAACTCTGCATTAACATCTTTCTCAATCTTGCAGTCCTCATCTCCTGTTTCTGAACCTCTTACCCTTCTAGATTGTAAGTTCCCATGGGAATAGGGCCCTCAATTCCTCCCTTATGTGTGTAGATTTTGTCTCTTATATTGTTTAGGACATACTTGAAAACGAGAGAAATCTCAATGTATCCTTCCTGGTAAAATATTTTATAAATAAATAAATAAAAATAAATTAATTAATTGTATCCATGGACAGTGCTGCGGAATATGTTGGCACTTCATAAATAAAGTATAATAATAATACAATATCATAGTGCTTAAATATAATAGAGATGCATTTATATTATTATTAAATATATTTTGTAATATACTTGTTAAAAAGTAGTGCATTAGTCATGCTATAGGTATACTTTTACAAATGGTTATTAAAATCATAACTATAAGTATGAATGCAGGGTATTAGCCATATCAACAGTAATGAGGACTTGCTTTCAAGCTTTTCTACAACTTAATAAACTTTATTAGCTTGTTCTGAAGGAGCAACCAACATTTGTTTCAAGATCATTATTCAGAACATTATTTGCACATGTAAGTTGACTAATATGAAATAGCATATACTGAGGCCTATTTATCAACCACAAATACGCTGAAATTCCGCAGCGTAATTGTGGAGAGCCTGATTCCCCTTATTTATCAAAGACTACAGACCGGCAAAAGTTGAAATTTGTGATGTAACATACAATCTGCCAGTCTCAGTCCAACACAGATCGATGCTTACGTCATTACAGATGTTCCAAATGCAAATTTGGCACTGACTACTTTTGCTAGTTATCAAACTGCTACCAGGTACGCTCGCCACTATTCCAGCCCAGCGTACCTGCTTTTCAATCCGCCGCCCTGGAGGCCGTGGATGCCATAGGAATCAATGGGAGTCTGAAAGCAGCGAAAGCTTATGTTCGCTGCTGCCCGATATCCCATTGATTCCTATGGGAGAATAAAAGTTATGTTTACACCTAACACCCTAACATGTACCCCGAGTCTAAACACCCCTAATCTGCCACCCCCTACACTGCCACCACCTACATTATACTTATTAACCCCTAATCTGCCGCCCCGACACTGCCACCACCTACATAGTGTTATTAACCCCTATTCCGCCGCTCCCTACACCGCCGCCACCTACATTGTACTTATTAACCCATAATCTGCTGCCCCGACACTGCCGCCACCTATATAATGTTATTAAACCCTATCCCGCCGCTCCTGGAGCCCACCGCAACGAAATAAATGTATTAACCCCTTAACCCCTGGCCTCCCACATCGCCATAAACTAAATTAACCTAATAACCCCTAAACCTAACAACCTGCTAACTTTACATTAAAATTACAACATCCCTATCTTATAATAAATTTAAACTTACCTTCAGATTTAAATTAAACTATCTTAAGCTAATAATTAATCTACCCTATTATACTAAAATACATTAAACTACAAATTAAATTAAATATATTATATAGTTAAAAACCTAACCCTACTCAAATAATTTAAATCTACTATTAAAAATTACAAAGTTACAAAAAACTAAGTTACACAAAATAACAAACACTAAGTTACAAAAAAAATAAACACTAAGTTACACAAAATAAAAAATAAATTATCAAATTTTTAAACTAATTACACCTAATCTAAGAGTCCTATGAAAATAAAATGCCCCCCCAAAATAAACCCCTCAGCCTACAATAAACTACCAATGGCCCTTAAAAGGGCCTTTTGCAGGGCATTGCTCCAAAGAAATCAGCTCTTTTACCTGTAAATAAAAAATACAAACAACCCCCAACAGTAAAACCCACCACCCACACAACCAAACCCCCCAAATAAAAACCTAATCTAAAAAACCTAAGCTCCCCATTGCCCTGAAAAGGGCATTTGTATGGGCATTGCCCTTAAAAGGGAATTTAGCTCTTTTTCAAAAGCCCAAACCCTAATCTAAAATTAAAACTCACCCAATAAACCCTTAAAAAGCCTAACACTAACCCCCGAAGATCCACTTACAGTTTCTGCAGAGCCGACATCCATCCTCAACGAAGCGGCAGAAGTCCTCATTGAAGCTGGCAGAAATCTTCATCCAAGCGAGCCGATGTCTTCATCCAACCGGGCAGAAGTCTTCATCCTGACGGCATCTTCAATCATCATCCATCCGGCTCCATCTTCAAGACATCCGACACGGAGCATCCTCTTCTTACAACGTCTTCTTCTGAATAAAGGTTCCTTTAAATGACATCATCCAAGATGGCGTCCCTTAGATTCCGATTGGCTGATAGAATTCTATCAGCCAATCGTAATTAAGGTTGAAAAAATCCTATTGGCTGATGCTCCGCGTCGATTGTCTTGAAGATGGAGCCGCTCCGCGCCGGATGGATGAAGATAGAAGATGCCGTCTGGATGAAGACTTCTGCCCGGTTGGATGAAGACTCCTGCCAGCTTCAATGAGGACTTCTGCCGCTTCGTTGAGGATGGATGTCGGCTCTTCAGAAACTGTAAGTGGATCTTTGGGGGTTAGTGTTAGGCTTTTTTAAGGGTTTATTGGGTGGGTTTTAATTTTAGATTAGGGTTTGGACTTTTGAAAAAGAGCTAAATGCCCTTTTAAGGGCAATGCCCAAACAAATGCCATTTTCAGGGCAATGGGGAGCTTAGGTTTTTTTAGATTAGGTTTTTATTTGGGGGTTTTGGTTGTGTGGGTGGTGGGTTTTACTGTTGGGGGGGTATTTGTATTTTTTATTTACAGGTAAAAGAGCTGATTTCTTTGGGGTAATGCCCCGCAAAAGGCCCTTTTAAGGGCCATTGGTAGTTTATTGTAGGCTAGGGTTTTTTTTTATTTTGGGGGGGCTTTTTTATTTTCATAGGGCTCTTAGATTAGGTATAATTAGTTTAAATATTTGATAATTTATTTTTTATTTTGTGTAACTTAGTGTTTATTTTTTTTGTAACAGTGTTTGTTATTTTGTGTAACTTAGTTGTTAGTTTTTTGTAACCTTGTAATTTTTTTTTTTTTTTTTATTGAGGTTAAACAAATGAATAACAATATACAAAAGTTCAATATTGAAAACATTAAGTACATCGTAAGTTAGTTAGCCATTATATACAAAACAACCAATATCTAAGTACATTATACACGGCTGCACATGCATAGAGTACAGTTCTATGAAAGAGGCTACTACTGAACTAAAGAAGGGAAACCTCATTTTATTTTGATATATGGGATGAATGCACCTCTAATGCTCCAGCAGGCCACTCTTGGACCTATATAGACTAAATGGCCCAGATGAGGCGCTCTAATATGCAGTACGGTCACTCTTGGACCTTGGAAAATAAGTAAAATGATAGAGTGGGAATAGTTTGATTATTTGATAACAAAGGTTACATAAGAACCAACATATAATAATCGATTAAATAATGAAGGCACCTCAAGAGAGTGGCTGAGCACTCCAATCTAGGGACTGTGCCATATAATAGAGAACTATAAGACTACATTGAATATAATATCCAATTCTAATTTAGTGAGTCTCAGGTGGAAATACAACCTTCATAAAGTAAATTAGATAAGGGATTATATCAGGGTTAGGGTCAACTAATGAGAATCTTTAACTTCCCTGGTAATGAGTTGTGTAGGGATTACCATATTACACCCTAAAAAAATGGGATATTAAAACTGAATAACAATAAGTGAGAAATAACATAACATTTACATTTAGAGACACTAATGCATTTAAACTATTATTCAAACATCTTTAGGACATTTACCATTACTATTCTCAGCAAGGCTCCAGAGGGGTGAGAGTGCCTACAAAGTGCTCACAGATAACACACCTGATAACTTGCTAAACCAGTTAAACATAAATTCTAAACCATTCTATGCTATTTCTAAAACATTGGGCTGGTTATAATGGTGGGGCAAAACATTTGCAGATCTATAGTTATTTGTACTGTGCAGGCTAATAAGTATCATGGTGGCATAGGCCCTTCCAAGCGGTCTATCCTATCCCCACCTTCCAGGCACTGATCAGTCTTTGGCTTTTAGAATGTCTTACCACCGTGGGTATAAAGGAGGGGTACTGCAAGCAAGGCGAGGCATCCAGTAAGTCCTTTTCAAGAGCTGCCTTAGTAATTAGGGATTGTCTTAAAACCGGATCCCAAAATAACCGCTGCTTGGAGTGAAAGATTTGCCACTTAAAATCTTGCAGCAGCTGTCTCTTTACCCGTTCAGGCCAAATTGTAGCGGTCAGGTAGAAAGCATCTCCTAAAGCAGCCTCTGCACTGCTAGGCTGATAAGGATAATCCAGCTCCATATAGACTCCACAATGTTTCTCGCGTGCAGCCGCAACTGGTTCTGTGGCGTTACCCACGATAGCGGTCGTCTCATTCAGGGCAGTGAATGCAAAGCATGGCTCCCCAAGATTTTCCTTTACACATGCTGCGACTGCCACGTTGTCCTCCTCATCCGACCGGGGCCCCGGCCAGCAACTAGAAGGTACCGCAGAGTAGGTTTCAGCTCCAGGGGACTCATGGACATCAAATATAGGTGCCGGTCTGAGCAGGATCTTCTTTGGGCTTAGGTTCAATGTGGTTTGCGTTATGGTCGAGGGGGCCACCTCCCCATAGGCCACCCCGGCCAAGCAGGTGTACGGGTTCTCATCCACCGCCATGCCAGATTTAGCAGGTATCTGAAGTGTCTCGGTCTGAGATCGGTCTCCCAAGAGAATAGCGCACAAGTCCCTCTCTAGATTGCAGAAGTGTTCCTTCAGAAGGGCATGCACTTGCGTCTCCCATCTTGCCAAGGCTTCCATTAGTTCACAGTGGGTTAGATGCAGTTGGTACAGCAAAGTGCTCCCTTGAGGCGGTATCGCCTTGTTAGTGATGGTTCTCTCTTAGAACTATCCTGTTTCAGGATATCGTAACCCCGGAGTTCAGGGGGGGGGTAATATTGCAGCAGCCCCAGACCTACGCTCCAGATCTCCACCAGGAACTTCTTCTGTGTCTAAACTTACTGCGTAGATGCAGAAGTTTGTTAGGATGGCTTCCAATCCTGAGAAGAAGTCTGTCGCGTAGCTGCCTCAACAAACATAGGCATGAGCTCTGCCAAGACTTCGACCTTTTGAGTATAGTTATTAATTAAGAGTAAGAAATAACAGCTTCAGGATAAGAAATATCTAGATTGACTATTGAAATCTCTTATGAACAATGTCTAACTCAGAGAGCTTCATTTAGACACGTCTTGCCGCATTGAGTGTAGGCTCCGCCCCCCCACCTTGTAATTTTTAATAGTAGATTTTAATTATTTTAGTAGGGTTAGGTTTTTAAATATGTAATTTAGTTAATTTAATTTGTAGTTTAATGTAATTTTAGTATAACAGTTAGGGTAGATTAATTATTAGTTTAATATAGTTTATTTTAATTCTAAAGGTAAGTTTTAATTTATTATAAGAAAGGGATGAGTTAATATTTAATATAAAGTTAGCGGGTTGTTAGGTTTAGGGGTTAATAGGTTAATTTAGTTTATGGCAATGTGGGGGGCTGGCGGTTTAGGAGTTAATAGGTTTAGTAAGTGGTACTGATGTGGGAGGCCAGAGGTTTAGGGGTTAATACATTTATTTAGTTGCGGTGGGGTCCAGGAGCGACGGAATAGGGGTTAATAAGTTTATTAGAGTTGCGGCGGTGTCGGGGAGCAGTGGGATAGGGGTTAATATCTTTATTTAGTTGCGGCGGGTCTGGGAGCGGAGGGATAGGGGTTAATACATTTAGTTAGTTGTGGCGGTGTCGGGTAGTGGCAGGATAGGGGTTAATACATTTATTAGAGTTGCAGTGGGCTCCTGGAGTGGCGGGATAGGGGTTAATAACTTTATTTAGTTGCGGAGGGGTTGGGAGCTGCGAGATAGGGGTTAAACAGTTTAGTATAGTGGCTGTGTTTAGTGACAGGGTATAAATAAAGTTGGGAAAAAGCCGAATAGCAGCGAGATCGATGACTGTTTAGTTAACAACAGTCCGCTGCTCATTGCCCCGTACTTGGTGCGCGGCTTTTTGACAGCTTTTTATATAAATATGGAGAGCGTATTCAGGTCCGCGGCCGCGACGTTAGGCGATGTCAGGAGAGCGTATTGGTGCCGTAGAATGCAAGAAAGTTGACGGCTTGATAAGTAGGCCTCACTGTATCAATTTCTCAAACGTATCCTTAAGTATTATTAAATGGGATAATATTGCTGAAATAAGGACACATCCATGTTTAACAATGTACACATGCATATTAATTGACATCATGGGAAAGAAATATACACATTTAAGCTGGTAATGTAAAGCAAATAAACAGCTGTTTAAAATATAAGGGGAAAAAAAAGATTTTCAGCAATAATTTATAAATTACATATTTGGCATAGTTGTAAGACTTACACTTAAAAAAGTGTTTTAGAATAAAGTAAAATATTTTAAAATAAAATATATTGAAATATATTGAAGATATAGAAAATATTAAAAAAATGAGGAAAAAAATTAGAAAAAAATAAAAATAAATAATGCCTGCAGCGAGACTTGGCTTTGGGAGAAGAGGTATGGGGGGGGGGGGGAATGTGGTGTCTCGTCCGAAGCCCAACAGCTGTTTGGGAGGGCACCACCCTTCACTCAGGGCCCTGTAGGGAGAGGACAGAGGATGTGAATGAGGAAGGAATATATACAGTGGGGCAAAAAAGTATTTAGTCAGCCACCAATTGTGCAAGTTCTCCCACTTAAGAAGATGAGAGAGGCCTGTAATTTTCATCATAGGTATAACTCAACTATGAGAGTCAAAATGTGGAAACAAATCCAGACAATCACATTGTCTGATTTGGAAAGAATTTATTTGCAAATTATGGTGGAAAATAAGTATTTGGTCAATATCAAAAGTTCATCTCAATACTTAGTTATATATCCTTTGTTGGCAATGACAGAGGTCAAACATTTTCTGTAAGTCTTCACAAGGATGTCACACACTGTTGCTGGTATGTTGGCCCATTCCTGCATGCAGATCTCCTCTAGAGCAGTGATGTTTTGGGGCTGTCGCTCGGCAACACGGACTTTCAACTCCCTCTAAAGGTTTTCTATGGGGTTGGGATCTGGAGACTGGCTAGGCCACTCCAGGACCTTGAAATGCTTCTTCTGAAGCCACTCCTTCATTGCCCAGGCGGTGTGTTTGGGATCATTATCACGCTGAAAGACCCAGCCACGTTTCATCTTCAATGCCCTTGCTGATGGAAGGAGTTTTGCACTCAAAATCTCACGATACATGGCCCCATTCATTCTTTCATGTACACGGATCAGTCGTCCTGTTCCCTTTGCAGAGAAACAGCTCCAAAGCATGATGTTGCCACCCCCATGCTTCACAGTAGGTATGGTGTTCTTTGGTTGCAACTCAGCATTCTCTCTCCTCCAAACACGACGAGTTGTGTTTCTACCAAACAGTTCTACTTTCATTTCATCTGACCATATGACAATCTCCCAATCTGCTTCTGGATCATCCAAATGCTCTCTAGCATACTTCAGACGGACCCTGACATGTACTGACTTAAGCAGGGGGACACGTCTGGCACTGCAGGATCTGAGTCCCTGGTGGCGTAGTGTGTTACTGATGGTAGCCTTTGTTATGTTGGTCCCAGCTCTCTGCAGGTCATTCACTAGGTCCCCCCATGTGGTTCTGGGATGTTTGCTTACCATTCTTGTGATCATTTTGGCCCTACGGGGTGAGATCTTGCATGGAGCCCCAGATCGAGGGAGAATATCAGTGGTCTTGTATGTCTTCCATTATCTAATTATTCCTCCCACAGTTGATTTATTCACACCAAGCTGCTTGCCTATTGCAGATTCAGTCTTCCCAGCCTGGTGCAGGTCTACAATTTTGTTTCTGGTGTCCTTCAACAGCTCTTTGCTCTTCACCATAGTGGAGTTTGGAGTGTGACTGTTTGAGGTTGTGGATAGGTGTCTTTTATACTGATAACAAGTTCAAACAGGTGCCATTAATACAGGTAATGAGTGGAGGACAGAGGAGCCTCTTAAAGAAGAAGATACAGGTCTGTGAGTGCCAGAAATCTTGCTTGTTTGTAGGTGACCAAATACTTATTTTCCACCATAATATGCAAATAAATTCTTTCCAAATCAGACAATGTGATTGTCTGGATTTGTTTCCACATTTTGTCTCTCATAGTTGAGGTATACCTATGATGAACATTACAGGCCTCTCTCATCTAGTGATGTCGCGAACAGTTCGCCGGAGAACAGTTCCCGGCGAACATAGCTTTTTCGCCGCTACGGGCGAACATATGTGATATTCGATCCGCCCCCTATTTGTCATCATTGAGGAAACTTTGACCCTGTATCTTACAGCCTTCAGACACATTTGAGCCAATCAGCAGCAGACACTCCCTCACAGACCCTCCCAGCTCCTGGGCAGCAACCATTTTAGATTCATTACGATCTTGCTTTCTTAGTGAGAGGAGGTTTAGTGTTGCTGCTGCTGGGAAATAGATAGCTAGGCTAGTGTATTTAGTGTCCACTGCAGTCCTGAAGGACTCATCTAATCTCTGCTGTAAGGACAGCACCCCAAAAAGCCCTTTTTAGGGCTAGAACTTCAGTCGTTTTTTTTTAATTATTATTTGTAATTTTATTTGCATTTGCCTGGCTTTCAGCCTGTGTGTGAGGCTCACAGCATATACTGTGATTAGTGCCACCACTGATATCTGCTTAACATTAGTGTAAATTTAAACAACAAAACTTTTAAATCATTTTGCTAGTGTAATCTAATTTCATTTTCATTTTCTATCAGGCCTGTGTGTCAGGCTTACACAGCATTTACTGTGGTTAATTGCTGTGCCAGCCACCACTCATATCTGCTTAACATTATTTTAAATTTAAAAAAAAAAAGTTTAAATCATTTTGCTAGTGTAATCTAATTTCATTTTCTATCAGGCTTGTGTCTCAGGCTCAAACAGCATATACTGTGGTTAATTGCTCTGTGCCAGCAGCCACCACTCATATCTGCTTAACATTATTGTAAATTAAAAAACAACAACTTTTAAATCATTTTGCTAGTGTAATCTAATTTCATTTTCTATCAGGCCTGTGTCTCAGGCTCACACAGCATATACTGTGGTTAATTGCTCTGTGCCAGCCAGGCAGCCACAACTCATATCTGCTTAACATTAGTGTAAATTTAACAACAAAACTTTTAAATCATTTTGCTAGTGTAATCTAATTTCATTTTCTATCAGGCCTGTGTGTCAGGCTTACACAGCATATACTGGGGTTAATTGCTGTGCCAGCCACCACTCATATCTGCTTAACATTTTTTTTCAAATTTTTAAAAAAAAACTTTTAAATCATTTTGCTAGTGTAATCTAATTTCATTTTCTATCAGGCCTGTGTCTCAGTCTTGTTGTTATATTTGGTGAGGGTAATCAGGCAGGCCGTATAGACCTCCCCCGATAGGGGGAGTAAAAGGGATTAAAGTGCTAAGAATAGTACTAATATAAACACAACCTAGTTACCATGGGTCACAGACCGCATGTCTTGTTGTTATATTTGGTCAGGGTAATCATGCAGGCCATATAGACCTCCCCCGATAGGGGGAGTAACAGGGATTAAAGTGCTAAGAATAGTACTACTTAACACAACCTAGTTACCATGGGTCCCAGACCGCATGTCTTATTATTATATTTTGTCAGGGTAATCATGCAGGCCATATAGACCTCCCCCGATAGGGGGAGTAACAGGGATTAAGGTGCTAAGAATAGTACTACTTAAAGGGATTAATACTCATATGCTAAATCACTTGAAACTGATGCAGTATAACTGTAAAAAGCTGACAGGAAAATATCACCTGAGCATCTCTATGTAAAAAAGGAAGGTATTTTACCTCACAATCTCCTCAGCTCAGCAGAGTAAGTTCTGTGTAAAAGTTATACTCAACTGCTCCCAGCTGCAGGTAAAAAAATAAAAAAAAATGAAGAAATGAACAGCAGCCAATCAGCATCAGCAGTGCTGAGGTCATGAACTTTTACTGTGATCTCATGAGATTTGACTTGACTCTCATGAGATTTCATTGTAAACTTCCTTTACCTGATTGGTGAAATAAGATGAGAGTGCACGATGCTCATCCCTTCAGATGTCCTAGGACAGACACACTAAAATGCTGCTTAGAAATCCTTTACAATGGGAGGTGGCTACTGAGGAACTTTTGAGGTAAAATATCTTTCTTTTTTACATAGAGATGTTCAGGAGATATTTTCTAGTCAGCTTTTTACAGCTATGCTGCATCACTTGTTTAAACATTTGGGTATTATGGCCCTTTAACACAACCTAGTTACCATGGGTCCCAGACCGCATGTTTTATTATTATACTTTGTCAGGGTAATTATATATCTATCAAATCTATCTATTTATCTTCTATCGATTCTATCTAACTATAAATCTATGTATATCTATCTATCAAATCTATCTATCTCGTGGCCGGACTGTTTTGAGACAGCCACTTGTGTTTAGGCCAAATTTGAAGTAGGAGGACAGACCAATCATCTTCTTCCATCTCCCTGTTCCAAAAATGCAGCCCATATAGACCTCCCCCGATAGGGGGAGTAACAGGTAGTAAACTGCTAAGAATAATACTACTTAACACACCACGGGTCCCAGACCGCATGTCTTATTGTTATACTCTGTCAGGGAAATCATATATCTCTCAAATCTATCTATTTATCTATCAAATCTATCTAACTATCAATCGTATCTATCAAATATAAATTGCATCTATTGATCTATGTAATTTGTATCTATCAAATGTATATTGCATCTTTTGATCTATGTAATTCATATCTATCAAATGTATATTGCATAGATTGATCTATGTAATTCGTATCTATCATCAAATGTATATTGCATCTATTGATCTATGTAATTTGTATCTATCATATGTATATTGCATCTATTGATCTATGTAATCTATGTATCTAGCTATCAAATCTATCTAACTCGTGGTTGTGCAAATGGACTGTTTGCAGTTGTTTGCGGTGCGTTACACGGGGAGTTTGGTCTGTCACTGTGAAGCGGGCGTAACCCTTACACTACCTGATTGATACTACATCATACCTGATGTTTTAAAGCACGTTATTCAAAACATTTTTAGGAATGTTAGGTGATTAAGGCACTTTATGGCTTAAAACCAGACTCTGCATCAACTATGTAATTTTCTGTGGGAGTTTTGCCATGGATCCCCATCCCGGCATGCCACAGTCCAGGTGTTAGTCCCCTTGAAACAACTTTTCCATCACTATTGTGGCGAGAAAGAGTCCTTGTGGGTTTTAAAGTTCACCTGCCTATTGAAGTCAATGGCAGATCACGCGGTTCGCCGGCTCGCGAACAGTAGCGGAAGTTCGAGTCCGCCGTTCGCGAACCGAAATTTTAAGGTTTGCGACATCACTACTCTCATCTTCTTAAGTGGGAGAACTTGCACAATTGGTGGCTGACTAAATACTTTTTTGCCCCACTGTACAATAAACCAGTCAATTTCCCACACCTGGAACAGCTATCTATCATAACCCATACTGCTATCTTATCATATTAAAGCAAAATTCTAAGCATATTATACACTATATACTGCCCTGTCTGCTACAAGATGCCCAATAGAAGATGTGTATGTCCCAATAGCCAGCAGGTCAGGACTCAGCAGCTGTCTTCAGGATCAAGGTAAGAGGAAAGCTGTGTTCCAGATGAGAGCACACTAAATGTCAAGGAATGAGATTCACAGAGAGGGCTATAACTAGTGGGCGGAGCTATCAGGTATACAGTCTGGCATTCACAGCGCCCCTTACAGAGACACATTATACCACAGCTCCTACCTTTTCTAGTGTCAGTTGAATAATAATAAAAACATAATTGTACAATTACCCTAAGATAAAAAGCTTATAAGGGGAAATTTCTCTGTCAGAAAATCACTCTTTGGGCATCTGTTACAAGCTGCTTAACCATGGGGTAGAAAAAACACCTTTCAAGCATTTCAGAAAGTGAATATGGTTTATATTAATGCTAATATCTGCCAGACAACTAAGCTGCATTATTACATTAGAAGCTACAGCATGCATTATGAAACAGCAAACAAATGAAGAGGCGCCTCATGGGCGTATCAATATATCCCAAGTGTGGCAAAAATGTGACAATAAATGGGTACATACATTTATTCAGAGCACCCTAATGTGCTGGTAGAAGCAGACTGATAGATTCAGCTCACCCCCTCCTGGTATCAGGAACGACCACAATGCATCCAGCTGGTGCATATATATGGAGGCTGAATTTCAAGTGATGTTTTTTCCAAACAGGATCAATTTAAACTGTATAAAAGATTGGCTAGCCAGACTGCTTTCAGTTAAAAAAAAAAGTATTTAATTAAAATAACATAAAAAAGTAGCAGCAGACATAAGGGGATAGTAGGTAAACCCCTAGATAAATGCAACACGTTTCTCAGCTCTCATATTTGGCCGTTTCATCAGGGATTAAAGTGCTAAGAATAGTACTACTTAACACAACCTAGTTACCATGGGTCCCAGACCGCATGTCTTATTATTATATTTTGTCAGGGTAATCATGCAGGCCATATAGACCTCCCCCGATAGGGGGAGTAACAGGGATTAAGGTGCTAAGAATAGTACTACTTAAAGGGATTAATACTCATATGCTAAATCACTTGAAACTGATGCAGTATAACTGTAAAAAGCTGACAGGAAAATATCACCTGAGCATCTCTATGTAAAAAAGGAAGGTATTTTACCTCACAATCTCCTCAGCTCAGCAGAGTAAGTTCTGTGTAAAAGTTATACTCAACTGCTCCCAGCTGCAGGTAAAAAAATAAAAAAAAATGAAGAAATGAACAGCAGCCAATCAGCATCAGCAGTGCTGAGGTCATGAACTTTTACTGTGATCTCATGAGATTTGACTTGACTCTCATGAGATTTCATTGTAAACTTCCTTTACCTGATTGGTGAAATAAGATGAGAGTGCACGATGCTCATCCCTTCAGATGTCCTAGGACAGACACACTAAAATGCTGCTTAGAAATCCTTTACAATGGGAGGTGGCTACTGAGGAACTTTTGAGGTAAAATATCTTTCTTTTTTACATAGAGATGTTCAGGAGATATTTTCTAGTCAGCTTTTTACAGCTATGCTGCATCACTTGTTTAAACATTTGGGTATTATGGCCCTTTAACACAACCTAGTTACCATGGGTCCCAGACCGCATGTTTTATTATTATACTTTGTCAGGGTAATTATATATCTATCAAATCTATCTATTTATCTTCTATCGATTCTATCTAACTATAAATCTATGTATATCTATCTATCAAATCTATCTATCTCGTGGCCGGACTGTTTTGAGACAGCCACTTGTGTTTAGGCCAAATTTGAAGTAGGAGGACAGACCAATCATCTTCTTCCATCTCCCTGTTCCAAAAATGCAGCCCATATAGACCTCCCCCGATAGGGGGAGTAACAGGTAGTAAACTGCTAAGAATAATACTACTTAACACACCACGGGTCCCAGACCGCATGTCTTATTGTTATACTCTGTCAGGGAAATCATATATCTCTCAAATCTATCTATTTATCTATCAAATCTATCTAACTATCAATCGTATCTATCAAATATAAATTGCATCTATTGATCTATGTAATTTGTATCTATCAAATGTATATTGCATCTTTTGATCTATGTAATTCATATCTATCAAATGTATATTGCATAGATTGATCTATGTAATTCGTATCTATCATCAAATGTATATTGCATCTATTGATCTATGTAATTTGTATCTATCATATGTATATTGCATCTATTGATCTATGTAATCTATGTATCTAGCTATCAAATCTATCTAACTCGTGGTTGTGCAAATGGACTGTTTGCAGTTGTTTGCGGTGCGTTACACGGGGAGTTTGGTCTGTCACTGTGAAGCGGGCGTAACCCTTACACTACCTGATTGATACTACATCATACCTGATGTTTTAAAGCACGTTATTCAAAACATTTTTAGGAATGTTAGGTGATTAAGGCACTTTATGGCTTAAAACCAGACTCTGCATCAACTATGTAATTTTCTGTGGGAGTTTTGCCATGGATCCCCATCCCGGCATGCCACAGTCCAGGTGTTAGTCCCCTTGAAACAACTTTTCCATCACTATTGTGGCGAGAAAGAGTCCTTGTGGGTTTTAAAGTTCACCTGCCTATTGAAGTCAATGGCAGATCACGCGGTTCGCCGGCTCGCGAACAGTAGCGGAAGTTCGAGTCCGCCGTTCGCGAACCGAAATTTTAAGGTTTGCGACATCACTACTCTCATCTTCTTAAGTGGGAGAACTTGCACAATTGGTGGCTGACTAAATACTTTTTTGCCCCACTGTACAATAAACCAGTCAATTTCCCACACCTGGAACAGCTATCTATCATAACCCATACTGCTATCTTATCATATTAAAGCAAAATTCTAAGCATATTATACACTATATACTGCCCTGTCTGCTACAAGATGCCCAATAGAAGATGTGTATGTCCCAATAGCCAGCAGGTCAGGACTCAGCAGCTGTCTTCAGGATCAAGGTAAGAGGAAAGCTGTGTTCCAGATGAGAGCACACTAAATGTCAAGGAATGAGATTCACAGAGAGGGCTATAACTAGTGGGCGGAGCTATCAGGTATACAGTCTGGCATTCACAGCGCCCCTTACAGAGACACATTATACCACAGCTCCTACCTTTTCTAGTGTCAGTTGAATAATAATAAAAACATAATTGTACAATTACCCTAAGATAAAAAGCTTATAAGGGGAAATTTCTCTGTCAGAAAATCACTCTTTGGGCATCTGTTACAAGCTGCTTAACCATGGGGTAGAAAAAACACCTTTCAAGCATTTCAGAAAGTGAATATGGTTTATATTAATGCTAATATCTGCCAGACAACTAAGCTGCATTATTACATTAGAAGCTACAGCATGCATTATGAAACAGCAAACAAATGAAGAGGCGCCTCATGGGCGTATCAATATATCCCAAGTGTGGCAAAAATGTGACAATAAATGGGTACATACATTTATTCAGAGCACCCTAATGTGCTGGTAGAAGCAGACTGATAGATTCAGCTCACCCCCTCCTGGTATCAGGAACGACCACAATGCATCCAGCTGGTGCATATATATGGAGGCTGAATTTCAAGTGATGTTTTTTCCAAACAGGATCAATTTAAACTGTATAAAAGATTGGCTAGCCAGACTGCTTTCAGTTAAAAAAAAAAGTATTTAATTAAAATAACATAAAAAAGTAGCAGCAGACATAAGGGGATAGTAGGTAAACCCCTAGATAAATGCAACACGTTTCTCAGCTCTCATATTTGGCCGTTTCATCAGGGATGCCTGATAAAACTGCCAAGTATGAGAGCCAAGAAACGCGTTTCATCACATAATAATATAGTGTTAGATTGTCATATATCTACATAGAGTTATTTTCAGCAGAGCACCCCCTATTGTTCTCTTTGTTAGTATGCATTATGAATTATATAAAGTATTCATAAACTTAATTTTCTTTACATTTTGGGAAATATTATGAATTTATGTGTCAGAAAATCACTTTTACACACACACACATATATATATATATATATATATAGAGAGAGAGAGAGAGAGAGAGAGAGAGAGAAAATAACTCATTGTGTAGACCATTTACAAATCTAAACAAGTCAGAAGACTTGCTTTAAACCCAGAAACTCTCTGACTACACTGTTTCCAATGCAGCAAATGAATCTGGGTAAGATATGCAAATGAGGTTCACAATGACTCACCTTTTAACCTTTAGCCTACTTTTTAAGACAGACTCCCCTTTATGCCATAAAGGGAAGTCTGTCTTAAAAAGCAGGCTAAAAGTAAAAAGGTGAGTCATTGTGAACCTCATTTGCATATCTTACCCAGATTCCTTTGCTGCATTGGAAACAGTGTAGTCAGAGAGTTTCTGGGTTTAAAGCAAGTCTTCTGACTTGTTTAGATTTGTAAATGGTTTACACAATGAGTTATTTTCTCTGGAGGATTTTAAACTCACTTTTTGCCTCCCCATAATTTTAATTGTTGTGTATATATATATATATATATATATATATATATATATATATATACTGCAAAATAGATCCACACTCACTGGACTTTAAATAACAAAACGTGGTTTATTGTTCATCGGATGAAGGGAGCGGTTTGATCCCTGAAACGTCACAACAATAAACCACGTTTTGTTATTTAAAGTCCAGTGAGTGCGGATCTATTTTGCAGTATTGAAAATCATTGTTCCTGACACCCTGGCCAGTCAATGAGGAGGTGAGTGCTTATCCCACAACTATTGCTATATATATATATATATATATATATATATATATATATATATATATATATATATATATATATATATATATATATATATATATATATATATATATATATATATATATATATATGTATATATATGTGCAATACAGCCCTTTGCAGTTAAGTAGATGAAAGTATGAAAAATAATATTTATGCAATATTCATATTTAATAAAGTGTTTACCTATGTATTTAATAAATATTTTTAACATTCCAATGTTCTGCACATAGCAGAATATGTTCTAAGTATTTATAAATAGATATTACTATTTATATCTGTATATATCTATACCTAAATATAATATAGGTATTGATATATAATGTACCAAAATACCATCATATATATATATATATATATATATATATATATATATATATATATATATATATATATATATATATATATTAATACATAGAACATATTCTGCTATGTGAAGAATATTGGAATGTGAAATATTCATATTTTCATGTCGGGTTAGTGCACATAAGAATATGCAGTCAGGTTTGCGCCTGGGTTGGGTGTTAGCGCAAGAGCGATAACTTTTTACTTTAAACTCATACCAGCACAACCTGACCTGAAACATTTACTTTGAGGGCAATTAGCACTCTTGCGAAAGTGTTAAATAGCGCTCCACTCATAATCTGGCCAATTATGGGAAAACCTTTTCTGGGTTTTTGTTTTTTTTAAAGCATTTTTTATTGAGGATTATACAGAATACACTTAAAATAATCACAGCATGGGATAAACAAGGTACATGATGTGAGTACAATAGTCATATAGGTGACACGTAAGTCAGATCAAATACTCAAAACGCTATAAATAAAATCATGATTAGTAAACAATTCTCATTTTCTACCTCCTAAGGTACTACGTGGTCACTCTTAGACCACTCATAAAAACAAAACAAAGTTTAGGATGTCAAATCTTTTACAAGCCTTAGGGAGAAAAAATATGGAATACCACACTAAAATGACTGGGTGGCCTCTGCTGGTAATTTTTTTTTTCAAAAATACTTTTTTATTGAGGTAAATTCACATATGAAACAGTACATTAACATGAGAGATGGAAGAGGCGCCTCATGGGACAAGTATCGTTTTAGGCAGCAAAGGGACACACATAAGCAGCGGACCCCCCACACAGAGTGTTACTCACAAGAGCGGCGGTACAAACGTGTACCCAGACAGGCAGGACGGAACCAAAAGTCGCCCGTCAGACAGGCGTAAGCTCGGTACGCTAGGCAAACGTCACTCAGCAGGCAGCGTCAGAGTAAACCCAGCAGGGGAACCAATAGAGTCGAAGGGAACTCGACACAGCGGACCTCCAAAGGGGATCAGGAACGTAACCAAATTGCTCCAGCGGCAATAGTAATAGAAAACAGGTCAGATCAGCCTGATGAAACGACTATTTGTTGAGAAACGCGTTGCTGTACGCTTGTTTTTATCTGTTTGTACTCAATAAATGTATCCTTGAGTACATCACACCTGCCTGTTTTCTATTACTATTGCCACTGGAGCAATTTGGTTACGTTCCTGATCCCCTTTGGAGGTCCGCTGTGTCGAGTTCCCTTCGACTCTATTGGTTCCCCTGCTGGGTTTACTCTGACGCTGCCTGCTGAGTGACGTTTGCCTAGCGTACCGAGCTTACGCCTGTCTGACGGGCGACTTTTGGTTCCGTCCTGCCTGTCTGGGTACACGTTTGTACCGCCGCTCTTGTGAGTAACACTCTGTGTGGGGGGTCCGCTGCTTATGTGTGTCCCTTTGCTGCCTAAAACGATACTTGTCCCATGAGGCGCCTCTTCCATCTGTCATCCACAGGTTCCCGTTGTCCACTCACCATTTCTGAGAGAGCTGCCTGGATTGCTGTTTGCCGAATCCGCCATCAGCCACATGCTGTGATCATTTGCGCACTTCTATAGAGACTCTGTGTGCTATCTCGGTTCTCTTTAATCTATTAACATGAGAGAATCATGGCAACATGCCTGTATGACATACATCCAAAAAAACAAGCTTAACAGACCAAAGTAACAGACATGTCCTTAGAATTATGTAGATTTCTTGAGTTCCATCCAGAAAGGATGTTGCCTAGCCATGAATAATACCTCTTTTTACATAACTTCATTTTCAACAGACAGTGGATAGTAAATGCTTCAGAACTTCCTACTGTAGGCCTATAATCCAACAATGGTGCTTAATACCTGAGGGCCTAACCCTGTCAATGAACAGATCAAGAATCATATTCTTAGCTGAAGTAACAAAAAGAACTAAAAGAAATTAACTAAGAGTCTACTTAAGCCTCGCCTGGGATAGGTCACCTCCTCGAGCATTGGCTAACACGGGGTGTGACGCTGTAGGATTATACGTTATCTGAACCCAGGCAAGTTATACCTTGATAAATAGACAAAGAGTAAAAGCTCAGCAGGGCGGCAGGGTGTCTGAGAGCAAGGAGGATAGGGTTAGAGAGGGGGAAAGATAGAGAGAATGAGAAAAAAAAAAAGGGGGGGGGATCTAACAGTGTTGCCACCTGGTCCCAAATTCCCCTGACTCCCATACAGCTCCACCAAATATGGAAATGAGATCCTCTTTGGCCACACCCTCTCCAGCATCTGTCTGAAGTCTGTGAGAACATTTTATTTAAGCTGACTGGTACTCTATGCCAACGCAGGACCAATTTTATGTAAAGCTCATACAGTGTGACACAGTGAATTGCTGCTCTAGTATGTTGAACTGCCTGCTGCCACTCCAACTCCTTGTGCTCCCTCCTCATATCTCTTTCCCATTCCAAGATGCGAAAAGATTTTGTGAACCCTTCGGAATTCAATAGGAGTTGGTAATGTATTGTCAAAGCCTTACGAAGAGGCTTGCCCGTGAGCCACCTTTTTTCCCATTGGGTCAATTCTCTAGGTTTACCCTTCTGGAACTTCCAGGATATCATCAAAGATATAAGCCTGAAATATTCAAAATGGAACTTTTTGGGAATTGCTATGTCAGACAAGTCTGGAGCCTGGGTCGCCAAGCCCCGAGGTGTATAGAGATCTCTAACATGCTTAATGCCCCAACCAGACTACGTCTGCGTGTGTGACTCCGGCAGACAGGATAGCAGAGCTCTAACTGAATGCACAGGGGATGGGTGTGGTGCAACTCGAGCCAAGCCGTGAAGTTCCCTCCAAATTTTAAGACCTGCTTTAATGATAGGATTTTCAACCCCCACAAGTACATCTGAATGATGAGGGACCCATATAAGGTCCTCCAGTGACAGACCTGAGGGAAGTACAGCCTGTTCGAGCTGCCCCCATCTGGAGTCTTCAGGCGGGGCTCCCCATGCCGTCACATGGGAAAGCATGGCCGCCTTGTAGTATTTACATATGTTGGGTGCCGCCAGCCCTCCATGGAGAACAGGCCGTTGCAATTGTTGCATGGCTATCCGCGAGGACTTGCCTTGCCAGATAAATTTGTTTATAATTGCTTGAAAGCGACTGAGGATATATTGCGGGACTACCAGCGGAACACATCTAAAGAGGTACGTGACCTTGGGTAAAAGTGACATCTTTACCGACTGTATTCTCCCAATCCATGATATTTCATACCTAGTCCATTTTGCGGTAAGAGTATCAAATTCTTTTAGCAAAGGGTCGTAATTTGCCTGAATTACTGTCTTCGGATCTGGGGAAAGGATAACCCCTAGGTGTTTCAATTCGGTTGTGGACCAAGTGAATGGATAAGTCTCTTTGAGCAACAAAAGTTGCTCCGTGGGGAGATTTATCGCCAACGCCTCTGTCTTAGTGTAATTGAGTCTATAGTATGATATCTCGCCAAATGTCCGTAGACATTCAAAAACTGCCGGCAGTGAGGTCTCAGGTTCTGTGATGAACAGGGTGAGGTCATCTGCAAAAAGCGCAAGTTTTTGCATGGTGTCATGAATCAACAATCCCTGTACTTTGTTAGCCTGTCTGATCATGGTTGCCAGAGGCTCAATGGTCAATACAAAGAGCAGCGGGGACAACGGGCATCCCTGTCTGGTCCCATTTCTGATCTCGAAAGAATCAGAACAGAACCCTTTGCCTTTGATTCTGGCTGAAGGGCCCGAGTACAGTGCCATAATGGCACTAACTAGGTGAGCCGGGAGCCCGAAGGCCCTCAAGACTTCCTCCATATACTCCCACCGCACCCTGTCAAAGGCTTCTCTGCTGGTAATTTTAACTAGTTATGTACTTTAGAAATGAAACTAAAATATAACTTTTGTTACCTGTGTTCATAAACATAGACAGCTAGGGATCAATAAACTCACAGATATATTATAATTTATGGTTGAGCTAGAAATATATATTTGTCCCTCTATTGGCCTGAAGGACTATGAATTCAGAGAAGGAGTCGGGTAAATAAGTTTCACAGTAGCCAGTGACAATATTAGGGGCTTCAGCACTCTGCCAAGGCTAGGTTTCTCTCATTCCCTACAGAAACTGGGTATTGGGTCAGCAGACATCCTAGAGGTTTTTGTATGAACTCAGCTTGTCTTAGGACTTGACTTTTATTACGTATAACTACAGTGGCATAGTAAAAAATATTGCTAGATAGCAGTGAACTAAAATATAAGTAACCGAACTATGTGCTTCCTAGATGTCTCAGTGATTTGCCTCAAGGTTGACAATTCACATGTTTAGCATATACATTTACAGTACACTAAAAAGAGCTCAAGAGGAAATATGACATTATCAATATTTGAGCACTGTTGTGTCTCATGGTACTTCAGTATGGTTAAACTTTTTACACAAGTTATATAAATACCTCATGTCCATAACCTCTCATTTGCTATAAAAGTTTGAGCAAACCTAGCGAAGAGAAATGCCCAACTAAAGACTTTTACACTATGTGCTACATAGGGAATTGAGAATTACATGTCTTTACCCCATATTACTCTGAGTCAAGCAAAAATGTACAGGTAGTTAAATGAGCCCTAACAATTACAAATTCTGGGTACAAAGGATAGTAAAGCAAACAGTAGCATGTAAAATGTGGTTTAACATTATAACTATATGTATATATAAGAAGTATCACATCAGGTCATACTCTACTCTGATGATATTCAGAAGCTTTAGGAGAGTAGACACCATTAAGTCATAGCATCAGTTACCTTATTCCTAGTTTAACTCGGGGATCATTCTGTCCCAGTGTGAACCATGTCCATATGAACTTAAACACAGGAGTATTGAGCCCACATGTCCCCTTTACATCAATGGTCTTGCAAATCCCACCCGGGATCTCGAGACAAATAAAAGACTCTAACTGTGAGGGTGAAAGAGTTAGCTCCATGGCCGCTTCCACATCCTGAATTGAGGACACTGTACACAAGTTCTGCCGCTGCAGAAGACCAGCAGCGATAACACTCAACTCAAAATGCTGCACTTTGGGAATGGGGTTCCCCATCTGTTTTCCCCAATCATCTTGGTGAGAATCTTTACCAGAATAGCTCAGTGCAATGTTTCTTTTAAACGAGCACTCCTTAACAGTCCCTCTAGCCGCAATGTGTGTTATGCACAGGGCCTTCTCCTCTTGTTTGTAGCCATCAGAGATATGTAGCATGTGCTGGGGCTCTAGGCTAGCGCTGCAGCTGTGGCCGATCCCTTGGTAGGTATTTAGCATGGGCTTATTAGTAATTACCTTGGTAAAGGTGGCATTGAAGGTGTCAATCAGAACGATGCCGGTGCTGTCCAGGAGTCTACACAATTTGGTCAGAATGTGGGAATCTTCCATGTCAGCTGTAGGCATAAAGCAAGCTAGGAGAGATTGAGTTCTGACGGTGATATCTGGCACTTACATGGCCATGAAGCTTCCAATTGCTAAATATACTCGTCTAATGGCTTCTGTAGAGGTACAGTTATTAATCTGTGGTGGAAAGTTAGTAGATTACACTACTCATTACCCCAGTCTCTTGGGGGGGGGATTACACAGCAGCCCCGGCTCCACAAACTGCCAGTCACCATGTGTAAACGACAGCCGCCTGGCCTAACTGAAGAGCGTAGGCAGGATAGGTAAACTTGAGAGTTTCTTCCAAACCCTTCAGTTTCTTCGTAGCTGTAGCAGCCTAGGGATATATTATTGTTGAATTTGCAGCTTTTCATAAAATAATAATACAATAATTGGGAAACAAAAACAAAGTGAAGCCAGGAGCTCCTCCAAGAAACATCTTGCTGCTTCAGCTGTAGGCTCCACCCACTTATCTGGATTTTAATAATATTTAAAACAGTTTACAGTTTATTTAAAGATTAAACAAAATAAATGATTTTAGAAATACTCAGATTATTATTATTGCACTATATAATATATATATATATATATATATATATATATATATATATATATATATATATATATATATATATATATATATATATATAACATAATTTATGCTTACCTGATAAATTTATTTCTCTTGTAGTGTGTTCAGTCCACGGGTCATCCATTACTTATGGGATATATTCTCCTTCCCAACAGGAAGTTGCAAGAGGATCACCCAAGCAGAGCTGCTATATAGCTCCTCCCCTCACATGTCATATCCAGTCATTCGACTGAAACAAGACGAGAAAGGAGAAACTATAGGGTGCAGTGGTGACTGGAGTTATAATTTAAAATTTAGAACCTGCCTCAAATAGACAGGGCGGGCCATGGACTGAACACACTACAAGAGAAATAAATTTATCAGGTGAGCATAAATTATGTTTTCTCTTGTTAAGTGTGTTCAGTCCACGGGTCATCCATTACTTATGGGATACCAATACCAAAGCTAAAGTACACGGATGATGGGAGGGACAAGGCAGGAACATTAAACAGAAGGAACCACTGCCTGTAGAACCTGTCTCCCAAAAACAGCCTCCGAAGAAGCAAAAGTGTCAAATTTGTAAAATTTGGAAAAAGTATGAAGTGAAGACCAAGTTGCAGCCTTTCAAATCTGTTCAACAGAGGCCTCATTCTTAAAGGCCCAGGTGGAAGCCACAGCTCTAGTGGAATGAGCTGTAATTCTTTCAGGAGGCTGCTTTCCAGCAGTCTCATAGGCTAAGCGTATTATGCTACGAAGCCAAAAAGAGAGAGAGGTAGCCGAAGCCTTTTGACCTCTCCTCTGTCCAGAGTAAACAACAAACAGAGAAGAAGTTTGTCGAAAATCTTTAGTTGCCTGTAAGTAGAACTTCAGGGCACGGACCACGTCTAGATTATGCAAAAGACGTTCCTTCTTTGAAGAAGGATTAGGACATAAGGATGGAACAACAATCTCTTGATTGATATTCTTGTTAGAAACAACCTTAGGTAAAAACCCAGGTTTAGTACGCAGGACTACCTTGTCTGAATGAAAGATCAGATAAGGAGAATCACAATGTAAGGCAGATAACTCAGAGACTCTTCGAGCCGAGGAAATAGCCATCAAAAACAGAACTTTCCAAGATAAAAGCTTAATATCAATGGAATGAAGGGGTTCAAACGGAACACCCTGAAGAACTTTAAGAACCAAGTTTAAGCTCCACGGAGGAGCAACAGCTGTAAACACAGGCTTAATCCTAGCCAAAGCCTGACAAAAAGCCTGGACGTCTGGATTCTCTGCCAGACGCTTGTGTAAAAGAATAGACAGAGCAGAAATCTGTCCCTTTAGTGAACTAGCGGATAAGCCCTTTTCTAAACCCTCTTGTAGAAAAGACAATATCCTAGGAATCCTAACCTTACTCCATGAGTAACTCTTGGATTCACACCAATATAAATATTTACGCCATATCTTGTGGTAAATTTTTCTGGTAACAGGTTTCCGAGCCTGTATTAATGTATCAATATCCGAATCCGAAAACCCACGCTTTGATAGAACCAAGCGTTCAATTTCCAAGCAGTCAGCCTCAGAGAAATTAGGTTTGGATGGTTGAAAGGACCCTGAATTAGAAGGTCCTGCCTCAGGGGTAGAGACGATGGTGGACAGGACGACATGTCCACTAGGTCTGCATACCAGGTCCTGCGTGGCCACGCAGGCGCTATCAGAATCACTGATGCTCTCTCCTGTTTGATCCTGGCAATCAGTCGAGGTAGCAACGGAAAAGGTGGAAACACATAAGCTATGTTGAAAACCCAAGGGGCTGCTAGTGCATCTACCAGCACCGCACCCGGGTCCCTGGACCTGGATCCGTAACAAGGAAGCTTGGCGTTCTGGCGAGATGCCATGAGATCCAGATCCGGTTTGCCCCAACGATGAATCAGTTGAGCAAATACCTCCGGGTGAAGTTCCCACTCCCCCGGATGAAAAGTCTGGTGACTTAGAAAATCCGCCTCCCAGTTCTCCACGCCTGGGATGTAGATCGCTGACAGGTGGCAAGAGTGAGACTCTGCCCAGCGAATTATCTTCGAGACTTCCAACATCGCTAGGGAACTCCTGGTTCCCCCTTGATGATTGATGTAAGCCACAGTCGTGATGTTGTCCGACTGAAATCTGATGAACCTCAGTGTTGCTAACTGAGGCCAAGCTAGAAGAACATTGAATATTGCTCTTAATTCTAGAATGTTTATTGGGAGGAGTTTCTGAGCCTTCAGGCAGTTCCAGACTGCTCCCCAGCCTAGTTGTTACAATCGTCCAATCTGGTCTGCGAAAAGTCATTCCTTTGGACAGATGAACCCGTGACAACCACCAGAGAAGAGAATCTCTGGTCTCCTGGTCCAGATTTAGCAAAGGGGACAGATCTGAGTAATCCCCGTTCTATTGACTTAGCATGCACAGTTGCAGCGGTCTGAGATGTAGGCGCGCAAATGGCACTATGTCCATTGCCGCGACCATTAAGCCGATTACTTCCATGCACTGAGCTACTGATGGGCTTGGAATGGAGTGAAGGACACGGCAAGCATTGAGAATCTTTGATAACCTGGACTCCGTCAGGTAAATTTTCATCTCTACCGAATCTATAAGAGTCCCTAGAAAAGGGACCCTTGTGAGTGGTAACAGAGAACTCTTTTCCACGTTCACTTTCCACCCATGCGACCTCAGAAATGCTAGAACTATCTCTGTATGAGACTTTGCATTTTGAAAACTTGACGCTTGTATCAGAATGTCGTCTAGGTACGGAGCCACCGCTATGCCTCGTGGTCTTAGTACCGCCAGAAGAGAGCCCAGAACCTTTGTAAAAATTCTTGGGGCCGTAGCTAACCCGAAGGGAAGCGCTACAAACTGGTAATGCCTGTCTAGAAAGGCAAACCTTAGGTACCGATAATGATCTCTGTGAATCGGTATGTGAAGGTAGGCATCCTTTAAATCCACTGTGGTCATATATTGACCCTCTTGGATCATGGGTAGGATGGTCCGAATGGTTTCCATCTTGAACGACGGAACCCTTAGGAATTTGTTTAAGATCTTTAAATCTAAGATTGGTCTGAAGGTTCCCTCTTTCTTGGGAACCACAAACAGATTTGAATAAAACCCTTGCCCCTGTTCCGTCCGCGGAACTGGGTGGATCACTTCCATCACTAAGAGGTCTTGTACACATTGTAGAAATGCCTCTTTCTTTACTAGGTTTGTTGATAACCTTGACAGATGAAACCTCCCTTGTGGAGGAGAAGTTTTGAAATCCAGAAGGTATCCCCGAGATATAATCTCCAACGTCCAGGGATCCTGTACATCTCTTGCCCAAGCCTGGGCAAAGAGAGAAAGTCTGCCCCCCACTAGATCCGTCTCCGGAAAGGGGGCCCTGTCTTCATGCTGTCTTAGGGGCGGAAGTAGGCTTTCTGGCCTGCTTGCCCTTGTTCCATGACTGGTTGCCTTTCCAACCCTGTCTGTAACGAGCAGTAGTTCCTTCCTGTTTTGGAGCGGAGGAAGTTGATGCTGCTCCTGCCTTGAAATTACGAAAGGCACGAAAATTAGACTGTTTGGCCTTTGCTTTGGCCCTGTCCTGAGGAAGGGTGTGGCCCTTACCTCCAGTAATGTCAGCAATAATTTCCTTCAAGCCGGGCCCGAATAAGGTCTGCCCTTTGAAAGGAATGTTTAGTAGTTTAGACTTAGAAGTTACATCTGCTGACCAGGATTTAAGCCATAGCGCTCTGCGCGCCTGTATGGCGAATCCGGAATTCTTAGCCGTAAGTTTGGTTAAATGCACTACGGCATCCGAAACAAACGCAATAGCCAGCTTAAGGGTTCTAATCTTGCTCAAAGACTCATCCAATGGTGCTGTGCGAATCGCCTCTTCCAGAGACTCAAACCAGAATGCCGCTGCAGCAGTGACAGGCGCAATGCATGCAAGAGGCTGTAATATAAAACCTTGTTGAAAAAACATTTTCTTAAGATAACCCTCTAATTTTTTATCCATTGGATCTGAGAAAGCACAGCTATCCTCCACCGGGATAGTGGTACGCTTGGCTAAAGTAGAAACTGCTCCCTCCACCTTAGGGACCGTCTGCCATAAGTCTCGTGTGGTGGCATCTATAGGGAACATTTTTCTAAATATCGGAGGAGGGGAAAAAGGCACACCGGGTCTATCCCACTCCTTACTAATAATCTCTGTAAGCCTTTTTGGTATAGGAAAAACGTCAGTACACACCGGTACCGCGTAGTATTTATCCAGCCTACATAGTTTCTCTGGGATTGCCACCGTGTCACAATCATTCAGAGCCGCTAACACCTCCCCTAACAACACGCGGAGGTTCTCAAGCTTAAATTTAAAATTTGAAATTTCTGAATCCGGTCTCCCCGAATCAGAACCGTCACCCACAGAATGAAGCTCTCCGTCCTCATGTTCTGCAAATTGTGACGCAGTATCAGACATGGCTCTCGTGTCATCAGCGCGCTCTGTCCTTAACCCAGAACTGTCGTGCTTGCCTCTTAACTCGGGCATATTGTATAATACTTCTTTCATAACATTAGCCATATCATGTAAAGTGATTTGTAAGGGCCTTGATGTACTTGGCGCCTCAATCTCACGCACCTCCCGAGCAGGAGACGAAGGTACTGACACATGAGGAGAGTTAGACGGCATAACTGCCCCCTCGTTGTCTGGTGATAATTTCTTTATCGGTACAGATTGACTTTTATTCAAAGTAATATCAATACAATTGGTACACATAGTTCTATTGGGCTCCACATCTGCTTTTAAACATAATGAACAAGCAGATTCCTCTGTATCAGACATGTTTAAACAGACTAGCAATGAAGCTAGCAAGCTTGGAAATTACTTTCAATAAGTTCACAAGCAATATAAAAAACGCTGCAGCGCTTTTAAAAAACACAGTTGAATAACAAAGAACTAATTCAGTTATAGTCAACAATTTTTTAAATGTATTAATTAGCAGAGGATTGCACCCATTAGCAAAAGGATGATTAACCCCTCAGTACCCAAAAAAACGGATATCAAATTAATATTTAACGTTTTTATCACAGTCTAACACACTGTCACAGGTCTGCTGTGACTGATTACCTCCCTCAAAAACGAATTTTGAAGACCCCTGAGCTCTCTAGAGACGTCCTGGATCAAGGAGGAAGAAGCAGGAAGACTGTGCTAGAATTTTAACTGCGCAACAAGGCGCTAAAAAAGGCCCCTCCCGTTCATTTACAACAGTGGGAGACCTGATATAACGGTTTCTATGCAGAAATATACGTTAGCCATGTGGAAAAAAGAAAAAATTCATGCCCAAAAGGATTTATCACCAAAGTACCTCACAAAAACGAATAACATGCCAGTAAACGTTTTTTAAAAACAAACTTCTTTTAATGTCATGCAAAGTTATCACTAAGCCTGCTACCATTAGCTTCCACTGCAGATAAGGCTTAAGCATTATTTCAGTATTAACAGTATTTTCTCAGTCAAATTCTAGTCCCTAGAAAATAACTCTACTGTGCATACATTTATCAGCCTGATACCAGTCACTACTACTGCATTTAAGGCTGTACTTACATCATACGGGTAACAGCAGTGTTTTCTTAGTCAATTCCATTCCCAGAAAATATTGTACTGCACATACCTCGTTTGCGGGGGACCCCGCATGCTATTCCCATGTTCTGAAGTTACCCCACTCCTCAGAATGTCGAGAACAGCCAGTGGATCTTAGTTACGCCTGCTAAGATCATAGAAAAACGCAGGCAGTTTCTTCTTCCAAATACTGCCTGAGATAGAAAAACAGCACACTCCGGTGCCATTTAAAATAACAAACTTTTGATTGAAGAATAATTAAGTAAAAACTCCAACTCCTCCCGCGACCTCCTTCTTTGTTGAGGGTTGCAAGAGAATGACTGGATATGACATGTGAGGGGAGGAGCTATATAGCAGCTCTGCTTGGGTGATCCTCTTGCAACTTCCTGTTGGGAAGGAGAATATATCCCATAAGTAATGGATGACCCGTGGACTGAACACACTTAACAAGAGAAATATATATAAAAATACAGTATATTTATTTAATGCATAGATACATTTTTCCTTTATTTTCCTGAATATTTGGTAAAAATACAATAAATATAAATGAAAATGAAACATTTGTGATATGCACGTACTGTGAACACTGTTTTACATCTCAAATCTCTAAGGTGATTACAACTGGAATTATTGTACAATAGCTGCTCAATTGAATATCTCACAGCTGAGATCAACACAATTGTACTCCCAATATAATTGCGCAAAATGACTTAGGATTATAATCAGTGTTTCTTCAGTATTTCGGAAGTTAAAATATAAAGCTTCACACTTCCATTTCTTCAGTTTGAAATGCCCATAAAATCTGAAACTATAAATAGGAAAACAATATTGCAACACAAAAATATGGAAACGTTGTGTTGTTACACTTACTTGGCTAATGATAGTGCTAACTTTTTTATTTTATTTATTTGTTAGGATGACCTAATATTGGGGTTTATTTGAATTAAAATTAATTCCCCATAAAAAGGTTTTCATCCCCCCCCCCCCCCCAGAAAGGCTGTAGAACATTCCATGGGATGCAAAATCCCTCACATTCCTACATGCTAGAAAATGATTGGTTGAAGTGTACAGTAGTTCATTTATAGCTCTTCCTAATTAGCTGAAGCAAAACAAGCTAGAGAAAAACATACATGAGGCTTTCCAAGGGTTGTGTCCTGAAACAACAAAACAATTCACATTTTTCTAACAATATTATAGTTTTAAATTCTTTTAAAATATTTTTCTTGTGTGCGAACATTTGGCAATGCAGTAAATAATTAGATATATTAATAACAATTTGCTCCATTTAGCAAGTGTAAAGCAAACATGATTCGCTATTGCGAATCATGTCCGCTGGACATTGCTGCTGGCAGACAGCATACGTTGTTCCCATTTAACATTGCACAAGCATTTTACCAGAAATGCTTGTTTAATGCCTCCCCCTACTTATTGGCGGCCAATCGGCTGCAAGTAGGGACTGTCAATCATCCTGATTGTATCGGGATTATTTCAACCCTCCACCATGATGGGCCTCCGAATCAGCAACCACTGCTTGATAAATGGATCCCAGAGGCTTCAAATCATGTTATAGTTTACCTATCCACTGAAAGTCAAAATGTAAAAAACAAAACCGATTTTGTTTAGGGTATTTTATCCCACCCCACGACAAAAATTTGTTAACACCCATGCCTGTAGCAGTGCAACAAATTAATCCTGATTTGGTTGTAATGTGTTCTCTCAGTTGCAAATGGCTTACTTCTATCTGACTTTAAACTTTGCAGACTTGTACACAAGCAAACAACACCAAAGAATAAATATACATTTTTATTTGTTATTTTTCTTTAATTGTATTTATTTAATTTGAAATCAATTCCATAAATATCACCATATTTTAATTTACTGCAAGGATTTTCATGTCAATTTTTATCTGCAATTTGATCATGGCTTTTAATTTGCTCTCTCTGTTATAACTGACCTAAAATTGTTAAATATAATCACATATAAACCTAATAAAACATAAAACATAATAGTTGAGTGACATGCAAAGTGAAATTATTAACTTAAGCCATGTCACCCTTATCTAGGAGGTTGGGAATGAGAATAGCTAATATTTTTTGACACTGCAAAAAATTGCATTTAAGGATGTGTCAAAAGATGCAAACAAATAAGACATTTAAAGGATATATCACAAACTGTAAAAAAAAATATGTGCTGTAATTGTCCCAAATATGGGACAGATTACAAGTGAAGCGTGATAAGGGGTTTATCGTGGGTGTTTACGCTCGTCAGGCTTTTCGCTGCTACTACGAGTTGAAAATACGCGATCGTTTGAGTGCAATCATAATATACTCTAGAATGATTACCGCATCGTCAGAGCTGTGGTTAACTGTTTTGCAAAACAAAAAAGTGTCACAAAACACATCAAAAATACATTACAAAGTACAGTTACACTCATAATAACACCATCTAATAAAAAGTATTAAAAAAACAATATTGCACATAAAAGTTATAAAGGCTCAAAGATGAGGTCTCAGGTGTTAGAAAAAAAGGCAGTCAAAGGGCTTTCACTTGAGAAACATACATATACATGTCTAAAGATGTATATGTATGTATGTATATATGCATTTACATACAAATATACACATATAAACTTATAAATACATATGTACACATATATAGACATATATGTATATATAGGTGCATTGGAGCCCTTTGCAGTTAAACATCATATATATATATATAACAAGACAAAAGTATTTTCCAAATGTTTTGGCTCCTCCTGGAGCCTCTCTCAATAGAGGCCGTGCAGACATAAAATTACAATAAACATACCCAACTTATATACCCTAACTAATCACCTTAATGAGCCCATTACATCGTTACTCACGATCACACTCCAAGCCTCCGCTCCCCACGCTGCCAGTCACCAAAGATGGCATTGAAGTCTGCGTATGTCATCATCCAGATCCGACACTGTCAGGGATCAGAGACAACCCGTTGTCAAGGCAACGGTAAACAACTTGTAAATTAGTGCAACGGGAGGTTCAAATGCACGGAAGAAACCGAAAGCACATAATAAGTGTTCAAAAACACCCTGTGAATTAAAACTAAATATATATATACAAAAACTAACCAAAAACTGATCACACAATATATACCCAAGGTATCAGGGTGTGCGCATAATTCAGTAGTTATCACATATAGCCCAAGAGCATTAAGCTAACCTGATTACTATTCAAAATGTTTAATCAAATGTTACATCCAACGTTTCGAATATCTTACATCACTGGAAGACCCATTCTAAATGTAATGCCACTGAAGCACTATATATAGCATTAGCCTAAAATGTGATGTGCTTCATGTCTCCAGGACAAGGTAGAAACAACATGGCAGCACACCATCAAAGTCATCACTGTCGATAAAAGCATGTGAAATCTATATTCGCATTTAAGCCTTTAGGATATACTGTGTTGAGGGTAAAAAGCCATCTTGACTCTCGTCGTAATAGAGCCAGTCCTCTGTCACCACCTCTCTTAGGGTGTGAGATATGGTCAATTAATATCGCTCCTAGTGTGGATATAGAGTGACCTGCTTGTGCAAAATGTTTTGCGACAGGTTGATCAGATTTGCCCTTTTCCAATGCCTGTCGTATTGCAGTTTTGTGATTGCCAAGTCTTTCCCGAAATGAGGTCACTGTTTTACCCACATAATAGAAAGAACACGGACAGATGATGTTGTATATCACAAATTTGGATGTGCAGGATAACCTGTGTTTAATGGTATATCTCTTGTTCGTATGAGGATGATTAAATGTGCTGCCTGTCAATAAGTTGTTGCAGTTAACACAGATCCCACAGCGAAAGCAGCCCAGTTTCCCCTTAGGTAACCATGTTTGTTTCTCATAACAATGAGTAGGATCATTAATCACTAAAAGATCCCATAGGTTACTGGCTCGCTTGTAGACTAACCTCGGTGGGGAGACTGAAAAAATGGAAGAATGTTATTCTCAGAGAGCACCCTCCAATTTTGTTTGATTGTGGAGGCTAACACCTGTGTGCCAGGTTTAAAAGTAGTGATGAAATTTAATCTTTTATCATCATTTTTCGTCTGTCTTCGTGCAGTAAGATCATCCTGTGTCCATTCCTGTGCTTTTAGGCTTTGTTGCTTGATCAATTCTATCCCCTCTGTAGAAATCGTGATGACATTTCTGACAGTTGTTTCAACTTATGATCGTTGTCCGTGTTGTTGCGCACAACCCGCAAGAGCTGCGATGAACTGACCCCTTCACGTTGAAATTTGGGATGATAGCTATTTTAGTGCAAAATCGAGTTTTTATCTGTACTCTTCTGAAATAACGTAATATATAACACATAGTTATCTCCTACTTTAGTTTTGTAAATCTCCAAATCTAGAAAATGTATAGTTTGTGTATCACATTCCATCTTAAACTTGATGGTAGAGGCTAAAGAGTTCAGATCACTTCACTAACCCACTTATGGAGACTGTCACTGGTGTCGTGCCAAATAAAAAAAACATTGTCGATGTATCGACGATATAACTTGATGGGGTTCTGCCTGGAGAAGATATGACTCATCTCATATATAGCCATGTAGATATTGGCATAAGACGGGGCCATATTCGACCCCATAGCAGTGCCAATTGTTTGTAAATAATAGTCATTCTCAAATCGGAAAAAAATATTTTCCAGGCAGAACCCCACCTAGTGCAGCAAGAATTCGATAGGAGGTCCTGTTGTATACTCATTATTGGTAAGCAGTAGCTTCAACACATCCATCCCATGTGAATGAGGGATGACGGTGTATAAGCTTACAACATCCATGGTTACCAAAATGTAATTTTCCTGTATATCACCCATGTTTTTAAGCAAACTAATAAGTTCAAAAGAATCCTTAAGATATGACCCAGTATTCTGTACAACAGGCTGTAACTAAAAATCCACATATTCAGTCAAAGGCTGCAAAAGGGAACCCCTGGCAGATACAAGTTTCTCTATATGCAGTGGCTAAGCGTGAGATTCTTTGGGACTGCATGTATACATTATCTAACAGAGCACCAGGGTTTGTACTTGCTGGAGTGTGCCATCCCCATTTTGCTTTTTCATATGATGAACTTTGGAAATGAGCACCCACAACATACCTAAGTATGCTTGTATTGATTATTGAAATTTTGCACATTTGAATTTTGATGTGACATATTGGAGCAGTATATGGATCTTTGCTTTTAATATCCTTCATCTATACTTCTCAGGTGAAGTTTTTATTTTTGCCCTTGCAGCATTTGTTGCTTGTCTAGGAATGATGGAAACAACAACAATGGGTCAGGATACTACACCAGATGATCTTTATGACCAAATTGAGGACTTTGCATTTACTGAAGATGACGCTGCAAGAATTAGATGTGATGCAGACCTGCAGGAGCTGCAGGAGACCAAAGGTGAGACCCCTAACAACATCTATCACAAATTATTACACTTAGAAAAGAAAGAAATAGATTTCCATCTACATGCAGTGTATTTGTCCAAGTTTCACAAACTGAAATTTATTCCAAGAGGTTTTCGTGTAAAAAACATCCCTACCTTAGGGAGAACTAATATAGAGTTCTGCCACAGTTAAAGATACACTGGGACTGGGAGTCCATGAGACAGATAATACTACTGATTGGATTAATAAACTAAAAACACAGATAGACAAATATAAGAATGATTTGTTAAACTTTAAAAACAAAAAATGTGTTACTGTTGAAAATGATTATAGGGATAAGAGAGTGTACCGGTGGTCATATGGCCGGGATCAGATCTCAACCTATAATCGTGGGAAACCCTTCAACAAGACCAGATAAGTAAATTTGACCACGGTTGACAGCAGTGGGGGGGGGACTCCTCAGACAATGAGCCGCAACCTATATCACAAAGTTTAACACATATTGGAGTGAGCACTAGATCTACTCAGAAGCCCCCTTTATCCCAGGGCCCCAAAACAGACACATCAGGAGGGGGAGGGTCAAAGAGAAAAAACAATACAAAGAGGAACAAACAATAGTATATAACCTCAGTTCCAGATCCCTAACAAGTGATGAACTTAAGATTTTTAATAAAGGCTTGACTTTTGTGCCCACCCCTAAGTGTGATAATTTTGATGTACAAGTGGATATTTGCAGATTCCAAAGACAATTAAAATTAAAAGATTTTTTTTAAAGATAAGGGTGACTATGTTATTAAACCATTTAAGTCCCCCAGTACTTTTGAACCTGCAAATGTCCACACTTCTATTAAGACATTCCATCGCATGTGTACCTCCAGCCTACAGAGCATACAACAACAAATACCCCCATATAGGGATAATTTAACAAATTCTGAACGGGAGGCCATTAAATCCTTGGCCACTGATGTTAATATTGTCTTCAGGCCAGCTGATAAGGGTGGGGCCACTATAGTGCTGGATTACTCACATTATCGACAAGAGGCTTTGAAACAATTGTCTGATGGAGTCACCTACTGCAAATTGACCAGTAATCCAACTGTAAAATTTAAGAAACAGATTGATGAGTTCCTTAACATGGCTTTTTTTAGCAGATATCATTGATGAAGACACATATGGTTTTCTGACAGTATCTTTTCCTGTGTGTCCCATTTTATACCTTCTACTGAAGGTTCATAAGTCCTTGGAGAATCCCCCTGGCAGACCGATTGTATCTGCCAGGGGTTCCCTTTTGCAGCCTTTGGCTGAATATGTGGATTTTTGGTTACAGCCTGTTGTACAGAATACTGGGTCATATCTTAAGGATTATTTTGAATTTATTAGTTTGCTTAAAAACATGGGTGATATACAGGAAAATGACATTTTGGTAACCATGGATGTTGTAAGCTTATACACCGTCATCCCTCATTTACATGGAATGGACGTGTTGAAGCTACTGCTTACCAATAATGAGTATTACACAAGACCTCCTATTGAATTCTTGCTGCACTTGGTGGGGTTCTGCCTGGAAAATAATTGTTTCCGATTTGAAAATTACTATTATTTACAAACAATTGGCACTGCTATGGGGTCGAATATGGCCTCGTCTTATGCCAATATCTACATGGCTATGTATGAGATGAGTCATATCTGGGTTAGTGATCTGAACTCTTTAGCCTCTACCATCAAGTTTAAGATGGAATGTGATACACAAACTATCATTTTCTAGATTTGGAGATTTACAAAACTAAAGTAGGAGATAACTATGTGTTACATACTACGTTATTTCAGAAGAGTACAGATAAAAACTCAATTTTACACTACAATAGCTATCATCCCAAATTTCAACATGATGGGGTCAGTTCTTCGCAGCTCCTGCAGGTTATGCACAACAACACGGACAACCATCAAAAGTTGAAACAACTGTCAGAAATGTCATCACGATTTCTACAGAGTGGATATTCGTTGGAATTGATCAAGCAACAAAGCCTAAGAGCACAGGAATGGACACAGGATGATCTTACTGCACAAAGACAGACGAAGAAAGATGATAAAAGATTGAATTTCATCACTACTTTTACGCCTGGCACACAGGTATTAGCCTCCACAATCAAACAAAATTGTGTTCCATTTTTCAGTCTCCCCCGCCGAGGTTAGTCTACAAGCGAGCCAGTAACCTATGGGATCTTTTAGTGATTAATGATCCTACTCATTGTTCTGAGAAACAAACATGGTTACCTAAGGGTAAACTGGGCTGCTTTCGCTGTGGGAGCTGTGTTACCTGCAACAACTTATTGACAGGCAGCAAATTTTTTTTTTTTTTTTTTTTTTTTTTTTAAATTTTTTTATTCATTAATAATAAACAAGTTACAGAGGCATAAAAAGAAACAGATCTTGCTAAACATCCGGAAAGCTATCTAGTATATGTTGTTATCCTAAACATTGACATATCAATATGATTTAATCAACCATTAATAATCTTCATTGTCTTACTCGATATTATGTTGCATTTTCACTCTGATCTAGTGTTGCCATCTTCATTTTGACTAGGTATTTTTTAGTCGGGTTATCTTATTATCTTATCTTCTCACTATATACATCATTCTACGAATCCAAACTTAACAACACAACATAAGGGAGAAGAGGAAAAGAAAGGGAGAGAAAAAAAAAAAAAAAAAAAAAATCAGAACCCTAAGACCCCTTCACCATATCTGCTGAAAATGTGCAACCATCACCAAGTGTTAAAGATCTTCTAATCTTTCCCATTCTCCCCTCAATCTCGAAGCCAATATTATTTCAGTCTGGGCAAAAGGCTTTATAATTTGATTTTGTACTGAAATTTCCAGGGTTATAATATATGGTTTCCATTTCCCCAGGAAGCCCTCTAGCCTATTTAGAACATCCGATTTAACATCTTGTTGTTCAACAAATAGTTGTTTTATTAATCTATTTTTTAATTGTGGAATGGTAGGGGTATTCTTAACTGTCCAAAGATCCAAAATACATTTACGAGCCTGTAGAATGATCATTGTTAACAACAATTGATTTTCGGTTTTCGCTCTATCCCATCTTAAAAAACATATTTGAGGGATACCTAATTCAATATCGATTTTAAAATTTTGTTTGATCCAGTATCGGACTTTTTGCCAAAAAGGATATATCTTGGGACAGCTTAAAAAATGATGCATAAAGTTTGCATTCCTCCAGCCACATTTTATACAAACATTCATACTATTTGGGTTCCATTTTGATAGCCTACGCGGCGTTATATAATCCCGATGTAGCATTTTTGCCTGTGATTCTCTAAGAACCACAGACAGGGTTGCTCTCCTCACTATTTGCAAGCTGTCCATGATCCAATTTTGTCCAAGATCCTCCCTAATATCCATTCCCCATGTACCCAGTATATTATCCATAACTCTCGATTCTTCCCTATTGTTCATTGTTTGATATATTCCTGATAGCGAGAATGAGCCACTTAAGAATTTCTTTTGGGGAAGATCAAAAAAGGCAGATTCCCAAAATAGGGTGTTTCCCTCTATCATACTTGATACATAGTGTCGGGCTTGCAGAAAGGCAAAAAATTGCGTATTTGGGATATCAAACTTGTTTTGTAACATCTGAAATGAGTATATCTTTTTACTTAAAGGATCCACCATATCTCCTAAGGTTTTTAACCCTTTCGCATCCCATAATCTAAACACCCCAGTATCTATTCCTGCTGGGAAATAAATATTATTTAAAAAACGGGATAGATCTTGGCGATATCACAGGGCCCTTTACGAATTTTTGAATTGAGTGCCAGGCTCGGAGAGCGTCCCCATAAAGTATATGCGATTGAATTTGTTTTGAGATATCTTTATAAGAAATAAAGGGTAGAACCGAGAGATTCCATTCTCCCAGTACTGCTTTTTCCAAGGTCTCTTCACCAAAGTGATATGTGTTTAATTGCCAATCTAATACTATTCGTGCCAGAGCAGCCCAATTATAAAATTTAAAGTTGGGTAGTCCAAAGCCCCCCCTTGCATAACTGGCATGTAATTTCCAAAGAGCAATTCGAGACTTCTTTCCTTTCCAAAGAAACATTCCTATTGCTCGATTTAGCCTCTTTAAATCGCTTTTTGTTATAAGACAGGGAAGCATTAGCAAAGGGTATAAGATTTTGGGGAGCACCACCATTTTTATCAATGCTATCCTGCCTGCTAATGTAAGGGGAAGATTTTTCCAATGTACTAGGAGCGAGATGACTTCCGAACAATGCTCCATAATATTTAATTCATATATTAGATTAGGGTTACTTGGTATTTTTATACCTAAATACGTAAGCGAAGAGTCAACTTCCTTAAAGGGGTAATGAAAGTTATTCTTTTTGATTTTATGCAACCATAAAATCTCTGACTTACCCGTATTAATTTTATAACCCGAGTAAGACCCGAAATCTGATATTAATTGTAATATTTTAGAGATATGCAAGTTTGGGTTTTCGACAAATAACAGCATATCATCTGCATATAATGCCAAGTGAACAACCTCTCCCTTAATGTTCATACCCGGAAAGCTAGCTCGCAATTTTATAGCCAAAGGTTCTAAGGCCAGATTAAAAAGAAGAGGCGAGAGCGGGCATCCCTGCCTTGTTCCTCTTTGAAGATATACTGTAGGAGAAAAAACCCCATTCACAAAAATATGAGCCATCGGGTTATGATAAACATTACGAATTGATGCTAGAAAATTGCCTACTATTCCATAATTCTGCAATGCAGAGAATAGGTAATCCCACTCGACCCTGTCGAAAGCCTTCTCTGCGTCCAGAGACAGCAGGAAGGCCTCCGACAGGGCCCCATTCCCTCTCTCCCTTGAGCGTAGCCAAAAATGTGAGATTGCATGTAGTACTCTCCTTAGATTTGTCACTGAGGTCCTACCCTTCATAAAACCGGTTTGGTCAGTGTGTACCAGGGTAGGTAATATCATCTTTAACCGCTCCGCCAGTACCTTCATAAATATTTTATAATCGGAGTTCAGTAATGATATAGGTCTATAAGACCCTGGTAGTACCTGATCCTTCCCTACCTTTGGGATTAAATATATAAACGCATTAGTAAAGTTTTGTTCTGGATGATTCCCTTCAATTGAAAGATCTTGATATAACCTAGCAAGGACCGACGATATCTGATCCTTCAATAATTTATAAAATTCAATGGGAAGTCCGTCCGGTCCCGCCGCTTTACTATTTGCTAGTGTTTTGATAGTCTTTTCAATTTCTTCCTTCAAAATAGGCTTATTTAAAATTTCTAATTGCTCCTGTGTAATTTGAGGTAATGTTATCGAGGCCCAAAAATCTTGGAGAGAGGGAACTGGTGAGACCCCCTGCCTAGCATACAACTCCGTGTAGTACTCTGCAAAAGCAGAGGCGATAGATTCCGGAGTTTTAAATGTAACATTTTTATGTCTAATGGCCGCTATATTTTTTCCTGGTGTCCGATTTTTGGTAAGGGATGCCAGGAGTTTTCCTGATCTATTTCCAAATCTATAATAAAGGCTATCTCTTTTTCGTAATGTAATTACTGCTTGCTGTTTAAGATAAGCATCTAGTTCTTCCTTGCTCGCATGATATAATTCTCTAGTACTAGCTGTAGAACTTCTACAGTAGGCCTGATAATCGGCCATGACTTTCTCCTGAAGTTGTTGAAGTTTCAGCCTTGCCTTTTTGCGTATATTAGCGTCATAAGCCAATATATTGCCAGCCAATACAGCTTTAGCTGCCCCCCAGAAAACTCCCATACTTTCAAGATGGGCCATATTATCCGTGTAGTAGTCATTCCATGATTGTATCAAAAATTTTTTGAAATTTTCAGACGTATATAAATAATATGGAAACCTTAATGTGTTCCTATTACTATACTGATAACCATCCTGTAAAGATATTTCTATTGGTGCATGATCAGAAATTAGTACATTATGTATTTTTTCCTTAGCTACCTTAGAGACCAAGGAGTTCGAAACCAAAAATAGATCAATCCTTGAGAGAACTGGGGCTGCTCTAGCGGCACAAGTATAGTCCTTACTATCCGGATTGCGAAGTCTCCAAATATCCACTAATTGGAGCACGTCCTGAAATTTTTTAAAAATTCTCTCCTCGAATTTCCCTTTATTTTTAAGAGTGGACTTTTGTACGTGCCCTGGCATTCGATATCTATCGCACACCGGATTAGGGGCCAGATTAAAATCACCCCCCATTATTATGTCCTGGCCTTGAAACGGCGCTAAGGTTTGGAGGAGATTTGTCCAGAATCCCATATCTTTCTTATTAGGTGCGTAAATGTTACACAATACCCATATCTTCCCCTTCGACTTTATCTGTAATATCACATACCTACCTTCTGCATCTTTGATCATTTTAACGATCTCAATTTGTAGTCGCTTACCAAAAAGAATTGCAATACCTCTACTGGCTTTTGTATAAGAAACATAAATTATGGATCCAACCCAATCCTTACATAATTTATCGTGTTCCTTATCCGATAAATGCGTCTCCTGCAAGAACGCTATATCTGTCTTAAGCCGCCGTAGATGAGCTAGTATCATTTGTCTTTTTATAGGAGAGTTAATACCCCCACATTCCATGAGACAAACTTAAGGGTCATCCTTTATAAAAAATGTACCATATAATACCCTTGAAAAAGAAGAGAGGGGGGAGTAACCTATGGGATCTTTTAGTGATTAATGATCCTACTCATTGTTCTGAGAAACAAACATGGTTACCTAAGGGTAAACTGGGCTGCTTTCGCTGTGGGAGCTGTGTTACCTGCAACAACTTATTGACAGGCAGCAAATTTAATCATCCTCATACGAACAAGAGATATACCATTAAACACAGGTTATCCTGCACATCCGAATTTGTGATATACATCATCATCTGTCCGTGTTCTTTCTATTATGTGGGTAAAATGGTGACCTCATTTCGGGAAAGACTTGGCAATCACAAAACTGCAATACGACAGGCATTGGAAAAGGGCAAATCTGATCAACCTGTCACAAAACATTTTGCACAAGCAGGTCACTCTATATCCACACTAAGAGCGATATTAATTGACCATATTCCACGCCCTAAGAGAAGTGGTGACAGAGGACTGGCTCTATTATGACGAGAGTCAAGATGGATTTTTACCCTCAACACAGTATATCCTAAAGGCTTAAATGCGAATATAGATTTCACATGCTGTTATCGACAGTGATGACTTTGATGGTGTGCTGCCGTGTTGTTTCTACCTTGTCCTGGAGACATGAAGCACATCACATTTTAGGCTAATGCTATATATAGTGCTTCAGTGCATTACATTTGCAATGGGTCATCCAGTGATGAAAGATATTCGAAAAGTTGGATGCAACATTTGATTAAACATTTTAAATAGTAATCAGGTTAGCTTAATGCTCTTGGGCTATATGTGATGATTACTGAATTATGTGCACACCCTGATACCTTGGGTATAGATCGTGTGATCAGTATTTGGTTATATTTAGTTTTAATTCACAGGGTGTTTTTGAACACTTATTATATGCTTTCGGTTTCTTCCGTGTATCTGATCCTCCCGTTGCACTAATTTACAAGTTGTTTACCGTTGCCTTGACAACGGGTTGTCTCTGATCCCTGACAGAGTCGGATCTGGATGACGTCATATGCAGACGTCGTTGCCATCTTTGGTGATAGGCAACGTGGGGAGCGGAAGCTTGGAGTGTGAGCGTGAGTAACAATGTAATGGGCTCATTAAGGTGATTAGTTAGGGTATAAATTTGGGTATGTATATTGTAATTTTATGTCTGCACGGCCTCCATTGAGAAAGGCTCCAGGAGGAGCCGAAACGTTTGGAAAAGGCTTTTGTATTGTTTGTTATTAAACAGCTGATTTGAAAATGTATCCCTGTCTGCTGTGCCTGTTTTAAGTTTCTCCATACGCAGTGGCTAAGTGTGATATATATATATATATATATATATATATATATTTTTTTATTTATGAATAAATAGAACATATTTTGTTATGTGAAGAACATTGCAATGTAAAATATACATATTTTCATGTCAGGTTAGAGCACATGAGAATATACAATTTGGTTTGCGTTGCGAGTAGGCTGCTTTTTTTCACTTTTTTTTCTCCATTGACTTTCTGCGCTCATCGGATTAGAGCGCAAATAAAAGCTTTCATCTAGCGCAGTTAAAGGGATAGGAAAGTCAAAAATAAACTTGCACGGCTCTGATACAGCATGTCAGACACTTTTAAATTCACTTGTATTTTCGAAGTGCTTTGTACTCTTGGTATACCATGTTGAAAAAGAATACGCACATATCCTACACTAGTGGGAGCTGCTGCTAATTGGTGCCTGCAGACATTTGTCTCATGTGATTGGCTGACTAGATGTTTTCATCTTGCTGCCAGTGGTGCAAAGCTGTTCCTTCAGCAAAGGCTAACAAGAGCACAAAGCAAATTTGATAATGGAAGTAAATTGGAAAGTTGTTTAAAATTGTATGTTCCATCCACATCACAAAAGACAATTTTGGGGTTTCCTGTCCTTTTAACACTCGAGTAGGAGCGTTAATTAGCACTCCACTTGTAATCTTGCCCTATATATATTTATAGTTTTATTTCTGCGATTTTCTCCAAAAGAAAACATCATATAGCGCAGTATTGTTCTAAACTGAAGTAATACCCTAAATGCCAAATGTCTTCTCGCACATCCAGAGCTACTGTTAGTTCAAGGTTATCAGTAATCATGTACTCTCTTTGTCAAGCTTGGAGAATGGCCAGTTAGCAACCAGAAGGTGGTTTTATTAAAACGCAATTCAATTCAAATATTGAGCATGTATTAAGTTATGTTCAAGAGATTGCAAATCAAAGACACTCATCCAAGCCTAGTATTTTGTTTATTTGTTTTTAATGTTGAGATCTGTTTTAATAAAGAACATTTGTTCGCTAATTGTCCATGCTTCTGTTTTCTTTGAGCCTGACAGAGAAAGGTCAGGCTTGCTGATAACCTTGAACTAACAATAGCTCTTGGATGTGTGAACACATTTGGCCTCATTATATTATTACTTCAATTTAAAATGTTAGTGCACAATATTGTGTTTTCTTTTCTTTTAGAGTAAATCACAAAAAGAAAAGTATCAATATATTTTGGGACTATTACTACAATGAAAATATTTCACAATGTGTGTTATATGAATAAAAAAAAAGTTTAATTTGGTCACATTTATTGACGTATATATTGACAAAGCCAAGATAAAGCAAGTTGGCTGTGAGGATGAATTTACAACTAACTTGACTTTAGAGAATAGACAATATAGAGAGTTTTTGTCAAGCTAGCTATTTCTGGAAACTCTAACTTTAGTAAACCCGGTATCAAGCTGGTGCATTCTCCACTTTGTTCTTTTTGTTATACTGTATATGTTTAAAACATACAGGTCTACTTAAAATGATGCATAGATGTAAATATGTATGAAAACCACACCACAGCCAATATTCCAAATTGTTGGATATATATATATATATATATATATATATATATAGAGAGAGAGAGAGAGATAGATAGATAGATAGATAGATAGATAGATCTATCTTCTATTTTATCTATTTATCGTTCTTAGCTCTTTAACTACTCAGTAACCATATGAAACATCTATATAAATTCTCTTGATGTGAGAATTGCGGTCCGGAAATAAAGCTAATTAAAGCTCTGAGTTTTGCATGCATAAGTGTTAATAAAGAAAGGAGAGCTCTCTTCTTTAGCGTTTAAGTTACGCTCAACATTAACTCCTGGTTCCTAAAGTAGGATTTTGACAAGCTTACTAATCATATATCTAGATGCTCGGTGGCATTTTCAGATAAATACTAAGTGGACTTTAAAAACCGGAGTTCCCAGTGACTCCTCAACAACCGGTCCCTAACAAGTTTCGCCATGTGAACGGCTTTCTCAATAAATAAATCTTTATTGATGCAAAGCTCTCTGTGTACAAGTACCATACTAAGGCCTAGATTTGGAGTTCGGCGGTAAAAGGGCTGTTAACGCTCCGCGGGCTTTTTTCTGGCCGCACCATAAAATGAACTCTGGTATCGAGAGTTCAAACAAATGCTGCGTTAGGCTCCAAAAAAGGAGCGTAGAGCATTTTTACCGCAAATGCAACTCTCGATACCAGAGTTGCTTACGGACGCGGCCGGCCTCAAAAACGTGCTCGTGCACGATTCCCCCATAGGAAACAATGGGGCTGTTTGAGCTGAAAAAAAACCTAACACCTGCAAAAAAGCAGCGTTCAGCTCCTAACGCAGCCCCATTGTTTCCTATGGGGAAACACTTCCTACGTCTGCACCTAACACTCTAACATGTACCCCGAGTCTAAACACCCCTAACCTTACACTTATTAACCCCTAATCTGCCGCCCCCGCTATCGCTGACCCCTGCATATTTTTTTAAACCCCTAATCTGCCGCTCCGTAAACCGCCGCCACCTACGTTATCCCTATGTACCCCTAATCTGCTACCCCTAACACCGCCGACCCCTATATTATATTTATTAACCCCTAACCTGCCCCCCACAACGTCGCCGACACCTGCCTACACTTATTAGCCCCTAATCTGCCGAGCGGACCTGAGCGCTACTATAATAAAGTTATTAACCCCTAATCCGCCTCACTAACCCTATCATAAATAGTATTAACCCCTAATCTGCCCTCCCTAACATCGCCGACACCTAACTTCAATTATTAACCCCTAATCTGCCGACCGGAGCTCACCGCTATTCTAATAAATGTATTAACCCCTAAAGCTAAGTCTAACCCTAACACTAACACCCCCCTAAGTTAAATATAATTTAAATCTAACGAAATAAATTAACTCTTATTAAATAAATTATTCCTATTTAAAGCTAAATACTTACCTGTAAAATAAATCCTAATATAGCTACAATATAAATTATAATTATATTATAGCTATTTTAGGATTAATATTTATTTTACAGGCAACTTTGTAATTATTTTAACCAGGTACAATAGCTATTAAATAGTTAAGAACTATTTAATAGTTACCTAGTTAAAATAATAACAAATTTACCTGTAAAATAAATCCTAACCTAAGTTATAATTAAACCTAACACTACCCTATCAATAAAATAATTAAATAAACTACCTACAATTACCTACAATTAACCTAACACTACACTATCAATAAATTAATTAAACACAATTCCTACAAATAAATACAATTAAATAAACTAGCTAAAGTACAAAAAATAAAAAAGAACTAAGTTACAGAAAATAAAAAAATATTTACAAACATAAGAAAAATATTACAACAATTTTAAACTAATTACACCTACTCTAAGCCCCCTAATAAAATAACAAAGCCCCCCAAAATAAAAAATTCCCTACCCTATTCTAAATTAAAAAAGTTACAAGCTCTTTTACCTTACCAGCCCTGAACAGGGCCCTTTGCGGGGCATGCCCCAAGAATTTCAGCTCTTTTGCCTGTAAAAAAAAACATACAATACCCCCCCCCCAACATTACAACCCACCACCCACATACCCCTAATCTAACCCAAACCCCCTTAAAGAAACCTAACACTAAGCCCCTGAAGATCTTCCTACCTTGTCTTCACCATACCAGGTTCACCGATCCGTCCTGGCTCCAACATCTTCATCCAACCCAAGCGGGGGTTGGCGATCCATAATCCGGTCCAGAAGAGGCTCCAAAGTCTTCCTCCTATCCGGCAAGAAGAGGACATCCGGACCGGCAAACATCTTCTCCAAGCGGCATCTTCGATCTTCTTCCATCCGGAGCGAAGCGGCAGGATCCTGAAGACATCCAGCGCGGAACATCCATCCGGACCGACGACTGAACGACGAATGACTGTTCCTTTAAGGGACGTCATCCAAGATGGCGTCCCTCGAATTCCGATTGGCTGATAGGATTCTATCAGCCAATCGGAATTAAGGTAGGAATTTTCTGATTGGCTGATGGAATCAGCCAATCAGAATCAAGTTCAATCCGATTGGCTGATCCAATCAGCCAATCAGATTGAGCTCGCATTCTATTGGCTGATCGGAACAGCCAATAGAATGCGAGCTCAATCTGATTGGCTGATTGGATCAGCCAATCGGAGTGAACTTGATTCTGATTGGCTGATTCCATCAGCCAATCAGAAAATTCCTACCTTAATTCCGATTGGCTGATAGAATCCTATCAGCCAATCGGAATTCGAGGGACGCCATCTTGGATGACGTCCCTTAAAGGAACAGTCATTCGTCGTTCAGTCGTCGGTCCGGATGGATGTTCCGCGCTGGATGTCTTCAGGATCCTGCCGCTTCGCTCCGGATGGAAGAAGATCGAAGATGCCGCTTGGAGAAGATGTTTGCCGGTCCGGATGTCCTCTTCTTGCCGGATAGGAGGAAGACTTTGGAGCCTCTTCTGGACCGGATTATGGATCGCCAACCCCCGCTTGGGTTGGATGAAGATGTTGGAGCCAGGACGGATCGGTGAACCTGGTATGGTGAAGACAAGGTAGGAAGATCTTCAGGGGCTTAGTGTTAGGTTTCTTTAAGGGGGTTTGGGTTAGATTAGGGGTATGTGGGTGGTGGGTTGTAATGTTGGGGGGGGGGGTATTGTATGTTTTTTTTTACAGGCAAAAGAGCTGAAATTCTTGGGGCATGCCCCGCAAAGGGCCCTGTTCAGGGCTGGTAAGGTAAAAGAGCTTGTAACTTTTTTAATTTAGAATAGGGTAGGGAATTTTTTATTTTGGGGGGCTTTGTTATTTTATTAGGGGGCTTAGAGTAGGTGTAATTAGTTTAAAATTGTTGTAATATTTTTCTTATGTTTGTAAATATTTTTTTATTTTCTGTAACTTAGTTCTTTTTTATTTTTTGTACTTTAGCTAGTTTATTTAATTGTATTTATTTGTAGGAATTGTGTTTAATTAATGTATTGATAGTGTAGTGTTAGGTTAATTGTAGGTAATTGTAGGTAGTTTATTTAATTATTTTATTGATAGGGTAGTGTTAGGTTTAATTATAACTTAGGTTAGGATTTATTTTACAGGTAAATTTGTTATTATTTTAACTAGGTAACTATTAAATAGTTCTTAACTATTTAATAGCTATTGTACCTGGTTAAAATAATTACAAAGTTGCCTGTAAAATAAATATTAATCCTAAAATAGCTATAATATAATTATAATTTATATTGTAGCTATATTAGGATTTATTTTACAGGTAAGTATTTAGCTTTAAATAGGAATAATTTATTTAATAAGAGTTAATTTATTTCGTTAGATTTAAATTATATTTAACTTAGGGGGGTGTTAGTGTTAGGGTTAGACTTAGCTTTAGGGGTTAATACATTTATTAGAATAGCGGTGAGCTCCGGTCGGCAGATTAGGGGTTAATAATTGAAGTTAGGTGTCGGCGATGTTAGGGAGGGCAGATTAGGGGTTAATACTATTTATGATAGGGTTAGTGAGGCGGATTAGGGGTTAATACATTTATTATAGTAGCGCTCAGGTCCGCTCGGCAGATTAGGGATTAATAAGTGTAGGCAGGTGTCAGCGACGTTGAGGGGGGCAGATTAGGGGTTAATAAATATAATATAGGGGTCGGTGATGTTAGGGGCAGCAGATTAGGGGTACATAGGGATAACGTAGGTGGCGGCGATTTGCGGTCGGAAGATTAGGGGTTAATTATTTTAAGTAGCTGGCGGCGACGTTGTGGGGGGCAAGTTAGGGGTTAATAAATGTAATACAGGGGTCGGCGGGGTTAGGGGCAGCAGATTAGGGGTACATAAATATAACGTAGGTGGCGGTCGGCAGATTAGGGGTTAAAAATTTTAATCGAGTGGCGGCGGTGTGGGGGGACCTCGGTTTAGGGGTACATAGGTAGTTTATGGGTGTTAGTGTACTTTAGGGTACAGTAGTTAAGAGCTTTATGAACCGGCGTTAGCCAGAAAGCTCTTAACTCCTGCTATTTTCAGGCGGCTGGAATCTTGTCGTTAGAGCTCTAACGCTCACTTCGGAATCGACTCTAAATACCGGCGTTAGAAAGATCCCATTGAAAAGATAGGCTACGCAAATGGCGTAGGGGGATCTGCAGTATGGAAAAGTCGCGGCTGAAAAGTGAGCGTTAGACCCTTTAATCACTGACTCCAAATACCAGCGGGCGGCCAAAACCAGCGTTAGGAGCCTCTAACGCTGGTTTTGACGGCTACCGCCGAACTCCAAATCTAGGCCTATGTGTGACAAATTAAACATTTCTAATAACATATTTATATTTATTATTATATGCTTACCATTTGCCAAAGGGCAAGATATTAAATGTTACACTCTGGTAGTATTCACAACCATTCTCTGTTTTCATAAGTGGCATGCAAGTACTAACCTATTACATATGTAAATTCAAGCATATGCAGAGACAAACACGTGTGTGTTTTTAAAAGTCTTTCCGTTATATTTTAGAATCTTTTATTAAAAGTTATTTTTATAAAAAAATATTTTTCCTCCCTTACTATTAGGGACCGATTGTTGTCAAAACACTCAATACTACTCATATGTTGATAAGATATTAGATGCTTATGACTCTAGAGTGCTACACATGTATACTCTACTAGTGGGTTCTTTACCCACTTTTGTTTTCCAATTTCGGGGGAAATGCTTGTGCATTGCCGCCCCCTGCACATTCCTGGCCAATCAACCGCTAGCAGATACAATTGCAGTCCACCACCTCAAGGTGGCTGGTGAGTTAAAGGGCCACTAAACCCCACATTTTTCTTTCATGATTCAGACAGAGAATACAATTTTAAGCAATATTCCAATTCACTTCCATTATCTAATTTGCTGCAATCTTTAGATATCCTTTGTTAAAGAAATAGCAATGCACATTGGTGAGCCAATCACATGAGGCATCTATGTGCACATTGGTGATCCAATCAGCCAATCAGATTGAACTTGATTCTGATTGGCTGATTCCATCAGCCAATCAGAATATTCCTACCTTAATTCCGATTGGCTGATAGAATCCTATCAGCCAATCGGAATTCGAGGGACGCCATCTTGGATGACGTCCCTTAAAGGAACCGTCATTCTTCAGTTGGACGTCGCCGGATGAAGATGGGTCCGCGGTGGAGGTCTTCAGGATGGAGCCGGTCCTCATCGGATGAAGATAGAAGATGCCGCTTGGAAGATGATGTTTGCCGGTCCGGATCTACTCTTCTTCCCGGATAGGATGAAGACTTTGGACCCTCTTCTGGACTTCTTCAGCCATCGGATGATGGATGTCTAGCCCCCTCTTGGGTTGGATGAAGATATCAGAGCCAGGACGGATCGGTGTGATACCCGGTGAGGTGAAGACAAGGTAGGAAGATCTTCAGGGGCTTAGTGTTAGGTTTATTTAAGGGGGTTTGGGTTAGATTAGGGGTATGTGGGTGGTGGGTTGTAATGTTGGGGGGGGTATTGTATGTTTTTTTTTACAGGCAAAAGAGCTGAATTCTTTGGGGCATGCCCCGCAAAGGGCCCTGTTCAGGGCTGGTAAGGTAAAAGAGCTTTGAACGTTAGTAATTTAGAATAGGGTAGGGCATTTTTTATTTTGGGGGGCTTTGTTTATTTATTAGGGGGCTTAGAGTAGGTGTAATTAGTTTAAAATTGTTGTAAGATTTTCCTTATGTTTGTAAATATTTTTTTATTTTTTGTAACTTAGTTCTTTTTTATTTTTTGTACTTTAGTTAGTTTATTTCATTGTAGTTATTTGTAGATATTGTATTTAATTAATGTATTGATAGTGTAGTGTTAGGTTTAATTGTAGGTAATTGCAGATATTTTATTTAATTAATTTAATGATAGTGTAGTGTTAGGTTTAATTTTAACTTAGGTTAGGATTTATTTTACAGGTAATTTTGTTATTATTTTAACTAGGTAACTATTAAATAGTTCTTAACTATTTAATAGCTATTGTACCTGGTTAAAATAATTACAAAGTTACCTGTAAAATAAATATTAATCCTAAAATAGCTATAATATAATTATAATTTATATTGTAGCTATATTAGGATTTATTTCACAGGTAAGTATTTAGCTTTAAATAGGAATAATATATTTAATAAGAGATAATTAATTTCGTTAGATTAAAATTATATTTAACTTAGGGGGGTGTTAGTGTTAGGGTTAGACTTAGCTTTAGGGGTTAATACATTTATTAGAAAAGTGGTGAGCTTCAGTGGGCAGATTAGGGGTTAATAATTGAAGTTAGGTGTCGGCGATGTTAGGGAGGGCAGATTAGGGGTTAATACTATTTATTATAGGGTTAGTGAGGCGGATTAGGGGTTAATAACTTTATTATAGTAGCGCTCAGGTCCGCTCGGCAGATTAGGGGTTAATAAGTGTAGGTAGGTGGAGGCGACGTTGTGGGGGGCAGATTAGGGGTTAATAAATATAATATAGGGGTCGGCGATGTTAGGGCAGCAGATTAGGGGTACATAGGGATAATGTAAGTAGCGGCGGTTTACGGAGCGGCAGATTAGGGGTTAATAATAATATGCAGGGGTCAGCGATAGCGGGGGCGGCAGATTAGGGGTTAATAAGTGTAAGGTTAGGGGTGTTTAGACTCGGGGTACATGTTAGAGTGTTTCGTGCAGACGTAGGAAGTGTTTCCGCATAGCAAACAATGGGGCTGCGTTAGGAGCTGAACGCTGCTTTTTTGCAGGTGTTAGTTTTTTTTTCAGCTCAAACAGCCCCATTGTTTTCTATGGGGGAATCGTGCACAAGCACGTTTTTGAGGCTGGCCGCTTGCGTAAGCAACTCTGGTATCGAGAGTTGAAGCTGCGTTAAATATGCTCTACGCTCCTTTTTTGGAGCCTAACGCAGCCTTTATGTGGACTCTCAATACCAGAGTTATTTTTATGGTGCGGCCAGAAAAAAGCCGGCGTTAGCTTTTCGGGTCGTTACCGACAAAACTCTAAATCTAGCCGTTAATGCGCTCCAACAGGTAAAGTGGATCATTTGGAACATATTAAAAGGGAACTGTAAACTGTACCTTTAAGTATGGTGGAGGGAGCATCAAGATTTGTGGCTGCTTTGCTGCTTCGGGGCCTGGACCACCTGCCATAATCAAGGAAAAAATGCATTCCCAAGTTTATCAAGATATCCTACAGGATAATATCAGGATGGCTGTGCGTCAGCTGAAGCTCAGTAGAAGCTGGATAATGCAGCAGGACAATGATCCTAAACATCAAAGTAAATCCACTACAAAAAAGAAAAATAACCTTTTAAAGTGGCACGGTCAAAACCCAGATCTTAACCCAAAGAAATGCTGTGTAATGAGCTCAAGAGAACTGTTCACACCAGACATCTCAAGAATATGGCTGATCTGAAGTCGTTCTGTAAGAAAGAGTGGTCCAAAATCCTTCTGAACATTGTGCCAGTCTAATTTGCAGCTACTGAAAATGGTTGGTTAAGGTTATTGCTGCCAAAGGAGGATCAACCAGCTACTAAAGTGTTCACTTACTGTTTAATGGGATGTGTGCAATAAAGATATAGAAGATTATAATTGTAAGCTTAAGCACATTCGCCTAGTTTATGAGTTTTGCGGTAACAGGGGTGCGTTGCAAATGTTTTTTTTTTTTTTTACACTCCCTTAAGACAACGCTGGTATTACGGGTTTTTATAAACCCGGCATTAGCCGCAAAAAGGTGAGCGTAGAGCAAAATTTAGCTCCACATCTCACCTTTATACCAGGGTTGCTTACGGTAGCGGTAAGCTGGCTAAACATGCTCGTGCATGATTCCCCCATAGGAATCAATGGGGCTGAGCCAGCTGAAAAAAAACCTAACACCTTCAAAAAAGCAGTGTTCAGCTCCTAACGCAGCCCCATTGATTCCTATGGGGAAAGGAATTTTATGTCTACACCTAACACCCTAACATAAACTCCGAGTCTAAACACCCCTAACATTACACTTATTAACCCCTAATCTGCTGTCCCCGACATCGTCGCCACCTACCTTATAATTATTAACCCCTACTCTGCCGCTCCGGACACCGCCACCACCTACATTATACTTATGAACCCCTAATCTGCTGCCCCCAACATCGCCGAACCCTACATTTTATTTATTAACCCCTAATCTGCCTCCCCCCAATGTCACCGCAACCTACCTACAATTATTAACCCCTAATCTGCCACGGCCAACGTCGCCACCACTATAATAAAGTTATTAACCCCTAAACCTAAGTCTAACCCTAACCCTAAAACCACCCCATTTAAATATAATTTAAATAAATCTAAATAAAAGTATTTAGTTTTAAATAAGATTAATTTATTTAATTGTAGTAATTTTATTTCGTTTTAATTAAATTATATTTAAGTTAGGGGGGTTAGACTTAGGTTTAGGGGTTAATAAATGTAATATAGTAGCGGCGACGTTGGGGGCGGCAGATAAGGGGTTAATAAATGTAGATAAATGTTGGTAATGTTAGGGACGGCAGGTTAGGGGTAAATAAAATGTAACTAGTGTTTGCGAGGCAGGAGTGCTGTGGTTTAGGGGTTAATATATTTATTGAAGCGGCGGCAATGTCCTGTCAGCAGATTAGGGGTTAAATAATTTATTTAAGTGTTTCCGATGTGGGGGGGAGGCTCGGTTTAGGAGTTAATAGGTAGTTTATGGGTGTAAGTGTACTTTTTAATACTTTAGTTAAGAGTTTTATGTTACAGCGTTAGCCCATAAAACTACTGACTTTTAAATGCGGTAGGAATCTTGACAGGAGAGGGTCTACCGCTCACTTCTTCCAAGACTCGTAATACCGGCGTTAGGCAAATCCAATTAAAAAGATAGGATACGCAATTGACGTAAGGGGATTTGCGGTATGATCGAGTCGTGGAAGAAAAGTGAGCGGTACACCTGTACCTGCCAGACTCGTAATACCAGCGGGCGTTAAAAAAGCAGTGTTGGGACCTCTCAACGCTGCTTTTTAAGGCTAACACTGACTCGTAATCTAGCCGATTGTGTTTGTCTATACTGATGACTTTGATGAAGATGAGATGACATTTTATGACCAATTCATGCAGAAAACCAACTGATTACAAAGGATGTTCTTTTCATTTCTCTTGCCACTGTAAATAAGTTTGAATAAGAAACATACGGCTAGATTTAGAGTTTGGCGTTAGCCGTCAAAACCAGCATTAGGGGCTCCTAACGTTAGTTTTGGTCTACCGCTGGTATTTAGAGTCAGTCAGGAAAGGGTCTAATGCTCACTTTGCAGCTGCGACTTTTCCATACCACAGATCCCCCTACGCCATTTGCGTATCCTATCTTTTCAATGGGATCTTTCTAACGCCGGTATTTAGAGTCTTGGCTGAAGTGAGCGTTAGAAATCTAACAAAAAAACTCCAGTCGCAGCAAAAAGCCAGGAGTTAAGAGCTTTCTGGGCTAACGCCGGTTCATAAAGCTCTTAACTACTGTGCTCTAAAGTAAACTAACACCCATAAATTACCTATGTACCCCTAAACCGAGGACCCCCCACATTGCCGCCACTCTAATAACATTTTTTAACCCCTAATCTGCTGACGCCCACCGCCGCAACCTACGTTATCCCTATGTACCCCTAATCTGCTGCCCCTAACACCGACGACCCCTACATTATATTTATTAACCCCTAATCTGCTGCCCCCAACGTCGCCGCTACCTACCTACAATTATTAACCCCTAATCTGCCGACCGGACCTCACCGCTACTATAATAAAGTTATTAACCCCTAATCCGCCTCACTCCCGCCTCAATAACCCTATAATAAATAGTATTAACCCCTAATTTGCCCTCCCTAACATCGCTGACACCTAACTTCAAGTATTAACCCCTAATCTGCCGACCGGACCTCACCGCTACTCTAATAAATTTATTAACCCCTAAAGCTAAGTCTAACCCTAACACTAACACCCCCCTAAGTTAAATATAATTTTTATCTAACAAAATGAATGAACTCTTATTAAATAAATTATTCCTATTTAAAGCTAAATACTTACCTGTAAAATAAACCCTAATATAGCTACAATATAAATTATAATTATATTGTACCTATTTTAGGCTTTATATTTATTTTACAGGTAACGTTGTATTTATTTTAACCAGGTACAATAGCTATTAAATAGTTAATAACTATTTAATAGCTACCTAGTTAAAATAATTACTAAATTACCTGTAAAATAAATCCTAACCTAAGTTACAATTAAACACTACACTATCAATAAATTAATTAAATAAAATACCTACAATTACCTACAATTAAACCTAACACTACACTATCAATAAATAAATTAAATAAAATACCTACAAATAAATACAATTAAATAAACTAACTAAAGTACAAAAAATAAAAAAAGGGGGGGCGGAGCCAAGCGGAGCTCCAAGATGGTAGCTTTTAGTTAGAGCTCCGTGTGCTGGATCAGGGTTAGGGTCCTAAATCCTAAGACTAGAGCATATTATGGGGGTTATTTCAGTCCCTTAATACCCTAATACACCAAAGAGCTGTAGTGGGGCCATTAGCTGATCGCATCTGACCGGAGGAGACGAAAACAGAGGGCAAAGAACTTATCCCGGGAACCGCCATCTTTCCTCCTCCCTCGCCTACAGACAGCATCGCAGCAAGTAACAGGGAGCTTGCGGGCAGCAGCGCATCTCATCCGGACAACGCAACTAGCAATCCCTTACTGGTATATCGAGGAATCGCACAGCCCTCAGCACTACAGACGATCCGGCCAGTCAGAGTGAGTAATCCCCACACGCTCACAGTGTTCAAAGTCATATTAAATGGGCCAGACACTACCTATACAAAAAATGAAGGACACTTTATTCAACTGAGGCTGAAATATAAATATCCCACCAAGATGCTAGATAATCCGGACAGGGAGAGGCTTCACAATCTAGTGTGGGTTGAATGACTTTAATATGCATAATATAGGAAATAATGGTGTATTAGGATAGCTGAACAGCGTTACAGAAGCATATCACACAGGGGCTGTATTGAAGGCCTAACCCAACCACGTGGCACCTACATCAGGTCCCCCTAATTCAATACACCGCAGATGTAACTAGACAGTAGGGGTTTATCTGGCCTTTCTCTACTGATTATCCTGGGACCGGTTCTAAGATCCTGCTTGGTCTGTACTTTTGGGACTTTGGGTGACATTCAGCTCCGGAGGAGAGGCCGACTGAAATTGAAGGAGGCTTAGTTTTGGGCCTTTATTTTGAGTACTAGCCAAGCCTTTGCTTTCATCCCCATACTTAACATAAGTCTTACATTCACACTGCAAGACTGCCATCTTGTGGACAAAAGTTAAATAACAGTCCGAAAGACCCTGTTAATCTCACAGCAGATATTACAAGAAGAGGAGTGATTTAAGGACACTTTCTCCTGGCAGACAAGTAATTAAAATTGACGCCCCTCTTATTTGCTCAAGTGCCGAGAGATTGTAATGGCTTCTAGAAGACTGAATAAGTTGGAGAAAACAAACAAGAATACACCAGTCTCCTCCTTTTTTAAGCCGTCACAGGGCGACATTCCACACAGTATGTCCAAAGAGATGGAAGGAGACAAAGAACCTTCTCTGATCGCATCTGACCTGGCAGATGAAGATACCCCCCTGACAAGAGCGGACCTACGTATGCTTGTCTCCAAACAAGACATTACAAACAGCTTTGACAAATTATGGTCCAAGATAGACATTATGCATACTTCTATGAATGAAAGCTTAAGTGACATCAAAAGAGAAATTTCTGAACTCGGCACTAGAGTTGAAACCTTGGAAAATAACAGTGACAACCTAATAGAGGATGTAGAAATGGCGGTCCAGCAGGTCTCACAACAACAACAAGTGGTAGATGACTTGTTGGACAAGATTGAAGACATGGAAAACAGGGGAAGAAGAAGTAACATCCGACTGAAGGGCATCCCAGAATCAATAAAGAATGAGGACCTCCCCTCCTATCTCCATCAACTGTTCTGCGCAATCACAGGGATGGATCCCTCAACAGAAATAGAAATAGAGAGGGCCCATAGAGCCTTAAAGCCTAGGCCTAAACTTGACTCCCCTCCCAGAGATGTTATTGTGGCGTTCTTAAGGTATCCGGAAAAGGATAAAATTCTCAGAGAAGCAGCCAAGCAACCAACCTTTAAATTTAGGGGTAATATAATACACTTTTTCCAGGACTTGAGTACCAGAACTTTGCAGAGAAGGGGCACCTTGCGACCCCTAACTACTCTTCTCAGAAAAAACCAAATCCAATATAGGTGGGGTTTCCCATTTGCCCTGTATATCACCAAGGACAATAAAATCCTCACAATTCGAGATGCAATTGGGATCCCAGACATCTGCGAAGCCCTGGGCCTTGAAACCCCGAACATACCAGAACCCTCGCTTTCAACAGAGACGCCTAAACCACTAAGGATACCTTTGAAATCCCAGAAGTCTCAATGGACAAGATCACCCCAAAAAAGGCAGAAAAACAGATGACAGACTCTATCTATATAATTTGGTTGGTCTCTTTGTTTCTCCCCTTCTTTTTTGCAGGTCACAGAAGAGAGTTGGAGACTACAAGATAGAAACACTGAAATCTGAACCTTAATACCAGGTCTAACTGTGGTTTCTACATTTAAAGTCCTGTATCACAGACTCTAGTTCACTTCACTTGTTGTAACCATCTCACTTATATTCAGAATATTTATCTAGTGAGAGCACATGTTCAGCCGTTAGTATTTATAGAAAAGTTTAATATTTATTTCAAGTCATTATGGCCATTTTGCACTATACTCTTTCCCCCATAATGCACTATAAGAGAAGATAGTTGGCCCTTCCCCTAGTTCCAGTTCCCCCCTAGAATCATATATGTTATTTCAGAAGGATAACTCCAGGGAAATGTTTTTTACTCCAGGTTTATGGTTATGGATTATTTTCATCAATGTTATTGACATTAACCTGTTTTTCTCTCTTTTTCAGACTCCTTCTCTTCCTCTTCCTCTACCTATCCCACCTCTCCCTCCCCTACAAAGACTACAGGACTTTCTGCCACAAGAGTACAAGCCAGCAAATGTTGGCAAGACAAATAGAGCTATAGATTGGGGTAAGATCTATATTTCATACACTGAACCGGAAGGTTTATGGTACACAATGAAACATTCCAAGAACTTCACACATACTCATGGCCGCATCTAATATTACCTTAGTCTCTCACAATGTGAGAGGCCTCAACTCAGAGGTTAAAAGAAGAAAGGCATTAACACAATACAAACATTTAGGGGCCAATGTAATATTTCTACAGGAAACCCACTTCATATCAGGTCACATACCAAAATATTGGGAGAGACAATTCCCCTTACATTTCCACTCTACCATTGATAAGAAAAAGAGAGGAGTGTCTATCCTGTTGCATTCCTCTTTGAATTTTAATGTCACAAACACCATTACTGATAAGGAGGGAAGATACATAATACTACGGGGCATACTTAATGAAATGGAAGTTGTTTTCTGTAACATTTACGCTCCGAACGACCACCAGGAACAATTTTTCACCAGGTTATCTTTCCTTCTATCTAGCTGGAATGCCACCAGAATATTCCTAGCAGGAGATTTTAATGTCTCATTATATAAACAAGACTACCATCCAATGATCCAACATCCCCACAGACACCACAGATATATAAGCAAGGCTAAACATATAGTACACACTCTGGAGGGTCACAACCTATCAGACTCCTGGAAGGCCCTTTATGGAGATACATCAGATCACACCTATTTCTCCCCTGCACACCACAAATATTTTAGATTGGATTATATCTTTTTGAGCCAAATACTACTAACAAATCTTATATCCTCCTCCATTTCTCCATGCGTTTGGTCGGACCATGCAATGGTATCGATTAAGGTGGAAGGGCTACTTCCACCCAGTTCAATGAAAAACTGGACTTATGACCCCACAATTTTGAAAGACCCGCTACAGAAGGAGTCTATTCTTAAACACATGTCAGACTATTGGGAGGTCAACGTTAACTCGGTTGATAACCCCATCCAGGAGTGGGCTGCTCACAAGTCGGTTATTAGAGGACTTTTAATCCAGCTAAAATCACAACACAAACGTAAAGCAAAAACAGCAATTATGACACTTCAAGCGGAAATAACCGCTTTGGAAAAGCGTCATAAACTTACAGGCTCTAACAATATTTATAAAACTTTACAAGATAGGAGACAGACCTTAGATAAGATACTCAACGACCAATCGATTAGAGCAGGATTAAGACTGCAGGCCAAATATTTTGTCTACGCTAACAAGCCAGATAGGTTCCTGGCTAATAAAATCAAAAACAAAATCAGGGACATAACTATTCCCACACTTTACAAAATGGGTGGAGGGGTGACCTCAAACCCTATAGACATAGTCAACAGTTTTGCGGCATACTATGGAACCTTATATGATGGACGAAAAGTTAGCAACACACCACAAACCCAAACGCTGCATGACAAATTTTTAGAAGAGGCTAATCTACCTAAGATTGACCAAAAGGACCTCGACATTCTCAGTGCTGATATCACGAGCCAAGAGGTGCTTACAGTCTTACGAGATCTAAAACCAGGGAAAGCAGCTGGCCCAGATGGCTTCCCAGGGGACTATTATAAATTATTCAAAACATCCCTTACACCCCACCTAGTTAAATTTTGTAACCACATTCTGCAGGGACAAGCCATCCCCCCCGACCTTCTGGACGCCAAGATTATAGTGATCCCCAAGCCAGGTAAAGATAAAATGTATTGCCATAATTACAGGCCAATCTCCCTGATAAACCAGGACTTAAAAATTCTAACAAAAATTTTAGCAAATCGTCTCAAACACATTCTCCCTAAGTTAATCCATCCTGACCAGGTGGGCTTTATAAAAAATAGAGAGGCCCCAGACAACATTAGAAGAATGATAGCCCTACTGGATTATGCACAAATAACAAAAACGCCTTCTCTGCTGCTCTCCTTAGACGCAGAGAAGGCGTTCGACAGAGTTGATTGGGGCTTTATGCAAGCAGTTTTAGAGAGAGTAGGGATAGGGGGCCCATTTCTAAAAGCAATTAGAGGCATATACTCTACCCCTACAGCGAGAGTGCGGGCCATGGGCCATCAATCAGATAAATTTGCTGTCCTTAATGGAACTAGGCAGGGGTGCCCCCTGTCCCCCCTGTTGTTCGCTTTATGCATTGAACCCCTCGCCCAACACATTAGAAACTCCCCAGATGTTGCAGGTATAACGGTCAAACAGAGGGAATATAAACTCACTCTATTTGCAGACGATATTTTGCTATCTTTATCCAAACCCCTGATCTCACTCCCAAATCTTTACAAAATTATTGATGTATATTCCAAAATATCCGGATACAAGGTAAATCTGGAGAAATGCGAGGCTATGCCTCTAGGAATCCCCGATCATACTAGAAAGCTAATCGAACTAAACTTTGAATTCAAGTGGGCCAAACACCATCTTCAATACTTGGGGATTAAGCTAACTAAAAGCTCATCTGATCTTTATCAAGCAAACTTTCCATCATTGTACAAATCTATTAAACAGGATTTGAGACAGTGGGGTAAACTAGGATTTTCTTGGGTGGGCAGGTTGTCCGCAGTCAAAATGACTGTTCTTCCTAGGATTTTATACTTATTTCGCACCCTCCCTGTCAAAATCCCCACGCCAGATTTAGAAGATCTTCAAAAATACACCAACAACTTCATAAGAGGTAACAAAAAAGCCCGAATAGCAATGAACACTCTTAATAGGCACAGAAGGTTGGGGGGGGTTGGGGTTCCAAATTTCAAACACTATTATCAAGCGGCTAGATTGGCGCAGACAACCCTTCTTAATGAAATGGAGGAGGATATCATCTGGACAAAAATAGAAACAGACATTATGGAAATAAAACCACGAACACGGGTGCTTTGGGACCCGAAAAACTGCTCAGGAAGAAACCACTACACCCTCCCTCTATCAGACTTTATGATCAGACAGTGGTCCACACTTACTTCAACTCTTAGATTACTACCACATAATTCGACCAAAACGCCACTAAGATGTATTATTAAACCGGAACACACCTCAATTATTAAAAAATGGGAAAACAGGGGGTTATATAGGATAGCTGATCTAATGGAGGGGGGCACAATAATTACTTACACTCAGTTACAAGAAAAAATACACCCAGCCAAACTTCACTGGTTCTTCTACCTACAAATCTCATCCATCATACTACATCATACATCTGGGGACCAGAGAGGGCCTTTTACCACTTTAGAGACTATCTGTAGCTCACCAACGAGACCTAAGAAAGCAATTTCTCGTATTTATCAAGCAATCCAGGAAACTATAGGGACCACCAAATCCCCCCTTCAAGTAAAATGGGAATTAGACCTAAATAAAGAATATGACATACATTCCTGGAATGAAATTATTTACGGGGCAGGGAAGGGGCTACTAGGAGCTGACATGCTTGAAAACGTAATTAAAACCAACTTTCGTTGGTACCTTACACCACTTATTACCTCACATGCCATCAGACACGGATCCAAACTCTGCTACAGAGGCTGCGATGTGGAAGGTTCCTATAGACACATGTGGTGGGACTGCCCTCATTCACATAGAACATGGAACAGACTATCACACTTTTTGAGCTCTCTTTTAGATAGTCCAATTACACTTTCATTAGAACAAGCACTACTGCACACTAAACTTAAGGAGTTCAATAAACACATAAACCATTTCATAAAGATAACATGTACAGCAACTAGGGTGTGTATAGCACGCCGATGGAAGGAATCTGCCCCTACATGGGGAGAGGTTATTGTTAAAATCAGACACTACTATAACATGTCAGCACAGGCTGCCATATTACAAGACACACAGGAAACCTTCCAGAAGGTTTGGTTCTACTGGATTATGCACGACACATCAAACTCCAGAATAGAGGACAAGTGAAAGGTTAACTTCAAGGAAGCGCTTCTATTAAAGCATTGAAAGGCTCCCTCAGCCCCAATAGATACTAACTCGGAACTTACAAAGTTAGGGCAGAGATCCTGGCTAAGTCCTCCCCCATCCCCTTACCCACCCTCTTTCTCTCCATTTCTACATCACCTCTTTCTTCTTCTTTACCCTATACTTTAGGCCTAACGAAAAAATGTTTACATTGTTTTTACATGATTCAGTTTAATTATATTTGTTAGGTCCATCGCCGGACTCTGTACATGCAGATGGTCGACTAATTGTAACATCGGCATTTTTTCCTTTCCTTTTCCTTTACTCATATCTTGTTATTGTCAAAAATATACTCAATAAAAATTTATTTCAACTAAAAAATAAAAAAAGAACTAAGTTACAAAAAATAAAAAAATAATTTACAAACATTAGAAAAAGATTACAACAATTTTAAGCTAATTACACCTACTCTAAGCCCCCTAATAAAATAACAAAGCCCCCCAAAATAAAAAAATGCCCTACCCTATTCTAAAATACAAATAGAAAAGCTCTTTTACCTTAATAGCCCTTAAAAGGGCCTTTTGCGGGGCATGCCCCAAAGAATTCAGCTCTTTTGCCTGTAAAAAAAACATACAATACCCCCCAACATTACAACCCACCACCCACATACCCCTAATCTAACCCAAACCCCCCTTAAATAAACCTAACACTAAGCCCCTGAAGATCTTCCTACCTTGTCTTCACCACGCCGGGTATCACCGATCAGTCCAGAAGAGGCTCCGAAGTGTTCATCCAAGCCCAACCGGGGGCTGAAGAAGTCCATCATCGGGCTGAAGAGGTCCATCATTGGGCTGAAGTCTTGATCCAAGCGGCAGCTGAAGAAGTCCATCATCGGGCTGAAGTCTTGATCCAAGCGGGCGCTGAAGAAGTCCATCATCGGGCTGAAGTCTTCTATCAAGCGGCATCTTCAATCTTCTTTCTTCTCGGGGGCTGAAGAAGTCCATCATCGGGCTGAAGAGGTCCATCATCGGGCTGAAGTCTTGATCCAAGCGGCGGCTGAAGAAGTCCATCATCGGGCTGAAGTCTTGATCCAAGCGGGCGCTGAAGAAGTCCATCATCGGGCTGAAGTCTTCTATCAAGCAGCATCTTCAATTTTGTTTCTTCTGGAGCCATCTTCTTCCAGCCGACGCGGATCCATCCTCTTCTACTGACGCCTACTCGCCGAATGACAGTTCCTTTAAATGACGTCATCAAAGATGGCATCCCTCGAATTCCGATTGGCTGATAGGATTCTATCAGCCAATCGGAATTAAGGTAGGAAAATTCTGATTGATTGAACCGTCATTCGGCGAGTAGGCGTCGGTAGAAGAGGATGGATCCGCATCGGCTGGAAGAAGATGGCTCCGGAAGAAAGAAGATTGAAGATGCCGCTTGATAGAAGACTTCAGCCCGATGATGGACTTCTTCAGCGCCCGCTTGGATCAAGACTTCAGCCCGATGATGGACTTCTTCAGCCGTCGCTTGGATCAAGACTTCAGCCCGATGATGGACTTCTTCAGCCGCTGCTTGGATCAAGACTTCAGCCCGATGATGGACCTCTTCAGCCCGATGATGGACTTCTTCAGCCCCCGCTTGGGCTTGGATGAAGACTTCGGAGCCTCTTCTGGACCGATCTGTGATACCCAGCGTGGTGAAGACAAGGTAGGAAGATCTTCAGGGGCTTAGTGTTTATTTAAGGGGGGTTTGGGTTAGATTAGGGGTATGTGGGTGGTGGGTTGTAATGTTGGGGGGTATTGTATGTTTTTTTACAGGCAAAAGAGCTGAATTCTTTGGGGCATGCCCCACAAAAGGCCTTTTTAAGGGCTGGTAAGGTAAAAGAGCTTTTCTATTTGTATTTTAGAATAGGGTAGGGCATTTTTTTATTTTGGGGGGCTTTGTTATTTTATTAGGGGGCTTAGAGAGGTGTAATTAGCTTAAAATTGTTGTAATCTTTTTCTAATGTTTGTAAATTATTTTTTTATTTTTTGTAACTTAGTTCTTTTTTTATTTTTTGTACTTTAGTTAGTTTATTTAATTGTATTTATTTGTAGGTATTTTATTTAATTAATTTATTGATAGTGTAGTGTTAGGTTTAATTGTAGATAATTGTAGGTAGTTTATTTAATTAATTTATTGATAGTGTAGTGTTAGGTTTAATTGTAACTTAGGTTAGGATTTATTTTACAGGTAATTTTGTAATTATTTTAACTAGGTAGCTATTAAATAGTTATTAACTATTTAATAGCTATTGTACCTAGTTAAAATAAATACAAAGTTACCTGTAAAATAAATATTAATCCTAAAATAGCTACAATATAATTATAATTTATATTGTAGCTATATTAGGGTTTATTTTACAGGTAAGTATTTAGCTTTAAATAGGAATAATTTATTTTTAATAAGAGTTAATTTATTTTGTTAGATAAAAATTATATTTAAATTAGGGGAGGTGTTAGTGTTAGAGTTAGACTTAGCTTTAGGGGTTAATAAATTTAATAGAGTAGCGGTGAGGTCGAGTCGGCAGATTAGGGGTTAATAATTGTAGGTAGGTGGCGGCGACATTGGGGGCGGCAGATTAGGGGTTAATAAATATAATATAGGGGTTGGCGATGTTAGGGCAGCAGATTAGGGGTACATAGGGATAACGTAGGTTGCGGCGGTGTACGGAGCGGCAGATTAGGGGTTAATACTATTTATTATAGGGTTAGTGAGGCGGATTAGGGGTTAATAAATTTATTATAGTAGCGGCGAGGTCCGGTCGGCAGATTAGGGGTTAATAATTGTAGGTAGGTGGCGGCGACGTTGGGGGCGGCAGATTAGGGGTTAATAAATATAATATAGGGGTTGGCGATGTTAGGGCAGCAGATTAGGGGTACATAGGGATAACGTAGGTTGCGGCGGTGTACGGAGCGGCAGATTAGGGGTTAAAAAAAATATGCAGGTGTCAGTGATAGCGGGGGCGGCAGATTAGGGGTTAATAAGTGTAAGGTTAGGGGTGTTTAGACTCAGGGTACATGTTAGGGTGTTAGGTGCAGACTTAGGAAGTGTTACCCCATAGGAAACAATGGGGCTGCGTTAGGAGCTGAACGCTGCTTTTTTGCAGGTGTTAGGTTTTTCTTCAGCTCAAACGGCCCCATTGTTTCCTATGGGGAAATCGTGCAGGAGCACGTTTTTGAAGCTGGCCGCGTCTGTATGCAATGCTGGTATTTAGAGTTGCAGTGGTGGTAAATTATGCTATACGCTCCCTTTTTGGAGCCTAACGCAGCCCTTCTGTGAACTCTAAATACCAGCGGTATTTAAAAGGTGCGGGGGGAAAAAAACCAGCGTTAGCTACGAGGGTCGTTACCGACAAAACTCTAAATCTAGCCGATAGGGTTTGAGTCTAATATTGCCAATCATGTTTATCGGCTGTTTTTTGGCCCCTTGATAAACTTTTTTTGACATTAGAATAATTACAATGCAAATAATAACACCAGATCCATATTGGAAAAAATAATAATATAATATTTTAGAGAAGTCACCAATACAATGAATGGACAGTTTTGACTTTCACAATCAAAATCCACTAACTATAGACAACAAAATAACATAATGTATGTAAGAACTTACCTGATAAATTAATTTCTTTCATATTGGCAAGAGTCCATGAGCTAGTGACGTATGGGATATACAATCCTACCAGGAGGGGCAAAGTTTCTCAAACCTCAAAATGCCTATAAATACACCCCTCACCACACCCAAAATTCAGTTTAACAAATAGCCAAGTAGTGGGTGATTGAAAAAGGAATAAAAAGCATCAAGAGAAGGAACTGGAAATATAATTGTGCTTTATACAAAAAAACATAACCACCATAAAAAGGGTGGGTCTCATGGACTCTTGCCAATATGAAAGAAATTAATTTATCAGGTAAGTTCTTACATAAATTATGTTTTCTTTCATGTAATTGGCAAGAGTCCATGAGCTAGTGACGTATGGGATAGTAATACCCAATATGCAGTACTCCACAGAAGAGTCACTAGAGAGGGAGGGATAAAAATAAAAACAGCCATTTTCCGCTGAAAAAATTAAATCCACATCCAAAAAAATATGTTTTTCTCATAATTAAAAAGAAAAAACTTACAACATAAGCAGAGGATTTAAACTGAAACAGCTGCCTGAAGAACTTTTCTACCAAAAACTGCTTCTGAAGAGTAAAAATACATCAAAATGGTAGAATTTAGTAAATGTATGCAAAGAAGACCAAGTTGTTGCTTTGCAAATCTGATCAACTGAAGCTTCATTCTTAAAAGCCCACAAAGTGGAAACTGATCTAGTAGAATGAGCTGTGATTCTCTGAGGCGGGGCCTGACCCTGACTCCAAATAAGCCTGATGAATCAAAAGCTTTAACCAGGATGCCAAGGAAATGGCAGAAGATTTCTTACCTTTCCTAGGACCAGAAAAGACAACAAATAGACTAGTAGTCTTCCTGAAATCTTTAGTAGCTTCAACATATTTCAAAGCTCTTACAACATCCAGAGAATATAAGGATCTCTCCAAAGAATTCTTAGGATTACGACACAAAGAGGGAACAACAATTTCCCTATTAATGTTGTTAAAATTCACAACTTTAGGTAAAAATTTAAATGAAGTCTGCAAAACCGCCTTATCCTGATGGAAAATCAGAAAAATGAGACTCACAAGAAAGAGCAGATAATTCGGAAACTCTTCTAGCAGAAGAGATAGCCAAAAGGAACAACACTTTCCAAGAAAGTAGTTTAATATCCAAAGAATGCATAGGCTCAAAAGGAGGAGCCTGTAAAGCCTTCAAAACCAAATTAAGACTTCAAGAAGGAGAGATTGATTTAATGACAGGCTTGATATGGACCAAAGCCTGCACAAAACAGTGAATATCAGGAAGCTTAGCAATCTTTCTGTGAAATAAAACAGAAAGAGCAGAGATTTGTCCCTTCAAGGAACTTGCAGACAAACCGTTATACAAACCATCCTGAAGAAACTGTAAAATTCTAGGAATTCAAAAAGAATGCCAGGAGAATTTATGAGAACACCATGAAATATAACATAGTATCAATCACTGAGTCAGATAAACCTCTATGACTAAGCATTAAGCATTCAATTTCCATACCTTCAAATTTAACGATTTGAGATCCTGATGGGAAAACGGTCCCTGAGACAGAAGGTCTGGTCTTAAAGGAAGTGGCCAAGGTTGGCAACTGGACATCCAGACAAGATTCGCATACCAGAACCTGTGATGCCGTGCTGGTGCTACTAGAAACACAAACGATTGTTCTATGATGATCTTGGAGATTACTTTTGGAAGAAGAACTAGAGGCAGGAAGATATAAGCAGGTTGGTAAAACCAAGGAACTGCCAACGCATCCACCGACTCTGCCTGAGGATCCCTGGACCTTGATTAGTACCTGGGAAGTTTCTTGTTTAGATGGGAAGCCATCAGATCTATTTCCAGAAGACCCCACATCTGAACAATCTGAAAAAAACACATCTGGATGGAGAGACCACTCCCCCGGATATAAAGTCTGATGGCTGAGATAATCCACTTCCCAATTGTCTACACCTGGGATATGTACCGCAGAAATTAGACAAGAGCAGGATTCCGCGCAAGAAAGTATCCAAGATACTTCTTTCATTGCTAGGGGACTCTGAGTCCCACCCTTATGACTGACATATGCCACAGTTGTGATATTGTGCTTCTGAAAACAAATGAATGGTTCTCTCTTCAACAGAGGCCAAACCTGAAGAGAGTTCTAAAATATTGATTGGTTTCTTGAGATTTCTAAACTCCTTGTGCTGTCAGAGATACCCAGACAGCTCCCCAACCTGAAAGACTTGCATCTGTTGTGATTACAGTCCAGGTTTGACAAACAAAAGAGGCCCCTTGAACTATACGATGGTGATCTAACCACCAAGTCAGAGATAGTCGAACATTGGGATTTAAGGATATTAATTGTGATATCCTTGTATAATCCTTGCACCATTGATTCAGCATACAAAGCTGAAGAGGTCTCATATGAAAATGAGCAAAGGGGATTGCGTCCGATGCTGCAGTCATGAGACCTAGAACTTCCATGCACATAGCCACTAAAGGGAATCATTAAGACTGAAGGTTTCCACAAGCTGAAGCCAATTGTATTAGTCTTTTGTCTGTTAGAGACAGAGTCATGGACACTGAAGCTATCTGGAAACCTAAAAAGGTGACCCTTGTCTGAGGAATTAAGGAACTTTTTGGTAAATTGATCCTCCAACCATGTCTTTGAAGTAACAACACCAGTTGATTTGTGTGAGATTCGGCAAAATGTAAAGAATGAGCTAGTACCAAGATATTGTCCAAATAAGGAAACACCACAATACCCTGTTCTCTGATTACAGAGAGTAGGGCACTGAGAACCTTTGAAACAAATCTTGGAGCTGTCACTAGTCCAAATGGAAGAGCGACATATTGGTAATGCTTGTCTAGAATAGAGAATCTCAGAAACCGATAGTGGTCTGGATGAATCGGAATATGAAGATATGCATCCTGTAAGTCTATCGTGGACATATAATGACCTTGCTGAACAAAAGGCAGAATAGTCCTTATAGTCACCATTTTTAAAGTTGGCACTCTTACAAAAGAATTCAAAATGTTCAGATCCAGAACTGGCCTGAATTAATTTTCTTTCTTTGGGACCATGAATAGATTTGAATAAAACCCCAGACCCTGTTCCTGAAACGGAACTGGTAAGATTACCCCTGAAAGCTCTAGATCTGAAACACACTCGGAAACACGCTTCAGAAAAGCCTGAGCCTTCACTGGATTTGCTGTAATGTGTTAAAGAAAAAAAAATCTTCTCATAGGAGGTCTAAATGAATCCTATTTCATACCCTTGTGAGATAATACTCAGAATCTGTCCAAATGTTTTGGAAAAATTTTAATCTGTCCCCCACCAGCTGGGAATGAGGGCTGCACCTTCATGCAGACTTGGGGGCTGGCTTTGGTTTCTTAAAAGGCTTGAATTTAACTTGAAGAAGGTTTCCAATTGGAACCAGATTCTTTGGGGGAAGGATTGGCTTTCTGTTCCTTATTCTGTTGAAAAGAACAAAAATGATTAGAAGCTTTAGATTTACCCTTAGATCTTTTATCCTAAGGTAAAAAATCTCCCTTCTATACCATGTCAGCATTCCAATATTTGAGTCACAAAGCTCTTTTAGCTAAAATAGCTAAAGACATAGATTTAACATCAATTTTAATGATATCAAAAATAGCATCACAGATAAAATCATTAGCATGTTGAAGGAAGCGAACAATGCTAGACAAATCAGGATCTGTTTCCTGTTGCGCTAAGCTTTCCAACCAAAAAGTTGATGCAGCAGCAACATCAGCCATGGATATAGCAGGCCTAAGAATGTAACCAGAAAATAAATAAGCTTTAGTTAGATAAGATTCAAGTTTCCTATCTAAAGGGTCCTTAAAAGAAGTACTATCTTCCAATCTAACTGCTGGCAAAGGATACAACTTTGTAAACCTAGAAGAAAGAATAAAAGAAGTACCAGGCCTATTCCATTCCTTTGAAATCATATCAGAAATAGCATCAGGAACTGGAAAAACCTCTGGAGTAACCACAGGAGGTTTATAAACAGAATTTAAATGTTTACTAGTTTTAGTAACAAGAGGACTAGTTTCCTCAATATCCAAAGTAATTAACACTTCGTTTAACAAGGAACAAATATACTCCATCTTAAAGAGATAAGTAGATTTGTCAGTGTCAATATCTGAGGTAGGATCTTCTGAATCAGATAGATCCTCATCAGAGGAAGATAATTTAGTATGTTGTCGGTCATTTGAAATTTCATCAACTTTATGAGAAGTTTTAAAAAGACCTTTTACGTTTATTAGAAGGCTGAATAGCAGACAAACCTTCTGAATCGCATCAGCAATTAAATCTTTTATATTCACAGGGATATCATGTACATTAGATGTTGAAGGAACAACAGGCATTGTACTAGTACTGATGGATACATTCTCTGCATGTAAAAGCTTATCATGACAACTGTTACATACTACAGCTGGAGATATAATCTCCGCTAACTTACAACAGATACACTTAGGTTTGGTAGAACTGTTATCAGACAGCAGGGTTCCAACAGTGGTTTCTGAGACAAAATCAGATTGAGACATCTTGCAAATGTAAGAGAAAAAAACAACATATAAAGCAAAATTATCAATTTCCTTATATGGCAGTTTCAGGAATAGGAAAAAAATGCAAACAGCATAGCCCTCTGAGCATAGAATTTTTTTTTTTCTTCCATGATTCGGATAGAGCATGCAATTTTAAGCAACTTTCTAATTTACTCCTATTATCAATTTTTCTTTGTACTCTTGATATCTTTATTTAAAAAGCAGTAATGTGATGCACAGGAGCCGACCCATTTTTGGTTGGGAACCTGGGTTATGCTTGCTTATTAGTGGGTAAATATAAGCCTCCAATAAGCAGACACTATCCATGGTGCTGAACCTAAAATGGGCTGGCTGCTAAGATTTACATTCCTGCTTTTAAAATAAAGATAGCAAGAGAACGAAGAAAAATTGATAATAGGAGTAAATTAGAAAGTTGATTAAAATTTCAACCTCTATCTAAATCATGAAAGAAAGAAAAATTGGGTTCAGTGTCCCTTTAAGCTCTCTGAGCAAGTGATGTGTTTAAAATGCTGGTGCACGGAGCATACTTAAAAACACTTTTGAAACAGCTATAACTTTTATTAGAAGCATTTTTGCTAATAAATGTATATTATAAAAATTCTTCCATTCAAACCTAAAATGCATCTGTGTGGATTCTAATAATAGCTGGAATGTCCCTTTATAGTGGTATCACATATTATGACACTTATATTAAAGTTACAAACCTAAATTATGTCTCATACCATAGTTTTTTATTAGAAGACTATTAGCTAACTAAATCATAGTTCACAATTCTGTTATATTTTATTGTTACATTTCTTCAGGATGTACAATGTATTCATGGGTAGATATTAATGTTAAACCTTTTTGTGAAGCACCAAGTGCCATACTTTATTGGTTGTTATACACTGTAATCAGTGTTTCATTTATTTTTCAGAATAGTACACCCAAATTCCTATAATTCCTCCAAAAGAAAAGTAGTAATATTAGACATTTTTTTAAGAATACCATCATTTAGAAGAATGGGACTTTTAATGACCTTCTAACAAAACATATGAACCACTGTATGCAATGTATTGGATTTCTAAAGATCTCAACAAAAAATTGTTTTACACATATTTTGTAAGAAATGCAGTCTTTTAACCCCTTAACGACACGAGTCGTACAGGGTACGTCGCACACAACCTGGTCTTTAAAGACCAGCGACGTACCCTGTACGACTTTGGGGATTAAAGCGGCTGGAAGCGATCCTGATCGCTTCCAGCCGCTTTACGGTTCTTGCAGTGATGCCTCGATATTGAGGCATCCTGTAATAACCTTTTTCCCCCATCCGATGCAGAGAGAGCCACTCTGTGGCCCTCTCTGCACCGGCATCGATGGCCGCAATCGTTGGTGGGTGGGAGCTGACCGTGGGAGGCGGGTGGGCGGCCATCGATGAAAAACTGAAGAGAGAGGGGGGCGGGATCGGGGGCGGGATAGTCGGGAGCGCGCACGGGAGCGCGCGCATGCACAGGGGGTGGCGGGCGGGCGCGTGCACGGGGAGGGAGCGGGTGGGAACCGCTACACTACAGCAAATACATGCTATATGAGTGGCAGTAAGGGGGGATAAAATCCCCAACAAAAGTAAATCTAAGGGATCTAGGAGCGGGTGGGTAATTGGTCTGTGGGGGGGGGAAGCTACACTACAGAAAAAAAAAAAAAAAAAAAATTTTTTAAAAAACACATTTGTATTTGAAAACAGGGTACTGGCAGACAGCTGCCAGTAACCAAGATGGCTCCCAGTAAGGTAGAGGTGAAGGGTTAGAGAGCTGTTTGGGGGGGATCAGGGAGGTTGGGGGCTAAGGGGGGGTCCTACACAGCTGCATATGTAAATATGCAATACAATTTTTTTTTTTAATTTTAAATATACCTTTTATTTTAGTACTGGCAGACTTTATGCCAGTACTTAAGATGGCGGGGACAATTGTGGGGTGGGGGAGGGAAGGGAGCTGTTTGGGAGGGATCAGGGGGTCTGATGTGTCAGGTGGGAGGCTGATCTCTAAACTAAAGCTAAAATTAACCCTGCAAGCTCCCTACAAGCTCCCTAATTAACCCCTTAACTGCTAGCCATAATACACATGTGATGCGCAGCAGCATTTAGCGGCCTTATAATTACCAAAAAGCAACACCAAAGCCATATATGTCTGCTATTTCTGAACAAATGGGATCCCAGAGAAGCATTTACAATCATTTATGCCATACTTTGAAAAGTTGTTTGTAAATAATTTCAGTGAGAAACCTAAAATTGTGAAAAATTTTACGTTTTTTTTTATTTGATCGCATTTAGCGGTGAAATGGTAGCATGAAATATACCAAGATGGGCCTAGATCAATACTTGGGGTTGTCTACTACACTACACTAAAGCTAAAATTAACCCTAGACGCTCCCTACATGCTCCCTAATTAACCCCTTCACTGCTGGGCATAATACATGTGTGATGCGCAGTGGCATTTAGCGGCCTTCTAATTACCAAAAAGCAACGCCAAAGTCATATATGTCTGCTATTTCTGAACAAAGGGGATCCCAGAGAAGCATTTACAACCATTTATGCCATAATTGCACAAGTTGTTTGTAAATAATTTCAGTGAGAAACCTAAAGTTTGTGAAAATATTTGGGAAAAAGTGAACAATTTTTTTTATTTGATTGCATTTGGTGGTGAAATGGTGGCATGAAATATACCAAAATGGGCCTAGATCAATACTTTGGGATGTCTTCTAAAAAAAAATATATACATGTCAAGGGTTAATCAGGGATTCCTGAAAGATATCAGTGTTCCAATGTAACTAGCGCTAATTTTGAAAAAAAGTGGTTTGGAAATAGCAAAGTGCTACTTGTATTTATGGCCCTATAAGTTGCAAAAAAAGCAAAGAACATGTAAACATTGGGTATTTCTAAACTCAGGACAAAATTTAGAAACTATTTAGCATGGGTGTTTTTTGGTGATTGTAGATGTGTAACAGATTGTGGGGGTCAAAGTTAGAAAAAGTGTGTTTTTTTCCGTTTTTTCCTAATATTTTATCATTTTTTTAAAGTAAATGATAAGATATGATGAAAAAAATGGTATCTTTAGAAAGTCCATTTAATGGCGAGAAAAACGGTATATAATATGTATGGGTACAGTAAATAAGTCCTTCAGGGAAAGAAATTGAAAAATGGCCTTGGTCCTTAAGGGGTTAATGTTTATCAAGTTTCCATGTAAGCAAATGTATTATTAAATATCAACTGAGATATTTAAAGGGACAGTCTTTAAAAATGTAAATTTTTAATGTTTAAAAAGTCAGATAATTCCTTTATTACCCATTCCCCAGTTTTGCATAACCAGCACTGTTATATAATTAAGATGCTTTTTACCTCTGTGATAACCTTGTATCTAAGCCTCTGCAGACTGCCCCTTATATCAGTGCTTATTCAAACTTGCATTTCAGCACTTAGTGCTGACTTATAAATAACTTCACAGGAGTGAGCACAATGTTATCTATATGACACGTGAACTAGCACGGTCTAACAGTGAAAAGCTAATACAATACACTGGGATAAGAGGCGATTTCAATGGCTTAGAATTCAGTTTAGTTTGCAACAAAGAATACCTAAAGAACAAAGCTAACTTGATGAAAAAAGTAAAATTGGAAAGTTGTTTAAAATTGCATGCCCTATCTAAATCATGAAAGTTGTGTGTGTGACAAAGGGAACCTCTATAATATACATTGTCACACACAGGGGGCTGTGTGTGACAATGGGAACCTCTATAATATACATCTGTATATGTACTGGGGAGGGGGCTGTGTGTGACAAAGGGAACCTCTATAACATACATCTGTATATGTACTGGGGAGGGGGCTGTGTGTGTGACAAAGGGAACCTCTATAATATACATCTGTATATCTACTGGGGAGGGGGCTGTGTGTGTGACAGAGGGAACCTCTATAATATACATCAGTATATAAGTACTGGGGAGGGGGCTGTGTGTGTGACAAAGGGAACCTATATAATATACATCTGTATATAAGTACTGGGGAGGGGGCTGTGTGTGTCAATGGGAACCTCTATAATATACATCTGTATATGTACTGGGGAGGGGGCTTTGTGTGTGACAAAGGGAACCTCTATAATATACATCTGTATATGTACTGGGGAGGGCGCTGTGTGTGTGACAAAGGGAACCTCTATAATATACATCTGTATATGTACTGGGGAGGGGGCTGTGTGTGTGACAAAGGGAACCTCTATAATATACATCAGTATATAAGTACTGGGGAGGGGGCTTTGTGTGTGACAGAGGGAACCTCTATAATATACATCTGTATATGTACTGGGGAGGGGGCTGTGTGTGTGACAAAGGGAACCTATATAATATACATCTGTATATGTAGTGGGGAGGGGGCTGTGTGTGTGACAAAGGGAACCTCTATAATATACATCAGTATATAAGTACTGGGGAGGGGGCTGTGTGTGTGACAAAGGGAACCTCTATAATATACATCAGTATATAAGTACTGGGGAGGGGACTGTGTGTGTGACAAAGGGAACCTCTATAATATACATCTTTATATGTACTGGGGAGGGGGCTGTGTGTGTGACAAAGGGAACCTCTATAATATATATCTGTATATGTACTGGGGAGGGGGCTGTGTGTGTGACAGAGGGAACCTCTATAATATACATCTGTATATGTACTGGGGAGGGGGCTGTGTGTGTGACAAAGGGAACCTCTATAATATACATCTGTATATGTACTGGGGAGGGGGCTGTGTGTGTGACAAAGGGAACCTCTATAATATACATCTGTATATGTATTGGGGAGGGGGCTGTGTGTGTGACAAAGGGAACCTCTATAATATACATCTGTATATGTAGTGGGGAGGGGGCTGTGTGTGTGACAAAGGGAACCTCTATAATATGCATCAGTATATCAGTACTGGGAAGGGGGCTGTGTGTGTGACAAAGGGAACCCCTATAATATACATCTGTATATGTACTGGGGAGGGGGCTGTGTGTGTGAGACAGAGGGAACCTCTATAATATACATCAGTATATAAGTACTGGGGAGGGGGCTGTGTGTGTGACAGAGGGAACCTCTATAATATACATCTGTATATGTACTGGGGAGGGGGCTTTGTGTGTTACAAAGGGAACCTCTATAATATACATTTGTATATGTACTGGGGAGGGGGCTGTGTGTGTGACAGAGGGAACCTCTATAATATACATCTCTATATGTACTGGGGTGGGGGCTGTGTGTGTGACAAAGGGAACCTCTATAATATACATCTGTATATGTACTGGGGAGGGGGCTGTGTGTGTGACAAAGGGAACCTATATAATATACAGCTGTATATGTACTAGGTAGGGGGCTGTGTGTGTGACAAATGGAACCTCTATATACATACAGTATGTATATAAGTACTGGGGAGGGGGCTGTGTGTGTGACAAAGGGAACCTCTATAATATACATCAGTATATAAGATCTGGGGAGGGGGCTGTGTGTTTGACAGAGGGAACCTCTATAATATACATATGTGTATAAGTACTGGGGGGCTGTGTGTGTGACAGAGGGAACCTCTATAATATACATATGTGTATAAGTACTGGGGGGCTGTGTGTGTGACAGACGGAACCTCTATAATATACATATGTGTATAAGTACTGGGCGGCTGTGTGTGTGACAGAGGGAACCTCTATAATATACATATGTGTATAAGTACTGGGGGGCTGTGTGTGTGACAGAGGGAACCTCTATAATTTACATATGTGTATAAGTACTGGGGGGCTGTGTGTGTGACAGAGGGAACCTCTATAATATACATATGTGTATAAGTACTGGGGGGCTGTGTGTGTGACAGAGGGAACCTCTATAATATACATATGTGTATAAGTACTGGGGGGCTGTGTGTGTGACAGAGGGAACCTCTATAATATACATATGTGTATAAGTACTGGGAAGAGGGCTGCGTGTGTGACAGAGAAAACCTCGATTGTCATTGGCTCACCCATGTGTAAAGTTAGAAACCAGTAGTGCATTGCTGTTCCTTTAACAAATGATACCAAGATAATTAAGCAAATTTGATAATAGAAGTAAACTGGAGAGTTGTTTAAAGTTGTATGTTCTAGCTAAATCATGAAATATTTTTTTTGGGTTTCATGTCCCTTTAAAGTTTAATTTTGACTTTACTCTCCCTTTTAAAATTGATTTCTCTAAATCTGCCCTGGTTTCAGTTAAAATGGAGATAGTTTTATCTTTATTTAGTGTAGACGCCTACTTATAGGATCATGTATCTCTTATTGAAAGGAAATATACTAATACAAATGAATGATTTTACCTCTTTAGCTGCCAGTAACAAGTGGTTTTACTCCCTTGTCTGCCCTTGATTACTTTCTGTTCCATACTGTAGTGCATATAGGCATGGGGATTTTTTGTTAAATTACAATATTTAGTTCTTATTACAAATATTTAAGGAAAAAATTGTTTCTTTATATGGCAATCAAAAACATGGTGGGGGAGGGGCATATGAGGTGGGAGGGGCCATTTGAGGTGGGAGGGGCAATATGGTAGAGGAGGGGCAGAGGTAGGTAGGTGGAGCAAAAAGGGGGTGGGGGGCCCTGCCAAACTTTTGCCCGGGGACCCTGGTTGGTCTCAGTCCGCCCCTGCTCGTAAGATTACATTTGTATTATAAGTTGAAAGTAAACCGTTTTCTCTTGCACGCTAAACTGAAAAGCGTAAAACGATGAACATAGAATATAGCACTGCAGGCCCATTCACTTATTCCCCTATAGAAGTCAATGAAGAAGAAAAAAATGATTGCTTATTCTCATGTACGCTAACTCGACATGGAAATATGAATATTTCACGTTCCAATGTTTTTCACGTACAGGAATATGTTCTTTTTTTCATAAATACATCTTTCTATTTATATCTGATGTTTTTTAGTACAATATACTGTATATCTATACCTATTTATGTAGATGATTATATATACTGTAGGTATAGATACAGTATATATAGATATATAGAGGAATATCTATTTATAAATACATAGAACATATTCCCTTATGTGCAGAACATTTGAATGTGGAATATTTACAGTACAAACACAGTTAAATATACATTATTAAATATGTATATTGCATAGATATACTTTTACATGTTTTCATCTACTTAACTGCAAAGGGCTCAATGCACTTATATATATGTCTATATATGTGTACATATGTACTTATGTGTATATATGTCTGTAAATATATATAGGAACTGAAGAAAGTTAGTAATCCGACACTTGTATGTAATTAAAATCCATATCTTTATTTCGAGTCAAATATATAAAAACTTGGAAAGGAAACAGCAGTAACTGTCGATGGAACTGGCATTCACAGGCTGTCAGGCTTACGCGTTTCGGATTATTCAGGCTATGACTACGGATCTAATCCGAAATGCGTAAGCCTGACAGTGCTACGCCAGTGAATACCAGTCCCATCGACAGTTACTGCTGTTTCCTTTCCAAGTTTTTATATATTTGACTCGAAATAAAGATATGGATTTTAACTACATACAAGTGTCGGATTACTAACTTTCTTCAGTTCCTTCATTTCCAGTACTTATCCGGACACTACTAGCCGCTATTGTAGCGGTGTTTTGGAGCAGGTGTATTGTGCTGATCATTGGCCAGAGGGTAGGTCATGTGACAGTGACGTAAGAGGTAGCCGAAGAACACCAAAGACACGTCGGAGACAAATTGTGAGCTGCATAGTTATGAAGTGAGACAGACGCCGTCCCAACCTCACACAGCACAAGGTTTCCCGGTTGGTGAGTTTCAGTGGTCCTTTGACGTGAATCCACTTCAGCAGCGAAAGTGAGTTACCTCTGTTCCCCTCCTACTGTGGCCATTATACATACTGTATTGAACACACCTAGTGCTACGGCACACAGACAACTATGCTAAGTGTTTATTAGCGCCATATTTAATACTGGGTTTCCTCATTTCATTATTGTGTAAATATATATATATATATATACACATATAAATACATATGTACACACACACACATATATATATATATATACATATATATACATATATATATTTACACAAACATATATATCTTTAGAGATATATATGTATGGATCTCTATGTTAAAGCCCTTTGCCTGCCTTTTGTATCTAACACCTGACACCTCATATCTTTGAGTCTTTATAACTTATGTATGAAATCTTTTTTTATCATTTTTATTAGATGTTGTTTTTATGAGTGTAACTGTACTTCGTAATGTATTTTTTATGTGTTTTGTGATACTTTTTTCCCGCGAAACAGTTAACCAGAGCTCTCAGGACACAGTAATCTTTCTAGAGTAAATTACGATTGTGCTCAAGTGATCACGTTTCAACTTGTTACACCGGCGGTAAACCCCGTCTGTGCTCCATTCGTAATCTGACCTTTTATTGGTTGTTTTATAATGTAATCAGTTTCATTTATTTTTTAGAATAGTATACACAAATTCCTATGATTCCTCCAAAAGAAAAGTAATAATATTATCATCCGAAGGTGCAGTTTTTGGCTTGTTTCTCCAATATAACATCCCACTTTAGATCCAAAACCTCAAAATCAAGATTCTCACAAGGCAACTTAAAAAACACCATGGAAAGAAAAACCTTTGAAATGAAAATTGAAAAAAAAAAAAAAGAAAACCTGCAAGGGAGTCTTATGGGGGCACACCTAATCAGTATGAATAGAGTCCAATGCTCATACGCTAGTAGCGTTATTAGTTCCAGAATAGTAATTCAGAAGCTAAGCGTGGTGGTCTGTGTGATTCAATTGGTAGGTTTGAGGCAGCTCCGCATGGGCCCGTGTGTTAGGCAATCTGTAGAAATGATAGAAAGAAAAGAGGGCGCCTCATAGTGTATCTCGTACCAGATAGGTGTATAAGCAAATAGATAGTATTAGGCTTACCAGATGAAGTTGCACTGTTCTATGACCGGTGCTTGCAGGCAGGCTAGCACTCTGCAGCAGCTAGTACACTGTTTTTGGGCTCCCAAATTGTTTTTCAGAGGGGAATTCGGTTTGCTCCTGTTTCCACTAGCAAAGCAGAATAGATTTCCAAATCAAGATGGTGATGAAAAAAAATGGGGCTGCTCCCAGTCGGGATACAAGACAACTTCCATATATATATATATGATTTAAAAATGATTTAAAAACAAGGCTATATTTGCTCCAGCAACGCATTTCGCAGCAACGCATTTCTCAACCACCAAACCGGTCGTGGAAACAGGAGCAAACGGAATTCCCCTCTACAGAACTAAGTGTGATGCGGGAATCCAGACATGGACCCGTTGCTCAGTGTGCCTAGAGGGATATGGCTGCACCTCACTAACGAGGCCCACAAAAGGCCAAAATTTGCGTCTGGGGTTTTGCTGTTTCTCTCGTTCAGAGAGGGATTGCCTGGTATTTCGGGGCTGGACTGTACTGTGAAGTCAGGGTCAGACTGATATGCTTCAGGAAAGTTCTTCTCTGTGAAAGGCACATGTTGAGCAAAAAGAGGCTGCTTCTTGGGTGGTAACTAGCCACAGAACAAGCTATTATGCTATTGTTCGTTCCCAGGTTGAGCGCTTCTCTCTTTCATTTATGCAAATTATGAAACTTAGGGAATTCTCCCTAAGTGTGATGCGGGAATCCAGACATGGACCCGTTGCTCAGTGTGCCTAGAGGGATATGGCTGCACCTCATTTACGAGGCCCACAAAAGGCTGAAACGTGTGTCTGGGGTTTTGTTGTTTCTCTCATTCAGAGAGGGATTGCCTGGCATTTTGGGGCTGGACATGTTGAGCAAAAAGAGGCTGCTTCTTGGGTGGTAACTAGACACAGAACAAGCTATTATGCTATTGTTCGTTCCCAGGTTGAGCGCTTGATTTTTATTTGCGTGTTAACCCTCAATAGCGCTAATATTTTTGTTATCTACCCCAGTATTTTTTGCTTATAAATGATATTTAAAAAAGTATAGTATTTTTTTTTTTTTAAATGGATGTTTCTGTACTGATACATTTGTTCATGTTCTTATCTGTTTGGAGTATATCACTTTCCACCAATATAACTGTGGCAGTGTTTCTTATCAGCCAGTGAGTCCCACATACCAGCTGTGTACATATATGGACGTTCTGTTTAAAATAATGATGATACAAATAAACTGTCATGCAAAAAATATTTTCTTTCTAATGGGAAAGTGTTACGAATCAATTTAATTACTTGAATTGTACGGAACACAACTGCAGAGGTTTTAACTAATATAAAGGTTGTTTGCACTAAATCAAATGAATCCTCTATGGAAGGAGAGGATTCTGTAGGTTAGTGTAATTTTCTCAGTGGTTATCCAAATCAATCTGAATAAGATGGTTATGCAGATATATAGTTAATTGATGCAAAGAGTTTCGGTTAGTTTGAATAGGAAAGTTCAGACAGTCATCACTGTTAATAAAGCTTAAGGTTACGTTCAGTAACTCTTATCATAAACTGTTCGTTATTCAAGTTAGCAAAGTCCTCATTGGTTAAAGGTTAGTAAATGTTTAATACTTTGTATTATTACAAAACAGTATGTGGAGTGACCGGAAGTTGGATTCATTTTAGTAAAGTTCCTTTGAGGTAAAGCAGGTGAATTTCTTAATATATAAATCTTTAGTGCAACTAGCACATACCTGGTAGCCTTCCAAAGGTGATCGGAATGTTATGGGCTGTTGCGGTCTCCTTGTATCTGTTTACCCTGAGCGGTATGAGACGTCTTGCAGCTGTGAGTCACAAGCCGAACTGAAACTGTTCTGTGCACGGTACAAACAGGAAGTGACGTAACGGCTGTGTAACTCGCTTGAATCAGAGCTTTTTCCAGCAAGTAAGAATGAAAATGTTGAGGTGATATTCCTTTAGTGGAAAGTTGATTAAGTAATTCCTTGATACTTCTGATGATGCTTTGCTACCGGAATCTCTTGTAGTCAGTTATTGTTCACAATTCTTAATAAACTCCTTTTGGCAAATAATAAAGTTGCAGCTTCAATCAATCTTTTGCTAAGTTTAAGTAATAAGTCTTATCACAGTGATAAATCCAAAATACTGAGCAAGGTGCCTTGATTGCACACCTGCTTTAAGGAATGAACAACCAATCAGAAAGGGTTGCAGGAAAGTCTTAAAGGGAAAGTAACAAAACCCTGACATTACCCCCTTCTCAAGGACGCTGTTCCACAGCGGTAGGACGAGGACGGTCCGGATGTCTACGATGGTATAAGGACAATTATCTGGGAGCATTAAGATTAGAGATGGGTTCCCAAGTGTCATCATCCGACGAGTAATTCTTCCACCTAGCAAGATATTGAAGTACCCCGTTATGGTATCTTGAATCTAGAATGGATTCCACCTCAAATTCATCATCATCAAGAACTGGGACAGTTGGAGGTAACAGAACTTGATCATCTCTAGTACGGATGTACGGTTTTAACAAAGAAACATGTATTGTAGGGTGAATTTTAATGGATTTCGGTAGCGACAATCTGATAGCGTTTTCATTAATAATCTTTTCCACTGGAAAAGGTCCAATGTAAAGAGTAGCCAGTTTCTTCGAAGGTATTTGTAGCTTTAAATTTTTTGTTGACAGCCAAACAAGATCACCGATATTATATTTTGGAGGAACTCTTCTTCGGAGGTTATAATAGTGCTTTTGACCTTCTTGAGCTTTTTGGATGTTTTCTTTGATATGTTCAAAATTTTCTTGTAAAGAATTAAAGATATCATCAACTAAAGGTGAATCTGGACATCCTTGAGATGACATATTAAATTCAGGATGATATGCGTAATTTGAGTAAAAGGGTGTCATCTTTGTGGAGGAATTAACTGAATTGTTGTAAGCAAATTCTGCCATAGCTAAAAACTTCATTTAATCTGTTTGATGGTATGAGCAGTAGCATCTGATATAGTGTTCTAACCATTGATTTAATCTTTCTGATTGTCCATTAGTCTGTGGGTGGAAAGCAGTGGTGTAACGATGGTTTATTTGAGTCAATTCACATAATTTCGTCCAAAACTTTGACGTAAATTGTGTTCCCCTATCTGTAGTAAGAATAGGGGGAATTCCATGTAGTTTCACAATATTGTCAATAAACAAGTGAGCTGTTTCTGAAGATGTGGGGAGTTTATGATAAGGGGCGAAATGTGCCATTTTGGTAAAAAGATCAATAACAACTAATATGGTAGTTTGTTTGTTAGAAGGTGGTAAATCAACAATAAAGTCCATTGACACATGTTGCCAAAGTCTTCCTGGTATTGGAAGAGGCATAAGAAGCCCATAAGGTGCCTTTCTTTCAGGTTTAGAAGTAGTACAAACTTTACAGGTTTTGATGTAATTTTGAATAGTGGATTTCATTTTAGGCCACCAAAAACTCCTAGACACATGTTCATGGGTTCTATTCACTCCAGGATGACCTGAGAGTGGGGAGTCATGACATGAATGTATTATCTGCATTCTCATATGAGGAGGTAAAAACATTTTAGTTCCGTGATAATAAATTCCTGAAGATTTAATGAGAGTGGGTACAGGAGTTTCAGGAGTCTTCCTGCAATAGTCTCTGAGTTCAGATATTATAGGTGCTGTGAATCCAATGAAACAGTCTGATGGAAGAATGGACTTCCTGAAAGGTTCGTTATTTGGTTTCTCTGGGCAACGGGATAAAGCATCAGCTTTTCCATTTTTGTCCGCAGGTCTGTAAATAATGTTGAAATTGAAACGATCAAAATAAAGGCTCCAACGTACCTGGCGGGCTGAAAGAGTTTTATTGTTTTGTAAATATTGCAAGTTTTTATGATCCGTATAGATATTGATTGGTAATTTTGTTCCTTCAAGGAGATGTCTCCAATGTTCTAATGAACGACGTATGGCCAGCAATTCCTTATCTCCTATGGCATAATTTCTTTCAGCAGGAGACATGACTTTAGAATAATATGAAATAGGATGTAATGGTTCCTTTAAAGATTTTTGTTGTGAAAGTACAGCCCCAATAGCAAAATCTGATGAATCTACTTCTAATGTATATTGATAATGAGGATTAGGAAATTGCAATATAGGGGCAGTTGTGAATTTAGTCTTTAACAAATTGAATGCTTTATTGGCCTCAGAATCCCAAGAAAATGATGTTAAACTGTCAGTTAATTTGGTTAAAGGTTTAACCACTGTAGAAAAGTTTTTAATGAACTTTCTATAGTAATTAGAAAAACCTAAAAAACTTTGTAACTCCTTTTTAGACTTTGGTACAGGCCAATCTTCCACTGCGGTAACTTTTTCTTTTTGCATTTGGATACCATTTGGATCAATATTATAACCCAAAAATGAAACATGGTTAATATGAAATTTACACTTTTCTGGTTTCGCAAATAATTTATGTACTCTTAATCTTGAAAGCACCCAGCGAACATGTTTTATATGTTCCTCTTTGGATCTGGAGTAAATGAGGATGTCATCCAGATAAATGACTATGCACACGTCCAACAATTCACGAAATACATAATTAATGAAATGTTGGAACGTGGCAGGGGCATTACATAGCCCAAACGGCATGACAAGATATTCAAATAAGCCGTATCTTGTTCTGAATGCCGTTAACCACTCATGGCCCTCTTTTATCCGAATGAGGTTATAAGCCCCTCTTAGATCTAATTTAGAGAATATTTTGGCTTCAGATAATCTTTCTATCATCTCCGGAATGAGGGGTAGTGGATATCGATTTTTTATTGTAACTTTGTTTAATTCTCGATAATCAATAATGGGTCTGAGGGATGAATCCTTATTACGAACGAAAAATATGTGGAAGGTCTAATAAAACCCTTTTTCAAATTATCGTCCAAATATTCCTTTAAATGTTCAAGTTCAGGATGACTTAACGGATATAAGTGCCCCACAGGAATTATGGCTCCAGGTTGAAGCTCTATGGGGCAGTCATAACTCCTATGTGGAGGCAAATTCTCGGCCTCTGTTTTACTGAAAACATCTTTGAAATCTTTATACTCATCAGGTAAAACATCAATTTCTGAATTAGTGTGTAACAAGAATTGATTACGGAAACATGTATCTTTGCAATAATCTGAAATAAACTTGATTTGAAATGGGAACCAATTAATACAGGGGTTGTGAAGTTGAAGCCACTTCAAACCCAAAACCAAGGTGAAATGAGGAGAAGGTAATACATCAAAAGAAATCAATTCATTATGACCTGAAATAGTCACTGAGATAGGAACTGTCTCTTGTGATATAGGTCCTGAAATCATAGTAGAACCATCTATTACTTTGATGGGAATAGGAATTTTCTTAGAAATGAGAGGTATTTTATTCTTAAGACAGAATTGATGATCTATGTAGCTTCCAGAAGCTCCTGAGTCTATGATGGCATCTTTAATCGTCAGAAGGTTTTGATCCAGCTGTAGAGAAAGGGTTAGAGTACAGTAAGGGTTATTTTGATTCAATGGGGTTTTGATAGAAGATAATAAAAAGCTGGACTTACTTTTCTTATTCTTTAGGAGTAGAGTACAGTCTTGTACCATATGTGATGCACTGGTACAATACATACACAAATTTTTTGCTTTTCTTCGCAATTTCTCTTCTGGACTAATAGGACCTCTCAGGAAGCCAATCTCCATTGCCTCAACTTGTGACTTATTCTGGTGAGATGGGTAATTAACAACTGAAGAGGTATTAGTTTTAGGTTTTGATTCAAATGAAAATCTTTCTGCCTTTCTTTCCCGAAGGCGTCGGTCAATTTGAGTAGCCATTCTAATAAATCCCTCAAGGGTTTTAGGTAACTCAATGCGAGCAAATTCATCCTTCAACGCCTCTGATAGACCCAAACGGAATTGGTTACGCAGGGCCACAGGACTCCATAACGAATCCGTGGAAAATTGTTTAAAGTCCGTGATATATTCCTCCACGGGTCTTTTTCCTTGTTTAAGACTCCTCATGGAAGTCTCAGCAGTAAGCTGAATATCAGTATCTTGAAACAGTTCATCCATAGATGAGAAGAAAGCATCAAGAGACCCCAATACCGAATCTTCAGTTTCAAAAAACCTATCAGCCCAATTTTTGGGTTCACCTCTAAGGAAAGATATTGTAGTCATCACTTTTACTCTCTCAGTGGGGTACGTGCGGGGTTTCATTAGAAACAATAAATGACATGCGTTTTTAAATTGTCTGTAAGTCTTTCTATTCCCTGAGAATGGTTCTGGTAGGGATACTTGTGGTTCAGGAAACATTTCCATTTGGTTTCCTTTTACAGCAATTGAATCTCTTATAACATTCCTTAAAGCAACATTTTCAACTTGTAAATCATGAAGGCCTTGAGCCAATTGATCCACCTTTTGTGACAAATTATAAACAATCTGTGGTAATTCTGCTGGTTCCATGTTTTAGGGCTCAGTATTATGTTACGAATCAATTTAATTACTTGAATTGTACGGAACACAACTGCAGAGGTTTTAACTAATATAAAGGTTGTTTGCACTAAATCAAATGAATCATCTATGGAAGGAGAGGATTCTGTAGGTTAGTGTAATTTTCTCAGTGGTTATCCAAATCAATCTGAATAAGATGGTTATGCAGATAGATAGTTAATTGATTCAAAGAGTTTCGGTTAGTTTGAATAGGAAAGTTCAGACAGTCATCACTGTTAATAAAGCTTAAGGTTAAGTTCAGTAACTCTTATCATAAACTGTTCGTTAATCAAGTTAGCAAAGTCCTCATTGGTTAAAGGTTAGTAAATGTTTAATACTTTGTATTATTACAAAACATTATGTGGAGTGACCGGAAGTTGGATTAATTTTAGTAAAGTTCCTTTGAGGTAAAGCAGGTGAATTTCTTAATATATAAATCCTTAGTGCAACTAGCACATACCTGGTAGCCTTCCAAAGGTGATCAGAATGTTATGGGCTGTTGCGGTCTCCTTGTATCTGTTTACCCTGAGCGGTATGAGACGTCTTGCAGCTGTGAGTCACAAGCCGAACTGAAACTGTTCCGTGCACGGTACAAACAGGAAGTGATGTAACGGCTGTGTAACTCGCTTGAATCGGAGCTTTTTCCAGCAAGTAAGAATGAAAATGTTGAGGTGATATTCCTTTAGTGGAAAGTTGATTAAGTAATTCCTTGATACTTCTGATGATGCTTTGCTACCGGAATCTCTTGTAGTCAGTTATTGTTCACAATTCTTAATAAACTCCTTTTGGCAAATAATAAAGTTGTAGCTTCAATCAATCTTTTGCTAAGTTTAAGTAATAAGTCTTATCACAGCGATAAATCCAAAATACTGAGCAAGGTGCCTTGATTACACACCTGCTTTAAGGAATGAACAACCAATCAGAAAGGGTTGCAGGAAAGTCTTAAAGGGAAAGTAACAAAACCCTGACAGAAAGAGTCCACAGCCGCATTCATTACTTTTGGGAAATAAGAACCTGGCCACCAGGAGGAGGCAAAGATACACCAGCCAAAGGCTCAAATACTCCTCCCACTTCCCCTATCCCCCAGTCATTCTTTGCCTTTCGTCCCAGGAGGTTGGCAGAGAAGTGTCAGAAGTTTTATTTTTAAAGAAAATACATTTATTAATTTTTACATAAAGTGTGTCTACTTTGTTTACATAAAGTGTAGTACTCTTTGCAATGGGACAGGAGTTTTTAGTAGTCCTGTTAGTCTCTCAGTGAGGGCCTGGGCGAATGTTAGAGTCCAGAGATGCAGTGGGAGTTCTCTCTGCAACACCATCCCGACTCGTATTAACAGCTCCTCTAGCACTTGGCTTTGCCGATCCTTCGCTTCGCTATCTGCTGTCTTCTCTCAAGTCCATGTCGGAGGCAATGCTACTATCCGTCACACATGAAGGGCCGTGTTCCTGTCCCCCGGTGTAGATTCCGGTAAGATCATTTCATTTTGTCAATATGAATGTCATGTTGTTATGTGACAGATAGGTATGGGTCTCAGTGAGACTCCTCTGTACGGATCTGGGAATCATGGGATAATTCCTTCCTTAGGGGGATTTGTGAACAGGGTGGGGTTCCTTAATCATGTTTCTTATGTGATCTCCTTGCTTTGTGTAGTGGGCATTGGCTCTGGGGCTGAGACAGGAGAATTGCTTGGAGGTTTTAGTGGGGCATAGTTGCCACCTTTTTCTGGCGCACTTTTTGGAGTTTACGGTTCACCTTATGACCGGGCATTTTTACGCTGGGTTTTTACGCTTCCGCATTCCTGACTGTGTGGCGACGGAGACTTTTTGTTTCGATTGGATCTGGTCATAGGAGGTGGTGAGCCATTGTGGGTGTCAGGTGCCGTTTTTTTTTTATATAGTCCTATTTTTCTCTTTGGTTTTAACCATGGATGATTCTGAAGCTGACACTGTCATTGTTTCTGATGCCGATTCTTCCTCTTGTGATGAAGGTGCTTCGGCCCCACTGATGCAGGTTTATCAGTCCTGTCTCTTGTGCTTTCTTAGAGCGCCTGGTTCCTCGGGCTCAGGGAACCAGGGGTCTATTGAGCCAGCAGCCTCTGGGGTCTCTGTCCCTCAAGCGGCAGATTCCCAACAGCACCCTTCCTCTACATTTGCGGGTAACCCTAATTTTAATTCTCCCTCCGCACAGGGTGGTTACTTTCCCATGGAGATGGCGGGTCATTTACACTTCAATATATTAATGGCACTGGTTCACCTGGAGGACCTGGAGGTCTCTGCCCGGTTGTGTTCTTGCCCGATTTTCCTGGGTGTCCAGGCTTCGGGTGGGTCTATTCAGTTTCCTCCTAGGGTGAATATTCCTCCATGTTGCACCTTTTGTTATTGGGCTGCGCATTCTACTCCATCGTCTTTTCGACTTATTGGGGGACCCTCTCCTCTATCAGTCGGGGGAATGTGTCCTCGAATGGTGCTTCAAGCTAGACTACTGGGGATGTTGATTGTCTCCTGTCAGTCGCTCGTGTCCTTTCCCAGAGTATTTTTTGGCGGATGCCTTCAGGCTACCTTATTTTCTTTCATCCGGTTAGGATATTTTTTTATATTAGTATTCCTTTGGGAATTTCTGTGATGGACTTGCTTTTTATTACTTCCTTGGAAGTTGTTCACAAACTGTTGGGTCCAGAGTTTGTGTGCACTTTGTTAAGAAGTCAGTGACGCCTGTTGCGCCTAGCGGTCCAGCAGGACCTTGAGTGTTTTGTTTTATTGTTTGTTTTCACAAACTACACTATACATCTACATACGGACCTTCGGGTCCGCGTACCTGGAGAGATTGGGCATGCCACTCTGTTCCCGGGGCTTGGTCGGTGGCTTCCGCCACTTCGCTCTGGCTCTCATTTCAGGGGGGCGAGGCCTTCTCTGCTAGGGTGGTTTTTGGGCCTTGGTCTTCTTGCTACCCTTTGGGTGGTTTAGACTCCTAGGGTCTCTGGACCTCAGTTCGTTCCTCTTTTAATGGATCCTCTTTGTGGATTAGCGGTGGATCGCTTGATTGGTAAGCGAGACATAGCGGGATCATGCCTGTGTTCTCTGTGATCCAGCAGCAGTTCTGTGGGGTGGCTAGCCTGTGACTTGCCACATGGGGGCCTGGTCGCCTTCTTTGCTGCTGGAGGTCTCTTCTAGTTGGAACCCGTTGTTATTGGGGTCGCCTTGTTTCATTTCGGTTCTGGTTCTTTCCAGAATTTCACCCTCTTAGGGTTGGGTGCAGACGTCGGACCATAGTTTCTGAATGTTGCAGAGTTTAGCTCTGTGTTGTGTGTTCTATCACCTTGAGATCGGTTCTGCATGTTTTCACTGTCCTTTTCTTAGGGTTTTGCTAGAGTTCCCCCTTTTTTCGGGTTTCCTCCTCAGGTGAGGAGTGTCTGACCGGAATTTGGTTGGGGTCCTCTTCTTCAGGTCTATTCGTGGATCTGGAATTGGGCTGGGGTTCCGGGTGGTGTTGGTATAACTCTGTCTATGCTTGTCCTGTTTTTTCCCTCTGGTATTTGGGTTTCATCTGGAAGGGGTTCTTCTTTTCTCTCTTTAGAGAGCCTGGTCCCCTTCTTATGGCTGCTCGGGGCCTTTGTTTTCTTTGAGGGAATGTGTTCTGGACTTCCTTTGGGGTCCGTTGTTCTGGTGCTCTGACCTTGCACCAGCATTCATGTGTAGTGCCTTGGTAAGGGTCACTTTGTCCTCATCTTCCCCACCGGTATCTGTTGTGTTGTGATATTGCTACTGCGGGTAGTCTCTGCTCCTTTGGGGGCTGGCTCGTTTTGGGTCCGTTTTGACTCCTGTGTCGAGTTTTGTGTTGGGGGGGGCAAGGTTTTCCCTGTCCTCCGTCTTCCCTTGGGGGACTTTTGTCTCTGGGGGTGTGTTCCTATTTGTCCCTGGTTCAGGGATGGAGATGCCCTTGGGAGTGGACTTCTGGGTTCGATGTTCCTCTGGTTCTGGTGGGACTCTACCCATGTTTCTGGTCACACTCTTCCGAGGTGGCTGGTGGTGTTCCTCCCTCTTGTCAAGGGGGGGTGGGACTTTGTCCCTGGACTTTTCCCTGTCGTTGGCAGGTTGATCTTTCCATGTGTGGGCGGTCCTCATTGCGGCAGTTCTGCGGTAGTTGAGGAGGTCCCTTTTTATCTCAGGATCCTAAGCTGTGGTTCTGGTCATCATTTGACTTTTCAGCTGTCTCTGTTTCTTTTGGATGCAATGAGTCCCTGTTAAGGTTCTCTCTGAGCTCTTGGGGGGTTTGGATCTCTGAATTTTCCCTCCATGGAGGGGTGTTTTGTCTAGGAACTTGGTTTTTGCTGGTTCCTTTTCTTCCGAGCTGCGGGGTTCTCGTAGGGAGGCACCTTGGTCTCCTTTTCAGTTTAATGCAAACTCCTTGGTTCCCTCCAGCTGGGGAGCTGGACAAGGGGTTTTCTTTTCCCTTTATCGGTGGCTGCACTATAGCATGCGACTTAGTCGTCTGTGCGGTTTCCCATTTCTCGAGATCCTTTTTGTTCTCTTTCGGTCTCCGACTTGGTTGTGTTTGGCTGATGATGGCCTTTTTTTGGCATCTAGTGAGGCTTTCTGGAGTCTCCCGAGCTAGTTTGATCTGTCTTTTGAAAGACAGGGTTCTAGTTAGTTATCCTTCTACCTTGATTCTTCCTTTGGGGAGTTGTTGGTCAGGGTTCCCTTATGGGGGCATGTGTATGGGATCTGCCTTTGAGCGATAGTGTGCTTCAAGTCCTGTTGTATGTGATTTTTACCCAGGCTTGGGGGACTGTCGTTTGTGTCCTTGGGGCCATTTTTTCTTCATGTTTTTGCTCCCTGCTTTTGGATGAAGCTGGACTTTTTTATTTATGGGCTGTAATTCAGTCCTGGTGCCCTCAGAATGGGCCGCCTCTTACCCTCCCATTCTTGACATTCAGTGTCCTCTTTGGCTTGGGTATAATTTCCCACAAGTAATGAATGCGGCTGTGGACTCTTTCCCATTAGGATGAAAAACATAAATTATGCTTAGCTGATAATTTCATTTTCTTCCGTTAGAAAGAGTCCACAGCTCCCCGCCCATTTTTTTTTTATCCGTTTTTCGTGTATAGTCTTCTGGCACACTTTCACCTTGATATTTCTTCCACTGATCCTTGTTTCATTGGCAGAATGACTGGGGGATAGGGGAAGTGGGAGGAGTATTTGAGCCTTTGTCTGGTGTGTCTTTGCCTCCTCCTGGTGGCTAGGTTCTTATTTCCCACAAGTAATGAATGCAACTGTGGACTCTTTCCCACGGAGGAAAATGAAATTATCAGGTAAGCATAATTTATGTTTTTTAACATAGAAACATGATAAGTGTTATATCATTTTCAATCAATAATAAAAAAAATCATACTATCATCCAAACTTACTAAACATAATGCCTTGTATACTGTACATTGGCATTATGGTTGCCATTTTTTATGTGCTTATCACTTTAGCTAGACTTAAATTTGGCATTCATCACTACAGGATCTTTACATCCTTAAACATTGTATAAAAATCTGGTTTTTAGTTTGTTGCTAGAAGCCGGTTGTATGTATGATCTGTACAATGTGGCATTATGAGATTCTTTAGTCAGGGCAACAGACAAAATGCTGAATAGATGTTCAGAACATTTGCTTGGCTTTATCACTTTCTATCTTGAAAAAAATGTGCAGTTCATAGCTTTCATAACTTTCTTGCTTAGTTTTGAAGCTGTAGATATCGTACTGTAAAAAAACCCAAAGCATTCTGTTTTTCATATAATTTAAATCATTAGAAATGATTGCTTGGTCAATAATTAGAAGGACATATTCATATTCATTTTCTTGTTTGTCAGCCAAAGATTCATAAGATCTTTCATAATTAAATTGCCTTCTATATATTTTTTTTTTCCTGAAAATCTTGGGTTAATGCCATTTGCAACAGAAATTTGTGCAATTTTTAAAGATGACAAAATTCAGTTGTCTTGAAAAAGTAAAACAAAAATGCTTTTAAGTTCTCCAAGCGGGAGATGGATATGGCAAACTACATTTTTCTTTTCTTTTAGTACTTTACTCACTCTGTTAACTTCTATTAATATGTCATACCAAGTCATTACTAATGGCAGAATTACAATCCTTTAAATTTATTCTAACAGAGAATGAGACTCACTTGCAGCTTTCAGAATTGTAGCTTCTCTTCCAGTATCTTCAAATGTGAGAATAATTTCTTCAATTTGATACCTTATAGCTTTGACACTTTCCACACAACATTCCCAGCATGTTTCAGATAGTAGTTTTAGTGTGATTGAAAGATATTTTATAGCATTAACACAAAGTGCATATTCAACTGATAAGAATGAATAAATGCATTGTATGAATCCAAAAAAATTTAAAGAAGTAGCTGAAACTTGCTATATCTCCATGAATTGAATTGATGGGAAAATCATGGTCTAAAAAAATGAAATTAATGCTTACCTGATAAATTTGTTTCTTTCTTGACACGGAGCATCATAATTACTATTGGGAATATCACTTCTGGCCTGCAAGAGGAGGCAAAGAGCACCACAGCCAAAGCTGCTAAATACCACTCCCTTACCCACAACCCCCAGTCATTAGACCAAAGGGAATGGAGAAAAGAAGTAATACAAGGTGCAGAGGTGCCTGAGGTTTATATAAAAATAAACTGTCTAAAAATACAGGGCTCACCATGTCAAGAAAGAAACAAATTTATCAGGTAAGCATAAATTTCATTTTCTTTCTAATGACATGGTGAGTCAACGGATCATCATAATTACTATTGGGAATCAATACCCAAGCTAGAGGACACAGATGATAAGGGAGGGACAAGACAGTTAGCCTAAACAGAAGGCACCACTGCTTGAAGAACCTTTCTCCCAAAAACAGCCTCGGCTGAAGCAAAAGTATAACATTTGTAAAATTTAGAAAAAGTGTGTAAAGGTGAACAAGTGGCAGCCTTGCAAATCTGATCTACAGAAGCGCCATTTTTGAAAGCTCAAGTAGAGGAAACAGCCCTCGTGGAATGAGCCGTGATTTTCTCAGGAGGCTGCTGACCAGCAGTCGCATATGCCAAGCAAATAACACTCCTCAACCAACCAGAAAGAGAAGTGTCAGGGTGCCAGGAATCAGACTGAGACGAGAAGTGCAAAAATAAACACACCTTTATTAATAGCAAAAAATAATAAAGCGTCCACAAGTCAAATAAGCCAGGAATCAAAACCAGAGCTGTCAGGAGCCAAAGCGAATGGTCAGACGAGCCAGAATCAGGAACAAGGAAAACAGCAGAGTCAGGAACAAGCCAGGGATCAGGAACCAGGAAGGACGTCAGGCAGCCAGGTAATACACAAGGAACTCTCACAAACAGGTCTGAGAAAAATGCAAAGGCAAAGCATACTGAACAGAGGCCCTTTAAATAATAAGTGATGACATCACAATTTTGAGACTGCATCCTGTCTCACATGGATGATGCACACCAGTCTGGCCATAAAAGGAAGTGCAGGAATTGAGCAGCATCCCCCACAATGCACCATAGTCAGGAAGAGAGGTGAGTAAAATGGCTGCCAGCAGCACATGGCAAACACAACAGGGAAAAAACCCTGACAGTACCCTCCCCTCAACGACCCCTCCCCCGCGGGAGGACAAAAGACTTATTGGGGAAACAGGCATGGAAGGCACGGAGGAGGGCGGGAGCATGAACATCAGAGGAGGGAACCCAAGAACGCTCCTCCGGAACATAGCCTCTCCAGTGAACCAAATACTGTACACGGCCCCTGGACATACGAGAGTCAATAATGCTGCTGACCTCATACTCCTCATGGTTGTCAACAAAGATAGGACGGGGACAAGGCAAAACAGTGGTAAACCGATTACAAACCAATGGTTTCAAGAGTGAGACATGAAAAACATTGGAGATGCGCATAGCAGGAGGAAGGTCAAGAGCGTAGGCCACAGGATTAACCCGTCGGAGTATTCAAAAAGGACCAACATAATGGGGAGCCAATTTATTGGAAGGCACATGAAGGTTCAAGTTGCGGGAGGACAGCCAAACTCTCTCACCAACCTGGTAGGAAGGTGCGGGCAGACCCCTTGATCAGCCTGGAACTTTTGGCGCTGCATAGAACGATGAAGGCAATCCTGAATCTGCACCCACGTGGAATGGAGTTGCCGGAGATGCTCCTCCAAAGCCGGAATACCCTGAGACATGAATGAATCGGGCAACAAGGATGGTTGAAACCCATAATTCGCCATGAACGGGGATATCTTGCAGGAAGCATTAATAGCACTATTACGAGCAAACTCTGCCCAAGGTAACAGTTCAGACCAATTATTGTGGTGATCTGAGACATAGCAATGGAGGAACTGTTCCAGAGCTTGATTAGACTGTTCCACAGCCCCATTGGATTGAGGGTGATATGCCGAGGAGAAGGAAAGCTGGATCCCCATTTGAGCACAAAAGGAATGCCAAAATCTGGAGACAAACTGGCTACCCCGGTCTGACACTATCTCCTTGGGTAACCCATGTAAACGGAAGACCTCCCGGGCACAAATTGAAGCAAGCTCCTGAGCGGTAGGCAGCTTCATCAAGGGAATGTGACATTTTAGAAAAATGGTCAACCACCATAAGGATAACAGTATTGCCATTGGAAACAGGGAGCTCGACAATGAAGTCCATGGAAAGATGTGTCCAAGGGCACTCACTATTAGCAATAGGTTGAAGAAGACCCACAGGAAGACGTTGAGGAGTCTTATTCTGTGCACAAACTGAGAAGGAGGCAACATACACAGCAACATCAGAACGAAGACCTGGCCACCAGAATTGTCGAGTGACAGACCAAATCATTTGGTTCTTGCCTGGGTGACCTGCAGCTTTAGGATAGTGGTAAGTGTGCAAAAGTTTAGTTCGAAGATTCTCAGGAACAAAACACTTACCACTAGGTTTCTCAGCAGGGGCATTGGTTTGTGCAGCCAGGATCTCCTCCCCCAAGGGAGAAGTCAAATTAGTACATATGGTAGCCAAAATATGGTCAGGAGGTATAACAGGAGTAGGTACAGACTCCTCCTTGGACAGAGGTGAAAATTGTTGAGAGAGGGCATCAGCCCTAACATTCTTACTACCAGGCAGGTAGGAGACCACATAATTAAACCGAGACAAAAATAGCGCCCATCTGGCCTGTCGGGCCAAAAACATTTTGCTTCAGATAGATAAGTTAAATTCTTTTGGTCAGTAAGAATGAGCACTGGCACGCTAGTACCCTCGAGAAGATGCCTCCATTCCTTAAGTGCCAAAATTATGGCCAGTAATTCCCTGTTGCCAATTTCATAATTGCACTCCGCTGGAGACAATTTCTTAGAGAAGAAACCACACGGATGCAAGGAACCATCAGGCGTAGGACATTGAGACAAGAGGGCACCTACTCCAGTCTCAGACGCATCGACCTCAAGAACGAAAGGCAGGACAGGGTTAGGATGAGCCAGAACTGGAGCGGCAGCAAAGGCAGTCTTAAGACTATCAAAGGCCTTATTGGCAGTAGGTGACCAATGGAGTGGATCATTCTCTTTACTGGTCATGTCTGTGATAGGTTTGACCAAGGAAGAAAAGTTTTTAATAAACTTTCTATAGTAATTGGTGAACCCCAAAAAACATTGAATAGACCGAAGACCAACTGGGCGAGCCCACTGCAGAACTGCAGATAACTTGTCAGGATCCATGGAGAACCCTGCAACGGAGATAACATAAACTAGGAAGGTTACTTGAGTCTGATGGAACTCACATTTCTTGAATTTACAAAACAGGCCGTTCTCACATAGTCTCTGAAGAACCCGTGTAACATCAGAACGATGAGCCTCAAGTGTGGGTGAGTGTATGAGGATGTCGTCTAAGTACACCACAACACACTGTTGCAACATATCTCGTAGGACATCATTAATAAATTCCTGAAAAATAGCAGGAGCATTACATAGGCCAAAGGGCATTACAAGATACTCATAATGCCCGCTCCTGGTGTTAAATGCTGTTTTCCTTACGTGGCCCTCCTTAATCCTAACGAGATTGTACGCTCCTCTCAAATCAAGTTTAGTAAAGGCCGTAGCTCCCTTGAGGCGGTCAAAGAGTTCCGTAATAAGCGGAATAGGGTAAGCATTCTTAATGGTAAGACTATTAAGACCCCTATAATCGATACATGGTCTTAACTCGCCACCCTTTTTCTTTACAAAGAAGAAGCCAGCCTCTGCAGGAGAGCAGGATTTTGTGGATGATCCCCCGCAACAGAGCATCGGCAACATACTCCTCCATAGCACAATTCTCTGCAACAGACAGAGGGTACACCCGGCCCCGAGGAGGAATGGCTCCGGGTTGCAGGTCTATGGCACAATCGTAAGACCGGTGAGGGGGCAACGTACCAGCACGCACCTTGTCAAACACGTCTAGGAACTCTCGGTACTCCTCTGGCAATTGAGAAACTGAAGAAGTGCACAAGACTTTAACTGGTTTCCAAAGACAAGTGGAAATACATTGCGGGGACCACGACAAAATTTTGGACCTGCGCCAGTCGAGACTGGGATTGTGCTTTTGGAGTCAGGAATAACCCAGAACAACCAGAAAATGTGGAGAGTTTATCACCTGGAACTGGAGGGTTTCAAAATGGAGAGCCCCAACAGCCATGGACAATGGAGCAGCTTCGTGAGTAACGAGTGCGGGCTGAAGGGGCCTGCCATCAATGGCCTCAATAGCAAGCGGAATGGACCGAGGCAAAACAGGAATGGAGTGCTTTGATACAGAAAGTACTGTCAATGAAGTAGCCCGCAGCACCGGAGTCAACAAGAGCCTGGGTGTCTATGGAGGAGTCCACCCAGAAAAGGACAGCCGTGACCAAAGGTTTCTTCTTAAGCCGTTCCGGGGACGATGATAAACCCCTGACAGGACCTTAGGTGTGAGCGTTTCCCGGCCGTGTAGGACAAGACTTCAAAAGGTGGTCCTGTAGCCCACAATAGAGGCAGAGCCCCTCCCTCCTCCTAAAGGCACTCTCCGCCGCGGAGAGACGCGTGAATCCCAGCTGCATCGGCTCAGCAGTACCTGGTGACTCAGGACCAGGATTCATGGGAGGAGAGGGAGGCATGGGTGGGAACGAACACGTAGGAGACAACGGAACAGGAGGCTTCCACAAGCGCTCCTTGAAAGAGGGCCTCACTCTGAGTCTGATGTCAATTAGGATCAAAAAAGACACCAATGCCTTGAGATCTTCTGGTAAATGTCTGGCAGCAACTTAGTCTTTAATCGCATCAGAGAGCCCATGAAAGAAGGTGGCAACAAGGGCTTCATTGTTCCAACCTACCTCTGCGGCAAGCGTACGGAACTCAATAGCATAGTGAGCAACAGATCTTGTACCTTGCTGAATGGACATGAGTCGTTTAGCAGCAGAGGAGGAGCGAGCAGAACATCAAATACCCTTCGAAAGGAGGCCACAAATTCAGGGTAATTTGAAATCACAGGTTTATTAGTCTCCCATAAGGGATTAGCCCAGGCAAGAGCTGTGTCAGAGAGTAACGAGATGAGAAATCCCACATTAGCTCTGTCAGAGGGAAACGCCTGAGGTAACATCTCAAAATAAATGCCCACCTGGTTCAAAAACCCTCTGCACTGAATAGGATCGCCTCCATATCGCTGAGGTAGAGGTGCAGAACCGGAATGCTCCTGGTAGGCATAGGTGCAGCAGCGGAAACAGGAGCAGCCATAACTTGCGGGACACTTTGTTCCAAATGTGCAGTGCGAGTCAGCAGGGTTTACAGGGCTAGTGCAACTTGATCCAAGCGGTGATCCTGTTCATCCATCCTGGAAATGATGGCAGGTAAAGGTGGATTATTAGCACCATCAGGATTCATGGCCTTTGCGTAATGTCAGGGTGCCAGGAATCAGACGGAGACGAGAAGTGCTAAAATAAACACACCTTTATTAATAGCAAAAAATAATAAAAAGTCCACAAGTCAAATAACAAGCCAGGAATCAAAACCAGAGCTGGTAGTCAGACGAGCCGAGTCAGGAGCCAAAGCGAATAGTCAGACAAGCTGGAATCAGGAACAAGGAAAACAGCAGAGCCAGGAACAATCCAGGGATCAGGAACCAGGAAGGACATCAGGCAGCCAGTTAATACACAAGGAACTCTCACATACAGGTCTGAGACAACGCAAAGGCAAAGCATACTGAACAGAGGCCCTTTAAATAATAAGTGATGACATCACAATTCTGAGACTGCATCCTGTCTCACATGGATGATGCACACCAGTCTGGCCATAAAAGGAAGTGCAGGAATTGAGCAGCATCCCCCACAATGCACCATAGTCAGGAAGAGAGGTGAGTAAAATGGCTGCCAGCAGCACATGGCAAACACAACAGGGAAAAAACCCTGACAAGAAGTAGCCGTAGCTTTCTTACCTTTATGTTTTCCAGAAAAAACAACAAACAAAGAAGAAGATTGGTGAAAAGCCTTAGTCGCCTGCAAATAATATTTCAATGCACGAACTACATCCAAGTTGTGCAACAAACGTTCCTTATGAGAAGAAGGATTAGAACACAAAGAAGGAACAACAATTTCTTGATTAATATTCTTATCAGAAACAACCTTGGGAAGAAAACCTAGAGAAGTACGAAGTACTACCTTATCAGAATGAAAAATAAGGAAAGCTCTGAGACTCTTTGAGCTGAAGAGATAGCAACCAAAAAGAAAACCTTCCAGGTTAACAACTTAATATCCAAAGAATGCATAGGCTCAAACAGAGCCTGTTGAAGAACTCTCAGAAGTAAATGGCATATGTTGAGCAAAAAGAGGCTGCTTCTTGGGTGGTAACTAGCTACAGAACAAGCTATTATGCTATTGTTCGTTCCCAGGTTGAGCGCTTCTCTCTTTTTATTTATGCAAATTATGACACTTAGGGAAGTCTCCCTAAGTGTAATGTGGGAATCCAGACGTGGACCCGTTGCTCAGTGTACCTAGAGGGATAGGGCTGCACCTCACTGATGAGGCCCACAATAGGCTGAAATGTACGTCTGGGGTTTTGCTGTTTCTCTCGTTCAGAGAGGGATTGCCTGGTATTTTGGGGCTGGGCTGGACTGTATTGTACTGTGAAGTCAGGATCAGACTGATATGCTTCAGGAAAGTTCTTCTCTGTGAAAGGCACATGTTGAGCAAAAAGAGGCTGCTTCTTTGGTGGTAACTAGCCACAGAACAAGCTATTATAATATTGTTCATTCCCAGGTTGAGCGCTTCTCTCTTTTTATTTATACTTAAAAGAACAACTATCCTCAATAGGAATAGTGGTCCTATTAGCTAAAGTGGAAATAGCTACCTCTACCTTAGAAACCGTCTGCCAAGATTCCTTAAAAGAGTCTGAAATAGCAAACATCTTCCTAAAAAAAGGAGAAGGAGAAAAAGAAATTCTAGGCTTCTCCCATTTCCGTGAAATAATCTCTGAAACAAGATCTGGAACAGGAAAAACTTCCACCACAGAAGGAACCTCAAAAAATTTGTTAAGTTTACTAGCCTTCTTGGGAATAACTATGACCGTCAAATCAGAGTCATCCAAAGTAGCCCAAACCTCCCTGAGTAACAAACAGAGGTGCTCCAGCTTAAACCTGAAAGAAACAACCTCAGAATCAGCCAAAGGAGTCACACTATCAGAGTCTGAAATTTCACCTTCAGACGCTACTGAAGAATCTTCTTCCTCAGTCCTATGGGAAGAAACATTAGACATAACTGTAAACAAATCAGAAATCCTTTTGCACTTACCCTGCAACACAGGAAAAGCAGATACAGCAGAGGATATGTGAGTAGCCATATCCTGCAAAGAAAAATCAGGGCACTGCATGTGAAGAAGATAGAGATTGGGGTGAATGGGAAGAAAGCAGCGCTACAGCTTGAACAGTCTCCTTAGACAATGAAGGTTCTGTATCAAAAAGCCTATCCCTATACTGTAAAGTTCTCTCTATACATGAGGAACAGAAAGGGATAGGTGGCTCTACATTAGAATCAAGACATAAAGAGCAAGTCACAGCTTGCAAGTTCTCTTGATCCATCTTTAGCACACACAAAAATAAAGAGTAAAAATAAAAATGTTACTGCCACTTTAAGAAAAAAAAAAACGTTATCCAGTGAGAGCAAATAAAACAAAATAAACCTCAGTGCAAACCCCCACACCACAGCAGACTTTGCTGAGGTGCTTACCAACCTATCACATAGAGAAAGACTCTGCACCAGTGTGAAGTGCCCCCTTCTATCCTGCCTTTGAGGCAATACCGTATACAGTCTCTGTTAGTTCACAGTTAGGTAAAGGTATATGCGGCACATCATTATAATAAATAAGAAGAAACTTTCACTCACATTCTGTTGAAAATGTAAGTCTTCCAATCAGCCAGGAAACCCTCTTACGGCTAGATTTAGAGTTTTGTCGGTAACGACCCGCGTAGCTAACGCTGGCTTTTTTCTGGCCGCACCTTTTAAATAACTCTGGTATTGAGAGTCCACAGAATGGCTGCGTTAGGCTCCAAAAAAGGAGCGTAGAGCATATTTAACACCACTGCAACTCTCGATACCAGAGTTGCTTACGGAAGCGGCCAGCTTAAAAAACGTGCTCGTGCACGATATCCCCATAGAAAACAAAGGGGCTGTTTGAGCTGAAAAAAAACCTAACACTTGCAAAAAAGCCGCGTTCAGCTCCTAACGCAGCCCCATTGTTTGCTATGGGGAAACACTTCCTACGTCTGCACCTAACACTCTAACATGTACCCCGAGTCTAAACACCCCTAACCTTACACTTATTAACCCCTAATCTGCCGCCCCCGCTATCGCTGACCCCTGCATATTATTATTAATCCCTAATCTTCCACTCCGTAAACCGCCGCTACTTACATTATCCCTATGTACCCCTAATCTGCTGCCCTAACATCGCCGACCCCTATATTATATTTATTAACCCCTAATCTGCCCCCCACAACGTCGCCTCCACCTGCCTACACTTATTAACCCCTAATCTGCCGAGCGGACCGCACCGCTATTATAATAAAGTTATTAATCCCTAATCCGCCTCACTAACCCTATAATAAATAGTATTAACCCCTAATCTGCCCTCCCTAACATCGCCGACACCTAACTTCAAACATTAACCCTTAATCTGCCGACTGGAGCTCACCGCTATTCTAATAAATGTATTAACCCCTAAAGCTAAATCTAACCCTAACACTAACACCCCCCTAAGTTAAATATAATTTAAATCTAACGAAATTAATTAACTCTTATTAAATAAATTATTCCTATTTAAAGCTAAATACTTACCTGTAAAATAAACCCTAATATAGCTACAATATAAATTATAATTATATTATAGCTATTTTAGGATTTATATTTATTTTACAGGTAACTTTGTATTTATTTTAACCAGGTACAATAGCTATTAAATAGTTAAGAACTATTTAATAGCTAAAATAGTTAAAATAATTACAAAATTACCTGTAAAATAAATCCTAACCTAAGTTACAATTAAACCTAACACTACACTATCAATAAATTAATTAAATACAATACCTACAATTATCTACAATTAAACCTAACACTACACTATCAATAAATGAATTAAATACAATATCTACAAATAAATACAATTAAATAAACTAACTAAAGTACAAAAAATAAAAAAGAACTACGTTACAAAAAATAAAAAAATATTTACAAACATTAGAAAAATATTACAACAATTTTAAACTAATTACACCTACTCTAAGCCCCCTAATAAAATAACAAAGACCCCCAAAATAAAAAAATGCCCTACCCTATTCTAAATTACAAAAGTTCAAAGCTCTTTTACCTTACCAGCCCTGAACAGGGCCCTTTGCGGGGCATGCCCCAAAGAATTCAGCTCTTTTGCCTGTAAAAAAAAAACATACAATACCCCCCCAACATTACAACCCACCACCCACATACCCCTAATCTAACCCAAACCCCCCTTAAATAAACCTAACACTAAGCCCCTGAAGATCTTCCTACCTTGTCTTCACCATGCCAGGTATCACCGATCGTTCCAGGCTCCGAAATGTTCATCCAAGCCCAAGCGGGGACTAGACATCCATCATCCAATGGCTGAAGAAGTCCAGAAGAGGGTCCAAAGTCTTCATCCTATCCGGGAAGAAGAGTAGATCCGGACTGCCAACCATCTTCTTCCAAGCGGCATCTTCTATCTTCATCCGATGAGGACCGGCTCCATCTTGAAGACCTCCATCGCGGATCCATCTTTCTTCTCCGACGACTTCCCGACGAATGACAGTTCCTTTAAGGGACGTCATCCAAGATGGCGTCCCTCGAATTCCGATTGGTTGATAGGATTCTATCAGCCAATCGGAATTAAGGTAGGAAAATTCTGATTGGCTGATGGAATCAGCCAATCAAAATCAAGTTCAATCCGATTGGAAGTTCAGCCAATCGGAATTAAGGTAGGAAAATTCTGATTGGCTGATGGAATCAGCCAATCAGAATCAAGTTCAATCCGATTGGCTGATCCGATCAGCCAATCAGATTGAGCTTGCATTCTATTGGCTGTTCCGATCAGCCAATAGAATGCAAGCTCAATCTGATCTACTCTTCTTCCCGGATAGGATGAAGACTTTGGAGCCTCTTCTGGACTTCTTCAGCCATCGGATGATGGATGTCTAGCCCCCGCTTGGGCTTAGATGAAGATTTCGGAGCCTGGAACGATCGGTGATACCTGGCATGGTGAAGACAAGGTAGGAAGATCTTCAGGGGCTTAGTGTTATATTTATTTAAGGGGTGTTTGGGTTAGATTAGGGGTATGTGGGTGGTGGGTTGTAATGTTGGGGGGGGTATTGTATGTTTTTTTTTACAGGCAAAAGAGCTGAATTCTTCGGGGCATGCCCCGCAAAGGGCCCTGTTCAGGGCTGGTAAGGTAAAAGAGCTTTGAACTTTAGTAATTTAGAATAGGGTAGGGCATTTTTTTATTTTGGGGGTCTTTGTTATTTTATTAGGGGGCTTAGAGTAGGTGTAATTAGTTTAAACAAGTTGTAATATTTTTCTGATGTTTGTAAATATTTTTTTATTTTTTGTAACTTAGTTCTTTTTTATTTTTTGTACTTTAGTTAGTTTATTTCATTGTATTTATTTGTAGATATTGTATTTAATTCATTTATTGATAGTGTAGTGTTAGGTTTAATTGTAGGTATTTTATTTAATGAATTTATTGATAGTGTAGTTTTAGGTTTAATTGTAACTTAGGTTAGGATTTATTTTACAGGTAATTTTGTAATTATTTTAACTATTTTAGCTATTAAATAGTTCTTAACTATTTAATAGCTATTGGACCTGGTTAAAATAAATACAAAGTTACCTGTAAAATAAATATAAATCCTAAAATAGCTATAATATAATTATAATTTATATTGTAGCTATATTAGGGTTTATTTTACAGGTAAGTATTTAGCTTTAAATAGGAATAATTTATTTAATAAGAGTTAATTTATTTCGTTAGATTTAAATTATATTTAACTTAGGGGGGTGTTAGTGTTAGGGTTAGACTTAGCTTTAGGGGTTAATCCATTTATTAGAATAGCGGCGAGATTCGGTCGGCAGATTAGGGGTTAATAATTGAAGTTAGATGTCGGCGATGTTAGGGAGGGCAGATTAGGGGTTAATACTGTTTATTATAGGGTTATTGAGGCGGGAGTGAGGCGGATTAGGGGTTAATAACTTTATTATAGTAGCGGTGAGATCCGCTCGGCAGATTAGGGGTTAATAAGTGTAGGCAGGTGGAGGCGACGTTGAGGGTGGCAGATTAGGGGTTAATAAATATAATATAGGGGTCGGCGGTGTTAGGGGCAGCAGATTAGGGGTACATAGCTATAATGTAGGTGGCGGCTCTTTGCGGTCGGCAGATTAGGGGTTAATTATTGTAGGTAGCTGGCGGCGACGTTGTGGGGGGCAGGTTAGGGGTTAATAAATATAATATAGGGGTCGGCGGTGTTAGGGGCAGCAGATTAGGGGTACATAGCTATAATGTAGGTGGCGGCTCTTTGCGGTCGGCAGATTAGGGGTTAATTATTGTAGGTAGCTGGCGGCGACGTTGTGGGGGGCAGGTTAGGGGTTAATAAATATAATATTGGGGTCGGCGGTGTTAGGGGCAGCAGATTATGGGTACATAAGTATAATGTAGGTGGAGGTCGGCAGATTAGGGGTTAAAAAAATTTAATAGAGTGGCGGCGATGTGGGGGGACCTCGGTTTAGGGGTACATAGGTAGTTTATGGGTGTTAGTGTACTTTAGAGCACAGTAGTTAAGAGCTTTATAAACCGGCGTTAGCCCAGAAAGCTCTTAACTACTGACTTTTTTCTGCGGCTGGAGTTTTGTCGTTAGATTTCTAATGCTCACTTCAGACACGACTCTAAATACCGGAGTTAGAAAGATCCCATTGAAAAGATAGGATACGCAATTGACGTAAGGGGATCTGCGGTATGGAAAAGTCGCGGCTGAAAAGTGAGCGTTAGACCCTTTCCTGACTGACTCCAAATACCGGCGGTAGCCTAAAACCAGCGTTAGGAGCCTCTAACGCTGGTTTTGATGGCTACCGCCAAACTCTAAATCTAGGCCTTAGGATCCCACTCTCCGTGTTTCACTCCTTCCGCTGTTCAGATCTTGGTATGAATGGTGCTCTGATTGAACCTGTATCCAACTGCCGCTTAACTCCTGTGTAAACCAGATGCAGTCCCAGTGGATATCCGATAGCCCATTAGCTGTCCAAATCACAAGTTCAAAAGAAAGCGCAAATTGCTAGAGCGGCTAAAAAAGTTATCCTTTATTTGAAAAAATGTGCATTAAAAAATGTAGATATAGACCAACGAGGGTAAGACAAGCATGACAAAATTAAAAAGTTTTCAAACAGACATCCTCACAGGAGGATGTCTGTTTGAAAACTTTTTAATTTTGTTATGCTTGTCTTACCCTTGTTGGTCTATATCTACTTTTTTTAATGCACATTTTTTCAAATAAAGGATATCTTTTTTAGCCGCTCTAGCAATTTGCGCTTTCTTTTGAACTTGTGCTTACCAACCTCCCACAGAACAGTGGAAAGTGAACATAGCAACAATCGATCAGGAACTCCAACAGCAACCGCTCACAAGAAAAACGTCTAAACGCTTCCCTCGAAAGCAGCCAACAAGAAAAACATAGCCCCAGAAATAGCGCGTAACAAACCGCGCAAAGGTAACTCTGCCCATCGTGGGCGTACACAAACACTTCCCGGCCGGCATGACACAAAACAAACAGCCGCTGGGAGGAAAGGAGCAAACTAAGTAAAAACACACTGACAAAAGAAATGTTTTCCCCAAGCGTAGGGCAAATAAATACATATCGCAGCAATTACTGACAACCCATAACCCAAAAGGAAGTCATAAAACAAGCGTGCTACTACAAAAAACAAAGAACCAACTAAACAAACCCTTCTCCAGCAGTGCCCCACAAAAACTGCCATACAAAAATCCTGCACACACAGGAAAAACCCAATTAACCTCATAAGTGCCAAAACCTTTCTGAGCCCATAAGAAAAATAAAATTAGCACTTACCTCCGTCACAATCTGCCCGGCAGCAGGGCAGCTCACTAGGTTTGAAAGGCTTCCTTCCTAACATGGACCTGTGGATACAGGAAAAAAGAGCAAGTAAACTTACATAGTATTTTTACCAATAGGGCAGCAAGAACAACCTGGGAGGCACAGAGGGGATTATACCCTCCAAGTTCCCAAAAGCTTAAAAGCCACCACTGCTCTACTGAAGAGACTGAAGTGGACTACGGCTACACCCTTAAAAAAACAAAGCAAACCTGCTTTGCTTTAGAAAATAACAATCTCTTGATTGTAGAATCAGACACCTAACTTCACCACCTTCTTGCACTACAAGCAAAGAGAATGACTGGGGGTTATGGGTAAGGGGAGTGGTATTTAGCAGCTTTGGCTGTGATGCTCTTTGCCTCCTCCTGCAGGCCAGGAGTGATATTCCCAATAGTAATTATGATGATCCGTGGACTCACTGTGTCATTAAAAATAAATAAAACTTGCCAGGAAAGGCTCAATGATCTGAATATGTAGAGCTTGTAGGAGTGAAGGGAAAGAGGTGATATTAGCTTTCAAGTATATTAAAGGGACAGTCTACGCCAGAATTGTTATTGTTTTTAAAAATAGATAAACCCTTTATTACCCACTCCCCAGTTTTGCATAACCAACACTGTTATAGCAAGACACATATTACCTCTGTGATTACCTTGTATCTAAGTCTCTGCAGACGTATCCCTTATCTCTGTGCTTTTGACAGACATGCAGTTTAGCCAAACAGTGCAGACTACTAAATAACTCAGCACAATGTTATCTATATGACACCCATGAACTAGTACTGTCTAACTGTGAAAAACTTTCAATATGCTCTGAGCTAAAAGGTGGTTTTAAACGGTTGTAGAAATCAGTTTGAGCCTACCTACCTTAGGCTTTTCAAAAATACCACCAAGGGAACAAAGAAAATTTGATGATAAAAGTTAATTGTAAAGTTGTTTAAAATGTCATTCCCTATCTGAATCATGAAAGTTTAATTTTGACTAGACTATCCCTTTAAGTGGCTTAGTAAAGCTAAGGGTGTATTTTTCCTAAACATATATATTTAAGAACAAGGGGTCATGATCTCATGATCTGAAGAGTAGTAGGTTCAGGAGTAATTTATGGAAACACTTCTTTAAAGAAAGGTTGCTTGATTCATGGGATAAACTTCTATTAGAGGTTGTAAACCCTAGAGGGACTTAAAGAATGTTGGGGATAAGCAAACGGCTATCCTATGAACTAAATAATTTACACTTTTAGGACATTTTGGGCAGACCTTTTGGGTCTATGGTTCGTATCTGCTATCAAAATATATGTTTCTGTGCTTCTAATTGCAATGTATATAAAATAGTTGTTTTTCCTGTAATGTATATAAACCTTCACGCCAAGCCTGTGGTTCTTCATATTGGCCCTTTATCATATTATTGGCCACTACAATTTTACAGCCAATCCTAAACCAGTTGAATCATTGACAATCAAACATCCAGTACAATGCTTGCTTATCTCAGCTTTCTATCCATCTGTGTGTACAGATATTACTATATAACAGAGTTGTACTTGGTGAAGTCAATAAGTATTGAATCATATTTTGTTGAGTTGTCTCATTTCATTATTTAATTGTTTTCATTAAACAAATGTAAATGTTCCTTTGCTACAGGTGAAAAAGTTCACCTTTATTATCGGTTATTTGTAGAGCACCAACAGATTCTGCAATGCTATAAACAGGCGGAGTACAGAAAAACATTTATAGGGATTAAACGGGTAGAGGGCCCTGCCAAGGGTTGCACTGTTGTAGTCAACTCTTAAGAAGGTGATCTACAAACAACTGGACTCTTAGGTTTACATGCTGAGGGGGTTCAGGGGATAGCAATAGAGTAGAGAAACTGGTATAAAGAAAGGTTAGTGTAGGTTGTAAGCATTCCTGAACAGTAGAGTCTTTAGGGAGCTCTTGAAGCTTTCAAAACTAGGGGAGGGTCATGTGGAGCGAGGCAGAGAGTTCCACAAGATGGGAGCCAATCTGGAGAAGTCCTGTAAATGGGAGTGTGAGGAGGTAACAAGAGAGGAGGAGAGTAGGAGGTCATGAGCAGAGCAAAGGGGACGGGAGGGAGAGTACCGGGAGACAAAGTCTGAGATTTAGGGGGGAGCAGTGCAGTTGAGGGCTTTGTATGTCAGAGTGAGAATTTTGTGTTTAATCCTAGAGGCAAGAGGAAGCCAGTGAAGGGATTGGCTGAGAGGGGCAGCAGATGAAGAACGACGTGCAAGGAAGATGAGCCTGGCAGAGGCATTCATTATGGATTGTAAAGGAGCTAGGTGGCAGCTGGGGAGACCAGAGAGGACAGAGTTGCAGTAATCAAGGCGGGAAAGGATAAGAGAAATAGTTGCGTCTTGTGTAACGAAATGTCTAATTTTAGAGATGTTTTTAAGGTGGAAGCGGCAGGCTTTAGCCAAGGACTGAATGTGAGGAGTACAAGAAAGATCTGAGTCAAATGTGACCTCAAGACTTTGTTCATGCAGGGTAGGGGTAATGATGGAGTTCTTGACAGTTATATTGGGAGACATTGGGGGTGAAGATTTTGGAAGAAGGGGGGAAAATAAGGAGCTCAGTTTTGGAGAGATTTAGCTTGAGGTAGTCATAGGAGATCCAGGAAGAGATGTGAGAAAGACAGTTAGTGACATGGGATAGCAAGAAAGGAGATAGGTCTGTTGCAGAGAAGTAGATTTGGGTGTCATCAGCATAAAAATGATATTGGAAACCGTGGGACTTAAATTAGGGAACCTAGTGATGATATGTAGATTGAGAAGAGAAGGGGACCAAGGACAGAGCCTTGCGGTGTCTCAACAGAAAGTGGTGAAGGGGCAGAGGAGGCCCCAGAGAAGGCTACACTAAAGGTACAGTTTGACAGGTAGGAAGTGAACCACGAGAGGGTTGTGTCACAAATGGCGAAGGATTGGAGGGTTTTGAGCAAAAGAGGGTGGTCAGCAGTATCAAAGGCTGCAGACAGATCAAGGAGGATAAGCAGAGAGAAGTGGCCTTTTGATTTTGCTGTAAGTAGGTCGTTGGTATCCTTAATGATTGCTGTCTCTGTGGAGTGATGGGGATAAAATCCAGATTGCAGTGGGTCAAGGAGGGAGTTTAATGTAAGGAAATGGGATAGGGGTGCATATACTAGCTTTTCAAGAAGCTTTGAGGCAAGAGGGAGGATGGAAATAGGGCGGCAGTTGGATGGGGAGGTTAGATCAAGAGTAGGTTTTTTTGAGGATAGGTGTGACCAGTGCATGTTTCAGAGATGAGGGAAATATACCGGTGCTGAGGGAGAGGTTGAAAATGTGTGCGAGTATAAGGGCAAGGGTAGAAGAGAAGGAGGGGAGTAGCTTTGAGGGGATAGGGTCAAGGGGACAGGTAGTGATGTGAGAGTGCAGTATAAGTGCAGAAACTTCTTCCTCAGTAACAGGGGAGAAAAAGCTAAGGGGAGGGTCTTGTGGAGCGAGGCAGAGAGTTCCACAAGATGGGAGCCAATCTGGAGAAGTCCTGTAAACAGAAGTGTGAGGAGGTAACAAGAGAGGAGGAGAGTAGGAGGTCATGAGCAGAGCGAAGGGGATGGGAGGGAGAGTACCTGGAGACAAGGTCTGAGATATAGGGGGGAGCAGTGCAGTTGAGGGCTTTGTATGTCAGAGTGATAATTTTGTGTTTAATCCTACAGACAGGAGGAAGCCAGTGAAGGTATTGGCAGAGAGGGGCAGCAGATGAAGAACGACGTGCAAGGAAGATGAGCCTGGCAGAGGCATTCATTATGGATTGTAAAGGAGCTAGGTGGCAGCCGGGATAGATCAGAGAGGACAGAGTTGCAGTAATCAAGGCGGGAAAGGATAAGAGAATCTTAGTTGTGTCTTGTGTAAGGTAATGTCTAATTTTAGAGATGTTTTTAAGGTGGAAGCGGCAGACTTTAGCCAAGGACTGAATGTGAGGAGTAAAAGAAAGATCTGAGTCAAATGTGACCCCAAGACTTTGTTCATGCAGGGTAGGGGTAATGATGATGTTCTCGACAGTTATAGAGACATTGGGGTGAACATTTTTGAAGAAGGGGGGGGAAATAAGGAGCTCAGTTTTGGAGAGATTTAGCTTGAGGTAGTCATAGGAGATCCAGGAAGAGATGTGAGAAAGACAGTTAGTGACATGGGATAGCAAGAAAGGAGATAGGTCTGTTGCAGAGAAGTAGATTTGGGTGTCATCAGCATAAAAATGATATTGGAAACCATGGGACTTAATTAGGGAACCTAGTGATGATATGAAGATTGAGAAGAGAAGGGGGCCGAGGACAGAGCCTTGCGGTGTCCCGACAGAAAGTGGTGAAGGGGCAGAGGAGGCCCCAGAGAAGGCTACACTAAAGGTACAGTTTGACAGGTAGGAAGAGTACCACGAGAGGGCTGTGTCACAAATGTTGAAGGATTGGACGGTTTTGAGCAAAAGAGGGTGGTCAGCAGTATCAAAGGCTGCAGACAGATCAAGGAGGATAAGCAGAGAGAAGTGCCTTTTTATTTTGCTGTAAGTAGGTCGTTGGTAACCTTAATGATTGCTGTCTCTGTGGAGTCATGGGGATAAAATCCAGATTGCAGTGGGTCAAGGAGGGAGTGGAAATAGGGCGGCAGTTGGATGGGGAGGTTAGATCAAGAGAAGGTTTTTTTGAGGATAGGTGTGACCAGTGCATGAGGGAAACATACCGGTGCTGAGGGAGAGGTTGAAAATGTGTGGGAGTATAAGGGTAAGGGTAGAAGAGAAGGAGGGGAGTAGCTGTGAGGGGATAGGGTCAAGGGGACAGGTAGTGAGGTGAGAGTGCAGTATAAGTGCAGAAACTTCTTTCTCAGTAACAGAGGAGAAAGAGCTAAGTTTATGGCTATGTGGGTTGTGGTTGATTACGTGCGTTTTAGGGGGGTGAGAGAATAGAAGTATGTTGAGAGCTGATTTAATTTCAAATGGTGTCGATTTTGTTATTGAAGTGGCTGGCAAAGTCTTGAGCTGACAGAGAAGTTGCATTAGGAGGTGGGGGTGGATGGAGAAGAGTATTGAAAGTGGAGAACAGACGTTTTGGGTTTGAAGAAAGAGTAGAGATAAGAGTAGAGAAGTAATGTTGCTTATAGAGATTAAGGGTAGCAAAGTAGGAGTTCAAGATGAATTTGTAATGAAGAAAATCAGCTGAACTCCGAGATTTTCTCCACTGCCACTCAGCAGTACGGGAACATCTGCGTAGTTACCGTGTCAGAGGAGTATGCCAGGGCTGAGGATGAGTGTGTAATTTCCAAGCTATGGTAAGAGGGGCCAGATTGTCAAGGACGGATGTAAGGGTGGAATTATAGTTGCAGATAGATTGGTCAGGGCAAGAAAAGGAGGAAAAAGATGAGAGGAGAGGTTTGAGGGAATTAGCAAGTTGTTGCTGATCTAATGACATATTGCTTCTGTGAATTTTGGAGTGGGGAGTAGAAGGAGGTAGAGTTGTAGGGAGGGATGATATGTTGCAAGTGAGGAGATGGCAGTCAGAAAGAGGAAAAGGGGAGTTTGTGAAGTATGAAATATTGCATCGATAGCTAAAGATCAGTTTCATCAGAGTGACCATCTTTTTGAGTGGGAGAATCAGTCCATTGTGACAAACCGAAAGAGGAAGTGAGTTGCAGAAGTTGTTTTGCAGAAGAGGCAGTGGGATTGTCAAGAGGGATGTTGAAGTTGCCAAGAATGAGGGCAGGGGTGTCTGAGGAAAATAAATAAGGTAGCCAGGCAGCCAAGTGATCTAGAAATTGAGTTTAGGAGCCAGGGGGTCGGTATAGAGAGGGGAGAGATAAAGTGATTCATGTGGGTTTCGAATGAGGAAAATGTTAGGGGAGGGATGGGTTGTATTTGTTGAAAGGTGCAACTAGAGGAAAGTAAAATACCTATACCACCTCCTTGTCTATTACCAGAACTAGGAGTGTGGCTGAAGTAGAGACCCCCATGTGACAATGCAGCAATGGATGCTGTGTCTAGGGGAGAGAGCCAGGTTTCTGTTAGGGCCAGAAGGTTAAGGGAGCGGGAGATAAAGAGGTCATGTATAGAAGTGAGCTGGTTTCAAACAGAGCGAGAGTTCCAGAGTGCACAAGTGAAAGGGGTAGTGGCTTTAGATGCAAGGGGAATGTGAGTAAGTAGCGTTATATAGTTACCTCTAGCACAGCCTCTGGGATCCATTCCTATTATTGTGGCCCGGGGCTCTAAGAAGGGTTATGGTTAGCGCGGCTCTCCAGCAAGCTAGAGGTAATTATTTAAATTTCTACGGGTAATTTACAGAAAAGTTGCCCTTTGATCTATGTGGGTAAAACTACTATGGAATTGTGAACTAGGATGTTGGAATATCAAGGTGTTATCAAATGTGCTCATCCGGTTCCAGTAGTGAATCATATGAATACTGTAAACTCCAACAAATATAATATAAAATTATTTGCCATACGTCAAGTAAGACATAAAGGAATAGTGTGGTAATATAAACAAAATTTTGTTACAGAAAAAATGCAAATGGATATATGAGTTACAATCTATACTTCCAAGAGATCTAAATAAAGATATCTCAATTACATGATTTTTGTAACTTGAATTCTTATTCCGTGGACGAATAAATTTAACAAAGCTATATATATCATTATAATGTATAGCTCTGTATTATGTTCTGCAGATTGAATTAACATTGGTGATATAGTTACAGTATTGGAATATGATCATTATATAAATTTTGGGCTAGATTACAAGTGGAGCGCTAAATTATCGCATGCCCCGCAAATGGGCAAATTTGCCTGTTTATGGGGGCACGATAATTAACCAGCCATTAAAAGTGGCTGGTTATTGCTACCGCGAGATCACGTGTATTACAAGTTATCGTGTTATAAAAAGATAAACTAAAGACTCTGGAATGCTAACTTTAAGAATTCAGATTTCAGGACTTCTCCCCATAGACTTCTATGGGGCCTGCTAAAGAAAATAATTTCTATTTATTGCTTGGTCGCTAACCAAACACTGCACCAGATCATTTGCGCTAAAGCCGAAGATGCACTAGGAATTCTTTAGATTCCTATCTTCATTTAGAATTATATATATATATATATATATATATATATATATATATATATATATATATATATATATATACCTGTGTATCTATATGAAAATATAAATAAATATATATATTTGAACGAAAAGAAAGTGGTGTGACCTGGGCGCTGAGAAATCAGTGCTGTAGAGCAAAAATATGCTGCCAAAATCCACCTATTGTGTTATCTGCATCCCCTCAATCCAGAGACACAATACAGAATTTTTTTTCATAAAATAGAGAGGTTTGTGGATTGTCACAAAATCACCAAATCACAAAGATTATAGTGTGTCAATAATTAGGTGATTATATATTGCAGGTGGTATCAGATAGAGCTGAAGCAATTACTGTAGGTTCTAAAACTATTAGAACCCTCCAATACTAAGAAAAGTATTAGTCAAAAATAGTGGTAGTCAAATACATGCACATACACATCAATATTATATAAATAGCTTAATAGATAAAATATACGTTGATGAAATTAGAAAAATAAGATTTGTGAGAAATCCCCGCAGATATAGGTTAATATAAATAGGAAAGTCCACAGTCAATTTATAAAGTGAGGAAAATAGGAGGCAAGAATCCTGGTCCCTTTCGGGTATCTACTTACACTCTTCTACCTCAATCAATATGAGGTAAGGGCCGCACATTGTAGGAGTAGTCTGCTCTCAGACACCAGGCTTATTGTCTCCTTGCGTTCTCATCAAACTTTGTCCAGAGATGTGGTCCCAGTTTACATGAAACACAAAACAGGAGAGAGCTAGTGCAACACAGTTTTATTTGTATAAAAACATACAAAGAGCACCCACAAATAGTATGCTCACATTTAAAAACCTCAATACATATGAGGTAATTTCAAAGCAATTCCTTAACACAGGCAGATTATTGATTCACTTTCTACTTAGACTACAGATCTCCCTGTCTCACTGCCTGTGTATCTACTCATCTCAAGCTTCGGATGCCATTTGCATGCTGGAAGTATCATTGTGCAAGTACTACCTGTTTTCTACAGTGTTTGTTAAACTCTCAATGTAACATTGTTACTAATTCGCTATTGGATTATATTTTACTCTCATGTTTGTGCTCACAGCTTGTCAGCTGTTCATCTGTGTACCTACTACAACTTCTGTCTAGATCACGGACTGCTGAAACATCGAGACACACGCTGATACTGACAAACCGGACTGTGGTGATATGATTGTGCCTGTTTGATTTTATATTCTGTACGTGCATTACTAGCACTTCTTGCATTGCGTGTTATATTAAAACATTTTTACCCTTAGAGTGGGTTGCGCTCTCTTTCTTCTCTTGTCCTTGCAGTGTATTTGAGAATGCTATCAGAAAACAATCTAATTTTATTGCTGTACCTGTTAATACAAAAGCCAAATAAAGGCAATGAAGACATACTCATTCACCCAAGCTACACCACCCAGACCACACAAAACTACCTAGCCCACAAAGAACCTGACTCCTCACCATCTACCCCATTAATTCCCCTTGACCTGCATAGTCTAACCAGCGACAAACTATATATATATAATTCTGCTCTGAGCAGGCGGACAGACATTGCCGGAAATCAACCCGATCGAGTACGATCGGGTTGATTGACACCTCCCTGCTGGCGACCCATTGGCCGCGAGTCTGTAGGGGGCGGCGTTGCACCAGCAGCTCTTGTGAGCTGCTGGTGCAATGCTGTATATGGCGAGCGTATTGCTCGCCGTATTCAGCGAGGTCATGGCGGACCTGATCCGCACTGTCGGATCAGGTCCGCCAGACTTTCTTAAATAGGGGCCTAAGTCACAGACAACCCCTATGTCTCACATGCACCTAACATCACATAGACATTCTATGTCACACACACATTATATATCACACACACCACCCTATACCACACATTTGATGTCCGACACACACAAAATGTGTTACACACCACCCTATGTCACACAAATGATGTCACTCACACACACAAAATGTGTTACACACCACCCTATGTCACACAAATGATGTCACTCACACATACAAAATGTGTTACACACCACCCTATGTCACACAAATGATGTCACTCACACATACAAAATGTGTTACACACCACCCTATGTCACACACATGATGTCACTCACACACACTCTGTTTCACAGACATACACAAAACACACTAAAACATTTCTCTTACTGCTTCATGTTATTTATAGATAGGCCATACCATTGTACTGGGGATCCCTCCTGCTCTCCTGTCTCTTTCACTTAATTTCTGCAAAGCAGCAGAGGAGACAACACAGCTTCACTTCATTAGTGCATCAGAGAAGACACCACAACTGGTAATCCTGCTCCAACATCTGCTCTCTCCTTCCTCTAAAAGCCTGTGCACAATACAGTGAGAGCTGCAGTTCTGCACCCATGTTAGCGTGTCCATAGGGGCCCCCATAGACCGTCACCCAGAGCAAATGCCCCCCCCCCCCCTTGCTACGTCTCTGATAAAAAAAGCTTTGGCCACTTCTCCATTTTCAACTCAGCCTCAAAAGACTTACAGTAGTAACTTTTACTTAAGTTTGTATTTCACCATATATTGTCAAGTCAGGCCCAGACTACAAGTGGCGCAGTAATAATGTTTTTGTTTTTTTCTGCTCTTGAGCACTAATTGCTCAAGAGCAGAAAGTTAGTGCAGCCTGATTAGCGTGCATATTATAAATTGAAAATGAGCACATTAGAGAATGATATGGAATTGGACCTAGGATTTCGCAAATGCGCTAATTCCTCCCCATAGACTTTTATTGGGCCTACTGAAGAAAGCCTTTTCAGTTATCGCTCGCCTTCTAACCGACACTGCACAAGATTAACCGCACTAAAACTGAAGGTGCGTTAGGATTACTTCATATTCCTACAGTATGTTCATTTATTTTAAAATATATATTTCTATATATATATATGTATATTTTTTTTGTAAAATGTATATCAATGCCTATATGTCTTTATGAATATATAATGCTTGATATAAAGCGCACTCTCAACAAATTAATACAGCTGCCAGGGTTCCAGACAATTTTTATATAAAGTGCAATAAGACTGCACTCGCTGGTCTTTTCCAAGCTAATAAACTTTAATTTGCAAGTGAATGTTTTCGGGGAAACCCCTTCCTCAGATATATATAGAAGTATATATTTAAAAATAAAAAATACATTACATACACAAGAGAAGCACATAGGAAGTACAGTATTTCTATTTAAAACACAATAAAACATATTCAAATTATTTCAAAAGTATATTGCATGTTTCAAGGAATTTGATAGGGAAGGACTCAAAAGTGTATCTAAATGTCTATATATGTGTACCCATATAAACAAATACACATGTATATACACAAATAAAGACATGTATACATACACACATACACATTAGATATGTGCAGGCTAGAAAATGTAGTTTCAGACAAAACACCTAACCCCTGGCTTAATGCTCTGGGTTCCCCAAACCTGCACTAATTTCAGTGCAAGCCCTAGGAGCCGAGCGCGCTAAGCCTCCTGTTAGCACTGCCAGGGTTATAGAAAGAAGAAGATTGGGTTAGTGTGCTCTCCAGCGAGTTAAGGTTAGTATTTAACCCTTAAAAAAAATTAAAGAAAACAAATGAATACTGACAAATTTCATCAGTATTTTTTGTTTTCTTTCATATTAGTTGGTGCATTCATAACGAAAAAGCAAATCCCATTTTCGTGACCAATGTGTATCTATGGTAAATCAGTTTTACCATGGACTTGTAACATCAAGTCGCACGTTAATGTTAGCGCAATTAAGCACTACTGTTTAGTTATCGTGTCCTGTTGTATTATTAACGTGACACTTATAATTTAACCTGAGTAGGATAATAATCGCCCCATACCAGAAGATACTCATCATACCTGTTAGACAGGTGAAAAATAAAATAATAATATATATTCTTACTTCATGGTATATTACATTTAATACAATTAAGTTGCAGAGCAAGAACCAATATAAAATGCAAGATAACTATGCTATAGTGCATTTACTAAAGTCAACCCATCATGAACCAAAATATATTTCAAGCTCTTAATGGCATTCAATAGAATAAAGTTGCAAACTTTCTTGGCACATCGCAAGAATTAAAATATATTGCTAGCTCTAAATGGTATAATATATTCAATATAGTTGAATAAAAAAACTCTTAAGTCACATAGCAAGAGACAAAATAGATTTCGAGCTCTTTATAGTATATTACATTCCGTTCTTTAGTCAGAAGGCGAGAACCACACTATATTTCAAGCTCTTTAAAGTATATTATTTTCAATAAGGCTAAGTCAAAGTCTTTTTAATCATATGGAAAGTTCCAAAACAGACTGCAATCCAATGGTAAAGGTAAAGGAACAGTAAACTTAAATTGTCAGGACTACAAAAGGTTTTCCTCCAACTCTTCTCAAAAGTTTTACAAGAGCTAGTTTTTAACAAACCCTCATACCAAGGGGCCGATTTATCAAAGCGTCTATCTCGGCGTATTCGCTGGATTCAATAACCTCGCCAGACATCGCTGATGCAAATCTACATACGATGGCCTTATTTATTAAAAAGTCTGTAAAAAAAAACATGCGCGTCAAGTGTGGCACGATGATCATCAGACTGTTGATAAATAAGAATCATCGATGTCGCGGATATTATGTTTTTTCCAACTTTATTTATACCATTTCATTACTGTCCATGAACAAGCATATTTCTCTAAAGCTAATCTTTTATTTTTCATCTGTTAATGTCTAAGAAATAGCTAGATTTATACCTGAACAAACAATAATATCTCATAGAAAGTTATTTTTCTATTTATTTGCTAGACACATAATCTGATATATGTTATTTTCACATAAATTAGTGTGGTTGCATTTCTATAAATCATGATATGCCTATCTCATGTTTTTTCTTTTTTTTAAACGATTATTAATGCTAGAATTTGTACATATATCTTTGTCATACTTGTATATATATATGTTATGTCAGAAAGATTTTGCAAATATATTTACATGTTCCTAAATTCCTTTTTTTGTTCTAAACAATGTTGTCTTTCAAATCTCTGTGTTTATTTATACCACTATATGTATATAGTGTAAATATATTATTATTCTGATCAAGAATGATTGTGAATATAACATGTATTTATCTGCAATCAATGGATATTTTATGAGCTGGGCCAGTTTTCTCTCTGCATCTGTGTAACCCTTCTTGATTGCAGTCTAGTTTTAAACACCACCCCTACACAGGTGTTAAAAAATGGGCTGGCATATAAGATGACATTTCTTAATGAAAATGAAATTCAAGAGAAGGAAGAAAAACACTGAAAATAGCATGACAGTAAAGAGGTGATTTTAATTTCTGCTCTATCTGATTCATGACAGTTTATTGTTAGGTAGACTATACCTTTGAGCTATAGGGGGATATTTATCAAAGAGTCAACTGAAAATACGCTTGAATCCCAAGTCGTATTTGTCACAAGATTGATCCACCATAGTTATCAAAGCATCAAGATCATCAAATGTTGAAATGTGTGACGAAATATATGCTCCCGCGATCGCAATCTGACGCAGATCAATGCTTGCGTCATTACAGATGTTTCAAATTGACATTCAACTCTATTTGATTCTTTTCTCAATTTATCAAATATTTAACATGTACACTTGAGTCTATTCCAATGCAGCATACCTAGTTTTCAAACCGCCACCCTTGAGGCCGCGGATGCCATAGAAATTAATGGGAGTCTGAAAACACAGAAAGCTTATGTTCGATGCTGCAAGAGAATGAAGCATATTAGATAAAAAAGTAAATTAGAAACAATTAAAATTGTATACTCTTTCTAAATCAAACAATATTATTGCTCCACATTTGGTGCACTACTAGATATAGGGATAAAAATGAAAAATACATTATTACTTATGGATTGTTACATTTTTGTCTCTCATTACAAAGCAAGGGGACAATATTATTGCTTCATATTTGGTGTGGAATATTGCTCCATATTTGGTGCACTAGTAAATATAGAGATAAAAATATAACAAATATTTTACTTAAGCATTGACATTGCTTTATACTAGGATATATGACGCAGATATTATTAGATTATTTTCCTTGTTTGACATAAAGGGCATTATCACATGATCAATAAAAACATCAAATCGAAACTTACAATAATCAGAAAATTTAAAATTGTAATACTTTTTTTAATCACTATAACCAATCTGATTGCTCAAAATTGTGTCAGTGTCGCAGATAACATTTTTTCCCCATAACATTTCATAGACGATCATGGTGCGCCCACCTTCATTCTCTGAGGGAGAACTTGTCTGTCTCGTATACGGGATGGACAAGTACTTCCCAAAGAGAATTGGAGAAATATGTGGAGTCGCACATGAAGATTGCGACAAGATTGTCTATGAAATGTTAAGACGAATGTATTGCATCTCGAGTGTGAGAAGGTCACATCGTCATCCTCTCCGGAGGTTTTCGGACCTTAGATGGCATGAAAAGGAGCAATACAGGGCGCTACAATTGCTTATTAGGGCCTGTAAGTAGCATTGATTATATTGTGTATTATACTTATTAATTATGTATATTTCAATTACACTGAACCCACATATTTTATTTCATGGTAGAGCATGACATTGTAATCTATTTTCTAATTTAATCCTATTATTCATTTTATTTCATTCTCTTTTGATCTTTATTTGAAAATCAAGAATATAAGTTTAGTAGCAGGCCCATTTTATTTTCAAAACATGGGTTGTTTTTGCTAATTGGTGGCTAAATGGCAGCCACCAATAAAAAAATGCTGTACATGGTTCTGAAACTAAAATTAGCTGCCTCCTTAGCTTAGATACCTTATTTTTCAAATAAAGATAGCCATAGAAAGAAGAAAAATTGATAATGCGAGTAAATTAGAAGGTTGATTAAAAATTCATGCTCTATCATGAAATAAAAAAAATAAAAAAATTATTTTAAATAGGTTGTTATTTTTATCAGAGGAAATAAAGATTACATGCATTACAGCTGCAGATACATTACACAAAAGAAAAAATATCACATGGATCTAATGTTGACACACAACTTTATATGTTCACAGATCTCAGATGGCCAAGAGACAGAATCCCCCGGTATGTCAGGCCAGTGTCAATGACGACACCAAGGAGCAACCGCTCTTCTCCCCCTCTGCCATTGACATTGCTTGAGGGTCATCCAGAGGATTAGTCAGGGACAGATGTGGACATACCTGATATCCAAGGTAATTTTCAAGTATAATACTATGTTTACAGTATTTAACATTAAAAAGGTTTTTTTCTACAGGTTCATTCAAGATGCAGGTTAATGTAATGGATTGTGTTTTAGAATTAAACAGCTTGTACAAGTTTTTCATCATGTGTTCATAACAGTCTACAACAATGATGTGTATAATAAAGGCCTTGTCACATATTCCTCATATTAACAATGATTTGATGGGGCTATTTCTACTCTTGCCAAACGTACTACTATCCCTATGGAAGATAGTACTTCCTTTAAGGACCCTTTAGATAGGAAACTTGAATCTTATCTAACGAAAGCTTATTTATATTCTGGCTATCTTCTCAGGCCTGCCATTTCTATGGCTGATGTTGCAGCTGCATCAACGTTTTGGTTGGAAAGTTTAGCGCAACAGGAAACAGATTCTGATTTGTCTAGCATTGTTCACTTGCTTCAACATGCTAATCATTTAATCTGTGATGCTATTTTTGATATCATCAAAATTGATGTTAAATCTATGTCTTTAGCTATTTTAGCTAGAAGAGCGGCTCAAATATTGGAATGCTGACATGGTATCTAAGTCTAGATTACGATCTCTTTCTTTCCAAGGTAACAATTTATTTGGTTTTCAGTAGGATTCAATTATTTCAACTGTTCCTGGGGGGGGGGGGAGGGAGTTTTTTTACCTCAGGATAAAAGATCTAAGGGTAAATCTAAAGTTTCTAATCATTTTCGTTCTTTCAACAGAATAAGGAACAGAAAGCCAATCCTTCCCCCAAAGAATCTGGTTCTAATTGGAAACCCTCTTCAAGTTGGAATAATCCAAGCCTTTTAAGAAACTAAAACCAGCCCCCAAGTCTGCATGAAAGAGCAACCCTCATTCCAGCTCAGCTGGTGGGGGGCAGATTAAAAATTTTCCAAAACAATTCGGCAGATTCTGTCCAAAATCATTGGATTCAGAGCCTTGTCTCTCTAGGGTATTAAATAGGATTCAGAGTAAAACCTCCTGTGAGAAATTTTTTTATCTCACGTGTTCCAGCAAATCCAGTGAAGACTCAGGCTTTTCTGAAGCGTGTTTCAGATCTAGAGCTTTCAGGGGTAATTATACCAGTTCCATTTCAGGAACAGGGTCTGGGGTTTTATTCAAATCTATTCATTGTACCAAAGAAAGAAAATTCATTCAGGCCAGTTCTGGATCTGAAAATTTTGAACCATTTTGTAAGAGTGCCAACTTTCAAAATGGTGACCATAAGGACTATTCTGCCTTTTGTTCAGCAAGGTCATTATATGTCCACGATAGACTTACAGGATGTATATCTTCATATTCCGATTCATCCAGACCACTATCAGTTTCTGAGATTCTCTTTTCTAGACAAGCATTACCAATTTGTCGCTCTTCCATTTGGACTAGCGACAGCTTCAAAAATCTTTTCAAAGGTTCTCGGTGCCCTACTCTCTGTAATCAGAGAACGGGGTATTGCGGTGTTTCCTTATTTGGACAAAATATTGGTAATAGCTCAGTCTTTACATTCTGCAGAAGCTCACACGAATCAACTAGTGTTGTTTCTTCAAAGACATGGTTGGAGGATCAATTTACCAAAAAGTTCCTTGATTCCTCAGACAAGGGTCACCTTTTTAGGTTTCCAGATAGATTCAGTGTCCATGACTCTGTCTCTAACAGAAAAGAGACAAAGGAAATTGGTTTCAGCTTGTCAGATCCTTCAGTCTCAATCATTCCCTTCAGTGACTATGTGCATGGAGGTTTTAGGTCTCATGACTGCAGCATCGGACGTGATCCCCTTTGCTCGTTTTCATATGAGACCGCTCCAGCTTTGTATGATGAATCCGTGGTGCAGGGATTATACAAAGATATCACAATTAATATCCTTAAATCCCAATTTCAAATTTCTCTGACTTGGTAGTTAGATCACCACCGTATAATTCAAGGGGCCTCTTTTGTTTGTCCAACCTGGACTTTAATCACAACAGATGCAAGTCTTTCAGGTTGGGGAGCTGTCTGGGGAACTCTGAGAGCACAAGGGGTTTGGAAATCTCAAGAGGCGAGGTTACCAATCAATATTTTAAAACTCCGTGCTATTTTCAGGGCTCTTCAGGTTTGGCCTCTGTTGAAGAGAGAACCATTCATTTGTTTTCAGACAGACAATATCACAACTGTGGCATATGTCAATCATCAGGGTGGGACTCACAGTCCCCTAGTTATGAAAGAAGTATTTTGGATACTTGCTTGGGGGGAATTTAGCTCTTGTCTAATTTCTGCGGTACATATCCCAGGTGTAGACAATTGGGAAGCAGATTATCTCAGCCATCAGACTTTTCATCCGGGGGAGTGGTCGCTCTATTAAGATGTGTTTTTTCAGATTGTTCAGATGTGGGGTCTTTCAGAGATCGATCTGATGGCTCCCCATCTAAACAAGAAACTTCCCAGGTACCTGTCCAGGTCCAGGGATCCTCAGGCGGAGTCGGTGGATGCGTTGGCAGTTCCTTGGTTTTATCAACCTGCTTATATCTTTCTGCCTCTAGTTCTTCTTCCAAGAGTGATCTCCAAGATCATCATGGAACATTCGTTTGTGTTTCTGGTAGCACCAGCATGGCCTCACAGGTTCTAGCATGCGGACCTTGTCTGGCTGTCCAGTTGTCAACCTTGGCCTCTTCCTTTAAGACCAGACCTTCTGTCTCAAGGACCATTTTTCCAGCAGGAGTTCAAATCATTAAATTTGAAGGTATGGAAATTGATAGCTTAATGCTTAGTCATAGAAGTTTCTTTAACTCAGTGATTGATACTATGTTACAGGCTTGTAAATCTGTTTCTAGAAAGATTTATTATTGAGTTTGGAAGACTTATATTTCATGGTGTTCTCATAAATTCTCCTGGCATTCTTTTAGAATTCCTAGAATTTTACAGTTTCTTCAGGATGGTTTGGTTAAAGGTTTGTCTGCAAGTTCCTTGAAATCTCTGCTCTTTCTGTTTTACTTCACAGAAAGATTGCTAAGCTTCCTGATATTCACTGTTTTGTTCAGGCTTTGGTCCGTATCAAGCCTGTCATTAAATCAATCTCTCCTCCTTGGAGTCTTATTTTGGTTTTGAAAGCTTTACAGGCTCCTCCTTTTGAGCCTATTACATTCTTTGGATATTAAACTACTTTCTTGGAAAGTGTTGTTCCTTTTGGCTATCTCTTCTGCTATAAGAGTTTCTGAATTATCTGCTCTTTCTTGTGAGTCAACTTTTCTGATTTTATATCAAGATAAGGCAGTTTTGCGGACCTCATTTACATTTTTACCTAAAGTTGTGAACTCTAACAATATTAATTGTTGTCCCCTCTTTGTGTCCTAATCCTAAGAATTCTTTGGAGAGATCCTTACATTCTCTGGATGTTGTAAGAGCTTTGAAATATTATGTTGAAGCTACTAAAGATTTCAGGAAGCCTTCTAGTCTATTTGTTGTCTTTTCTGGTCCTAGGAAAGGTCAGAAAGCTTCTGCCATTTCCTTGGCATCCTGGTTAAAGCTTTGATTCGTAAGGCTTATTTGGAGTCGGGTCAGGCTCCTCCTCAGAGAATCACAGCTCATTCTACTAGATCAGTTTCCACTTCGTGGGGTTTTAAGAATGAAACTTCAGTTGATCAGATTTGCAAAGCAGGGACTTGGTCTTCTTTGCATACGTTTACTAAATTCTACCGTTTTGATGTATTTGCCTCTTCGGAAGCAGTTTTTGGTAGAAAAGTTCTTCAGGCAGCTGTTTCAGTTTGATTCCTTTGCTTATGTTTTAATTTTTTTCTTTTCAATTATGAGAAAAACTTATTCTTTTGGTTGTGGATTTAATTTTTTCAGCAGAAAATTGCTGTTTTTATTTTATCCCTCCCTCTCTAGTGACTCTTCTGTGGAGTTCCACATCTTGGGTATTACTATCCCATACATCACTAGCTCATGGACTCTTGCCAATTACATGAAAGAAAACATAATTTATGTAAGAACTTAACTGATAAATTCATTTCTTTTATATTGGCAAGAGTCCATGAGACCCACCCTTTTTATGGTGGTTATATTTTTTGTATAAAGCACAATTATATTTCCAATTCCTTTTTTGATGCTTTTTACTCCTTTTTTCTATCACCCCACTACTTGGCTATTCGTTAAACTGAATTGTGGGTGTGGTGAGGGGTGTATTTATAGGCATTTTGAGGTTTGGGAAACTTTGCCCCTCCTGGTAGGATTGTATATCCCATACGTCACTAGCTCATGGACTCTTGCCAATATGAAAGAAATTAATTGATCAGGTAAGTTCTTACATAAATTATGTTTTTCTGTGAGACCTATTGTAATGTATGCATCACCTTCACAAACATAAATGCAGGGAACGCCCCTTTGTGAGGCACAATGTTCTTGAGATAAAAACGGTCTTTATAGCATTAGGACTGGAGCTTCATAGTGCTGGAGAGATTTCTTATAGTATCTCACATAACCAGAGAGCTTTAGATAATCGGGCACATAGAGTTGCAGGGTCACTAATGATAAAATTAAATGTTCCAACAAATTAGAGCATGCCATTTTACACCTATAATAGCCCTTTAAAGAAACATCAAAACCCCATATTTTTCTTTTCATGATTTAGATAGAGCATACAATTTTAACCTCTTCGCTACTAGGAATTTCTGAAAAATACCCAAAATACTGGGAAAAAAATAATAATTTTGCTATCACTCCATTTATACAGAAATAGAGCCTTTGTTTTTTTTTTCATTTTACCGATGAAATTTTTTTCTTTTCTTAAGGTATTGATCTAGGACCATTTTGGTATAGTTCATGCCACCATTTCCACACCAAATGCGATTATATAAAAATAAATTGTTAACTTTTTCACAAACTCTTGGGTTTCTCACTGAAATTATTTACATACCACTTGTGCAATCATGACACAAATGATTGAAAAAGCTTCTCTGCGATCCCCTTTATTTGGAAATAGCAGACATGAATGGCTTTGCCATTGTTTTTCGGTAATTAAAAGGCTGCAAATGCAGCTGCGCAAAACACTTTTGAAATTCTCGGCAGTGAAGGGGTTAATTAGTTAACTGGTAAGTGTGATAGTACTGTAACATAAGTGCCACCGTCCTACCTCCAACCTTCCTGATCCCTCCCAAACAGCTCTCTAGCCCTCCCACTAGTGTTGGCCATATTTGTTTCTAGCAGGTGTCGGCCAGTACCTCATTTTTCTGTAATTTTTATTCATTTTTTTTTATTTATTTCGTTAGATGCTTCTTTTTTATACCCCCTTCTGCAACTATGTGCAGTACCCTTTGTTGTAGACCTGAAAAAGTTAGGTGATATAGAAAGTATTGGCTGAAACTATAATTATTTTGCTTTTATTTGAAGCTCCATTTAAAGCCTATTTTTTTTTTTTTTTTTTAAATCAAAGTATACATATTCCTCTTATAAATCTGGATTAATTTTGACAAATTATTTTTTGTTCATTAGGGAAAATTAACTAATTAATTAATTGTTGTTTAAAAAGATAGATAATTCCTTTATTACCCATTCCCCAGTTTTGCATAACAAACACAGTTACAATTATACATGTTTTACCTCTGTAATTACCTTGTATCTAAGACTCTGCAGACTGCCCCCTTATTTCAGTTAATTTGACAGACTTGCATTTTAGCCAATCAGTGCTCCCTTCTCGGTAACTTCACGTGCGTGAACTCAATGTTATCTATGTGAAACACATGAACTAATGTCCTCTACTGGTGAAAAACTGTCAAAATGCTTTCAGATTAGAGGCGGCCTTCAAGGTCTAAGAAATTAGCACATGAACCTCCTAGGTTTAGCTTTCAACTAAGAATACCAAGGGAACAAAGCAAAATTAGTGATAAAAGTAAATTGGAAAGTTGTTTAAAATTACACGCCCTATTTGAATCATCGAAAGTTTTTTTAGACTTGACTGTCCCTTTAAGCTTAGATTCCTGCTTTTTCAAATAAAGATACCAAAGAAAAAACAAAAATGTGATTATAGGAGTAAATTAGAAAGTTAATTAAAATTGCACGCTCTATCTGAATCATGAAATAAATAATGTGGGTTTCATATCCTTTAAACATATTAGTTAGATTTTTTATGAATTCATTTTCATACCCTATTATCTAATTATCATTTTTGCCATGCATGCCCCTGTTTCCGCGCCAGCCTTTAGGCTCGACGGAAACAGCAGTTATGAAGCTGCGCCATAACTGATACACCTGCTCTGAGGCTGCGGACATCAATCCGCACGTTCCTATACGATCGGGCTGATTGACACCCCCTGCCGCAAATCTGCAGGAGGCGGCATTGCACAAGCAGTTCACAAGAGCAAATAACTCAACTCAATAACTACTTGGAGTTCGGCGGTAAAAGGGCTGTTAACGCTCCGCGGGTTTTTTTCTGGCCGCACCATAAATTTAACTCTGGTATCGAGAGTTCAAACAAATGCTGCGTTAGGCTCCAAAAAAGGAGCGTAGAGCATATTTACCGCAAATGCAACTCTCGATACCAGAGTTGCTTACGGACGCGGCCGGCATCAAAAACGTGCTCGTGCACGATTCTCCCATAGGAAACAATGGGGCAGTTTGAGCTGAAAAAAAACCTAACACCTGCAAAAAAGCAGCGTTCAGCTCCTAACGCAGCCCCATTGTTTCCTATGGGGAAACACTTCCTACGTCTGCACCTAACACTCTAACATGTACCCCGAGTCTAAACACCCCTAACCTTACACTTATTAACCCCTAATCTGCCGCCCCCGCTATCGCTGACCCCTGCATTACACTTTTAACCCCTAATCTGCCGCTCCGTAAACCGCCGCCACCTACGTTATCCCTATGTACCCCTAATCTGCTGCCCTAACATCGCCGACCCCTATGTTATATTTATTAACCCCTAATCTGCCCCCCACAACGTCGCCGACACCTGCCTACACTTATTAACCCCTAATCTGCCGAGCGGACCTGAGCGCTACTATAATAAAGTTATTAACCCCTAATCCGCCTCACTAACCCTATCATAAATAGTATTAACCTATAATACTGATCCTATCAGCCAATCAGAGCCAATCCTATAATACTGATCCTATCAGCCAATCAGATTGAGCTCGCATTCTATTGGCTGATCGGAACAGCCAATAGAATGCGAGCTCAATCTGATTGGCTGATTGGATCAGCCAATCGGATTGAACTATATTCTGATTGGCTGATTCCATCAGCCAATCAGAAAATTCCTACCTTAATTCCGATTGGCTGATAGAATCCTATCAGCCAATCGGAATTCGAGGGACGCCATCTTGGATGACGTCCCTTAAAGGAACCGTCATTCGTCGTCTAGTCGTCGGAAGAAGAGGATGGATCCGCGCTGGAGGTCTTCAAGATGGAGCCGGTCGTCATCGGATGGAAGAACATAGAAGATGCCGCTTGGAGAAGATGTTTGCCGGTCCGGATGTCCTCTTCTTGCCGGATAGGAGGAAGACTTTGGAGCACCGGATTATGGATCGCCAACCCCCGCTTGGGTTGGATGAAGATCTTGGAGCCAGGACGGATCGGTGAACCTGGTATGGTGAAGACAAGGTAGGAAGATCTTCAGGGGATTAGTGTTAGGTTTATTTAAGGGGGGTTTGGGTTAGATTAGGGGTATGTGGGTGGTGGGTTGTAATGTTGGGGGGGGGGTATTGTATGTTTTTTTTTACAGGCAAAAGAGCTGAAATTCTTGGGGCATGCCCCGCAAAGGGCCCTGTTCAGGGCTGGTAAGGTAAAAGAGCTTGTAATATTTGTATTTTAGAATAGGGTAGGGAATTTTTTATTTTGGGGGGCTTTGTTATTTTATTAGGGGGCTTAGAGTAGGTGTAATTAGTTTAAAATTGTTGTAATATTTTTCTTATGTTTGTAAATATTTTATTATTTTCTGTAACTTAGTTCTTTTTTATTTTTTGTACTTTAGATAGTTTATTTAATTGTATTTATTTGTAGCAATTGTGTTTAATTAATGTATTGATAGTGTAGTGTTAGGTTAATTGTAGGTAATTGTAGGTAGTTTATTTAATTATTTTATTGATAGGGTAGTGTTAGGTTTAATTATATCTTAGGTTAGGATTTATTTTACAGGTAAATTTGTTATTATTTTAACTAGGTAACTATTAAATAGTTCTTAACTATTTAATAGCTATTGTACCTGGTTAAAATAAATACAAAGTTACCTGTAAAATAAATATTAATCCTAAAATAGCTATAATATAATTATAATTTATATTGTAGCTATATTAGGATGTATTTTACAGGTAAGTATTTAGCTTTAAATAGGAATTATTTATTTAATAAGAGTTAATTTATTTCGTTAGTGTTAGGGTTAGACTTAGCTTTAGGGGTTAATACATTTATTAGAATAGCGGTGAGCTCCGGTCGGCAGATTAGGGGTTAATAATTGAAGGTAGGTGTCGGCGATGTTAGGGAGGGCAGATTAGGGGTTAATACTATTTATGATAGGGTTAGTGAGGCGGATTAGGGGTTAATAACTTTATTATAGTAGCGCTCAGGTCCGCTCGGCAGATTAGGGGTTAATAAGTGTAGGTAGGTGTCGGCGACGTTGAGGGGGGCAGATTAGGGGTTAATAAATATAACATAGGGGTCGGCGATGTTAGGGGTAGCAGATTAGGGGTACATAGGGATAACGTAGGTGGCGGCGATTTGCGGTCGGAAGATTAGGGGTTAATTATTTTAAGTAGCTTGCGGCGACGTTGTGGGGGGCAAGTTAGGGGTTAATAGATATAATACAGGGGTCGGCGGTGTTAGGGGCAGCAGATTAGGGGTACATAAGTATAACGTAGGTGGCGGTCGGCAGATTAGGGGTTAAAAATTTTAATCGAGTGGCGGCGATGTGGGGGGACCTCGGTTTAGGGGTACATAGGTAGTTTATGGGTGTTAGTGTACTTTAGGGTACAGTAGTTAAGAGCTTTATAAACCGGCGTTAGCCAGAAAGCTCTTAACTCCTGCTATTTTCAGGCGGCTGGAATCTTGTCGTTAGAGCTCTAACGCTCACTGCAGAAACGACTCTAAATACCGGCGTTAGGAAGATCCCATTGAAAAGATAGGCTACGCAAATGGCGTAGGGGGATCTGCGGTATGGAAAAGTCGCGGCTGAAAAGTGAGCGTTAGACCCTTTAATCACTGACTCCAAATACCAGCGGGCGCCCAAAACCAGCGTTAGGAGCCTCTAACGCTGGTTTTGACGGCTACCGCCGAACTCTAAATCTAGGCCATAGAGAGCAAAAAGGGTGTGTGTATATGCCGTATCATACATATCATACATATCAATGGCTAGGGTCTAAGGGTGACCCTTCACTAAATACATCCATAATAAAATAACATAATACAATATGGTACACTGTAGTGTTACTACAATATACAGTGATATAATATATATGTAAGCATTAGTAGCATTGGGTGCTGATGGAACACTAAGCTTAGTATAGGTATTAATTTTTTATAATGCTATTATCTAGTAGTATTTTATATTTGAGTTTGACAATAGTACTACAATTACACCTAAACCTGATTAATTTTAAATCTAAGTCAAGGGTGTATTAATAAGTGACCTTAGAGGAGGGCATAAACTTTTGATGATAATTGTTAGATACTGATAGTGAACCTGACCCTAAAGCTAATACTATATAAACATAAGTTTTCTAGATTTTAGTGGTTAACTGGTTCTGTATCTATTAATACAATTAAATATTGGATGTCCTACAATGGTACTTTAGTAATATTTATAGTAAATTGTTGTTATTTTTTGAGTGTTTCTCATACAAGTTATTTGTACTATGATAATTGCATTAAGTAGAAATACTATACTCAATGCTCTATAAATTAAAATGGAAAAGGATTGGTAACCCTGTAATGATGTTATAATTAATTAATATCTCCCTGTGGTATAATGATAATCACTGGGCCTTATTCTGAATATCTAACGAATCAGAATCGTTCACTAGAACTATTCAGACATTCCTTAATGAAGATACCCATAAATATGGTTTCTGAAATTAACACTATTGGATACTAGGAGATCAAAATGGCTAGGGATAGTGGTGGATCACACACTAGGACTGCCAATGATTGATAAGATCTGTTTCAATATTGAGACCTAGGGGTTGTCTGGTTCCCAGTGTAGTAATCTAATAGCAGTCTATGCTCAATATAAAGTAAAATAATATATATATACACATAAATATACACACACATATATATATATATATATATATATATATATATATATATATATATATATATATATATATATATATATATATATACACACACACATAAATATACACATATATATATACACTTAAATATACACATATATATACACATAAATATACATATATACACACACACACACACACACACACATATATATATATATATATATATATATATATATATATATATAAATAAATATACACATATATATACACATAAATATACACATATATATACACACACATATACACATATACACACACATATATATATATACACTTAAATATACATATATATATATATACACATAAATATACACATATACATATATATACATAAATATACACATATATACACATATACATAAATATACACATATATATATATATACACATAAATATACACACATATATATACACAAATATACACACATATATACACATATGTAAAGAAAGGGTTTGGGGAGTGTAGTTAATACTCGCCTAGATTTAGAGTTCTGCGTTAGCCGTCCAAACCAGCGTTAGGGGGTCCTAACGCTGGTTTTGGCCGCCCGCTGGTATTTAGAGTCAGTCAGGAAAGGGTCTAACGCTCACTTTCCAGCCGCGACTTTTCGATACTGCAGATCCCCTTACGTCAATTGCGTATCCTATCTTTTCAATGGGATCTTTCTAACGCTTGTATTTAGAGTCTTGGCTGAAGTGAGCGTTAGAACTCTAACGACAAAACTCCAGCCGCAGAAAAAAGTCTGGAGTTAAGAGCTTTAAGGGCTAATGCCGGTTTATAAAGCTCCTAACTACTGTGCTCTAAAGTACACTAACACCCATAAACTACCCCTAAACCGAGGTCCCCCACATCGCCGCCACACTAATAACATTTTTTAACCCCTAATCTGCCGACCACACACCGCCGCAACCTACATTATCCCTATGTACCCCTAATCTGCTGCCCCTAACATTGCCGACCCCTATATTATATTTATTACCCCCTAATCTGCCCCCCCCCCCAATGTCGCCGCTACCTACCTACACTTATTAACCCCTAATCTGCCGACCGGACCTCGCCGCCACTATAATAAATGTATTAACCCCTAAACCGCCTCACTCCCGCCTCAAAAACCCTATAATAAATAGTATTAACCCCTAATCTGCCGACCGGACCTCGCCGCTACTATAATAAATGTATTAACCCCTAAAGCTAAGTCTAACCCTAACACTAACACCCCCCTAAGTTAAATATAATTTTTATCTAACAAAATAAATGAACTCTTATTAAATAAATTAATCCTATTTAAAGCTAAATACTTACCTGTAAACTAAACCCCAATATAGCTACAATATAAATAATAATTATATTGTAGCTATTTTAGGATTTATATTTATTTTACAGGCAACTTTGTATTTATTTTAACTAGGTACAATAGCTATTAAATAGTTAATAACTATTTAATAGCTACCTAGTTAAAATAATTACAAAATTACCTGTAAAATAAATCCTAACCTAAGTTACAATTAAACCTAACACTACACTATCATTAAATTAATTAAATAAATTACCTACAAATAACTACAATTAAATACAATTACATAAACTAACTTAATTAATTAACTAAACTATCTATAATTATCTACAATTAAATCAACTAAACTAAATTACAAAAAAAACAAACACTAAATTACAAAAAATAAAAAAAGATTACAAGAATTTTAAACTAATTACACCTACTCTAAGCCCCCTAAAAAAATAACAAAGCCCCCCAAAATAAAAAAATGCCCTACCCTATTCTAAAATAAAAATTTAACAGCTCTTTTAACTTACCAGCCCTTAAAAGGGCCTTTTGCGGGGCATGCCCCAAAGAAAACAGCTCTTTTGCATTTAAATAAACATACAATACCCCCCCCAATATTACAACCCACCACCCACATACCCCTAATCTAACCCAAACACCCCTTAACATACCTAACACTAAGCCCCTGAAGATCTCCCTACCTTATCTTCACCACGCCGAGCATCACCGATCCATCCAGAAGAGGATCCGAAGTCTTCATCCTATCCAGCAAGAAGAGGTCCAGAAGAGGGTCCAAAGTCTTCATCCTATCCGGAAAGAAGAGGACATCCGGACCGGTAGACATGTTCATCCAGGCGGCGTCTTCTATCTTCATCCATTCAGCGGGACCATCTTGAAGCAGCCGACGCGGATCTATCCTCTTCTTCCGGCGACTCCTGACGAATGAAGGTTCCTTTAAGTGACGTCATCCAAGATGGCGTCCCTCGAATTCCGATCGGCTGATAGGATTCTATCAGCCAATCGGAATGAAGGTAGGAAAAATCTGATTGGCTGATTGAATCAGCAAATCAGATTCAAGTTCAATCCTATTGGCTGATCCAATCAGCCAATCAGATTGAGCTCGCATTCTATTGGCTGTTCTGATCAGCCAATAGAATGCGAGCTCAATCTGATTGGCTGATTGGATCAGCCAATCAGATTGAACTTGAATCTGATTTTCTGATTCAATCAGCCAATCAGATTTTTCCTACCTTAATTCCGATTGGCTGATAGAATCGTATCAGCCAATCGGAATTCGAGGGACACCATCTTGGATGATGTCACTTAAAGGAACCTTCATTCGTCGGGAGTCGCCGGAAGAAGAGGATGGATCCGCGTCGGCTGCTTCAAGATGGTCCCGCTCCGCGCCGGATGGATGAAGATAGAAGACGCCGCCTGGATGAACGTGTCTACCGGTCCGGATGTCCTCTTCTTGCCGGATAGGATGAAGACTTCGGACCCTCTTCTGGACCTCTTCTTGCCGGATAGGATGAAGACTTCGGACCCTCTTCTGGACGGATCGGTGATACCCGGCGTGGTGAAGATAAGGTAGGGAGATCTTCAGGGGCTTAGTGTTAGGTTTTTTAAGGGGTGTTTGGGTTAGATTAAGGGTATGTGGGTGGTGGGTTGTAATGTTGGGGGGGTATTGTATGTTTATTTAAATGCAAAAGAGCTGTTTTCTTTGGGGCATGCCCCGCAAAAAGCCTTTTTAAGGGCTGTTAAGGTAAAAGAGCTGTTAACTTTATATTTTAGAATAGGGTAGGGCATTTTTTTATTTTGGGGGGCTTTGTTATTTTTTTAGGGGGCTTAGAGTAGGTGTAAATAGTTTAAAATTCTTGTAATCTTTTTTTATTTTTTGTAATTTAGTTTAGTTGATTTAATTGTAGATAATTGTAGATAGTTTTGTTAATTAATTTATTGATAGTGTAGTGTTAGGTTTAATTGTAACTTAGGTTAGGATTTATTTTACAGGTAATTTTGTAATTATTTTAACTAGGTAACTATTAAATAGTTATTAACTATTTAATAGCTATTGTACCTAGTTAAAATAAATACAAAGTTGCCTGTAAAATAAATATAAATCCTAAAATAGCTACAATATAATTATTATTTATATTGTAGCTATATTGGGGTTTAGTTTACAGGTAAGTATTTAGCTTTAAATAGGATTAATTTATTTAATAAGAGTTAATTTATTTCGTTAGATAAAAATTATATTTAACTTAGGGGGGTGTTAGGGTTAGACTTAGCTTTAGGGGTTAATACATTTATTATAGTAGCGGCGAGGTCCGGTCGGCAGATTAGGGGTTAATACTTGAAGTTAGGTGTCGGCGATGTTAGGGAGGGCAGATTAGGGGTTAATACTATTTATTATAGGGTTTTTGAGGCGGGAGTGAGGCGGTTTAGGGGTTAATACATTTATTATAGTGGCGGCGAGGTCCGGTCGGCAGATTAGGGGTTAATAAGTGTAGGTAGGTAGCGGCGACGTTGGGGGGGGGCAGATTAGGGGGTAATAAATATAATATAGGGGTCGGCGATGTTAGGGGCAGCAGATTAGGGGTACATAGGGATAATATAGGTTGCGGCGGTGTACGGAGCGGCAGATTAGGGGTTAATAAGTGTAAGGTTAGGGGTGTTTAGGCTCGGGGTACATGTTAGGATGTTAGGTGCAGACTTAGGAAGTGTTTCCCTATAGGAAACAATGGGGCTGCGTTAGGAGCTGAACGCTGCTTTTTTGCAGGTATTAGGGTTTTTTTCAGCTCAAACTGCCCCATTGTTTCCTATGGGGATATCGTGCACGAGCACGTTTTTGAAGCTGGCCGCGTCCGTAAGCAACGCTGGTATTGAGAGTTGAAGTGGCGGTAAATATGCCTGTACGCTCCCTTTTTGGAGCCTAACGCAGCCCTTCAGAGAACTCTAAATACCAGCGTTGTTTAAAAGGTGCGGGGGGAAAAACACGCGTAGCTAACGCACCCCTTCTAATGCAAAACTCTAAATCTAGGTGACTGGAAGTAAAAACTTGAAGTAAAAACTATACTGGAGGCGCTGGGTAGTCGCTCAGGGGATTAAGGGAAGAGCTGCTGGAGTAAACCTAAGAGGTGTGTAGAAATTACCCTCTAATATCTACACACAGAATAATGAAATAACTGGAGGAGTGAGTAAACTGCACAGCGCTGCACCCTAGTTTGTATAAGTAATCAGGTGGATAAAAATAATAATAGTAATAATAATCTGGCACCCCCACAGAGAATTATTGTGCACGATGTATACACTTATTTCCAATACGGACATATATTTCAACTACCCAGTATTTCAACTTCCATTTTTTAAATATTGTAGTGATACATTGTAATACTGTTCAGCCTACATATGGACTATTCACTATAAATCTTTAGTCACAGTATATTGTATCCATAGATTAGACTCATTATTTAGCTCAACATACCATTTTTTGCTATACCATTTTTTGCTCTATATGCTGCATGCAACTTTGTGCTAATTACTGTTTACTATTGCCTCGGACTACTTTTATGTCACAATTGTATATATTATCATAAGTACAATTTGAGTGCCTCTTCACATAATTTCAGCACGTAACGGCAATTACTTTGTATTTAACATAACCAAGTAACAGCGGTATACGGAGTACATTAACCAAGTAACAGTGGTATACGGAGTACATTAACCAAGTAACAGCGGTATACGGAGTACATTAACCAAGTAACAGCGGTATACGGAGTACATTAACCAAGTAACAGTGGTATACGGAGTACATTAACCAAGTAACAGCGGTATACGGAGTACATTAACCAAGTAACAGTGGTATACGGAGTACATTAACCAAGTAACAGCGGTATACGGAGTACATTAACCAAGTAACAGCGGTATACGGAGTACATTAACCAAGTAACAGTGGTATACGGAGTACATTAACCAAGTAACAGTGGTATACGGAGTATACTTCCATTTTCATTCAAATGGTTGCTACAGTTTATATCCGGTTTTTTATTATATAACATAAGGATTATGTATGGTGGGAATCGCATTGTATAGAACTATAAGTGTATACATCGTGCACAATAATTCTCTGTGGGGGTGCCAGATTATTATTACTATTATTATTTTTATCCACCTGATTACTTATACAAACTAGGGTGCAGGGCTGTGTAGTTTACTCACTCTTCCAGTTATTTCATATATACACATATACACACATATATACACATATACTGTATATGTACAGAAAATATTTTTCACTATAATATGAATGTCTTTTATAAAACTTCAAATTTATTTAGCCCACGTGGACTGGCCTGATCATTATTTTATACTTTTTTTTTATTAATTCTCTTAGTCATATTAATGAAGTTGTTGTGATATTAAAGGGACAATATACTTTTATTATTTCCCCCCTTTAATGTGCTCGAAATGGTCAATTTTACCTCCTGGAGTGTATTAAATGATTTACATATTCTCCTTTACCATTATTTTTTCATTTGAAAATTGCTGTTTTTGCCTCATGTCTCTACTTATACTAAAAATTTAGTACTTAAGTACTGGTTATAAAAGCTACGTAAACCAAAAGGCTTAAACAAAATCACGCTCCCTGTTGTGGTAAAACAGAGAGGTACTTAAATGTTTATTCTCCATTGTTCTCTCTAAGCATGGGGGCGTTGAGAATACATTGAGAGAAAATGAAAGTACATTGTTGTGTTTGTATTGAGAAAGAGATAATATTGCCTGCTCTCCGTTAAAGTTCAGTCAATTTGATTGGGCTGTGGTTCCCATTAGCAGAAAGAGCAATTTCATATAAAAAAAACCCACAAAGGAACATTTTACCATACATTTTACACTCTGCACCTTTTATTATAATATTATTATAATCACATTAAAGGGATATACAACCCAAAATGTTTATTTCATGATTCAGATAGAGCATGCAATTTTAAACGACTTTAAAATGTACAGACATACCTCATTTTCACTTTATTGCATTTCGCAAATATTGTTCTTTTTACAAATTGAAGGTTTGTGGCAACCTTGTGTTGAGAAAGTTTATCAGCGCCATTTTTCAAACATATATACACATAAATAAACATTTATACACATAAATACACATATATATACACATAAATACACATGTATACACATATAAAAACATAAATACACATGTATACACATAAATACACATGTATATACACATATAAACACATAATTACACATGTATATACACATATATATACACATATACACACATAAAAACAAATACACATGTATACACATATAAACACATAAATACACATGTATATACACATGTATATACACATATACACATAAATACACACATATACACATAAATCAGTGATGTGCAGTCACTAGAGGCAGTGCTTCACCTCTCATATGGGCAAAAATATATTTTTTTTATTGGCTTTAAATTAAAAAAAAAAAAATGCAATTTTTTCCCCCCAGCATTTTTTTTTCACAGCTACATGTTGTGCAATGGAGAGGCACAAGCAGGTCATTACACAACATGCTGTGCCACCTACTGGATGAAAGTGGTTAAGATCATTGCATGACCCATAACTGCTTATTTGAGGCAGTCCTATTTGGGCTGACCCAATCCAGTGAGAGGCATTAGTAAGTGGAACTTAGGGTTGGGGCTGGATGTTAAATCATATAAAACAAAACAAAAACGGAAAAAAACAACTTTCATTTATTTTGTTACTGTCCTGTGAAGGTGCTAGCTTTGCTAAAGTGAAAAAGAGAGTACTGTATTTCCCCTCTAAGTGCAGTGAAATGTTCCACTGTCACTTCCTCCTGGCAGAGCAGGAAGAGATGCAGAGACTGAGAGCAGTGTTTTAGCCACATCTTATTGAAGTTCTGCAACCTTAGATTTTACTGAAAGGGATTCTGTTAGTGAAAGTTATAATTTAATGAATGTGGTTTAGTGTTTTTTGTTTTTTTTTACTCTTTTACAGCAGTTTACGGATCGTTTTTGTATTTTGTTTACTCAAAATTTACACCCACTACCTTAGCAGCTTGCCTCTGTACTCCACACTAGTTTATAGTCTCACTTTCTGAACTCTCTGTAGCTCTGCTGTTTTATTACTTAATAATGCAGTGGTCCCTCTTACCCCCCTTATGTGTGTGTGTGTCTCTCTCTCTCTCTATCTATCCATCTCTCTCCTTATATGTTGTTCTCCCCCATGGTCTCTTTCTCTCTCTGTCTCTCTTCCTCCCCCTCTGACTCTCTCATCTCTTATGTGTCTCTCTAACCCTCTGTGTGTGATTGTGTCTCTCTCTCTTTCTCTAACCCTCTGTGTGTGATTGTGTCTCTCTCTCTCTTTCTCTAACCCTCTGTGTGTGATTGTGTGTCTCTCTCTTTATCTCTCCCTCTCTAACCCTCTGTGTGTGATTGTGTCTCTCTCTCTTTCTCTCTCTCTCTAACCCTCTGTGTGTGATTGTGTCTCTCTCTCTTTCTCTCTCTCTCTAACCATCTGTGTGTGATTGTGTCTCTTTCTCTCTTTCTCTAACCCTCTGCGTGTGATTGTGTCTCTTTCTCTCTTTCTCTAACCCTCTGTGTGTGATTGTGTCTCTCTTTATTTCTCTCTCTCTAACCCTCTGTGTGTAATTGTGTCTCTCTCTCTTTCTCTCTCTCTAACCATCTGTGTGTGATTGTGTCTCTCTCTCTCTCTCTCTCTCTAACCCTCTGTGTGTGATTGTGTCTCTCTCTCTTTCTCTCTCTCTCTAACCCTCTGTGTGTGATTGTGTCTTTTTCTCTCTTTCTCCAACCCTCTGTGTGTGATTGTGTCTCTTTCTCTCTTTCTCTAACCCACTGTGTGTGATTGTGCCTCTCTCTCTTTCTCTAACCATCTGTGTGTGATTGTGTCTCTCTCTTTCTTTCTCTCTCTCTCTAACCCTCTGTGTGTGATTGTGTCTCTCTCTCTTTCTCTCTCTCTAACCCTCTGAGTGTGATTGTGTCTCTCTCTCTCTCTCTCTCTTTCTCTCTCTAACCCTCTGTGTGTGATTGTGTCTCTCTCTTTCTCTCTCTCTAACCCTCTGTGTGTGATTGTGTCTCTCTCTTTCTCTCTCTCTAACCCTCTGTGTGTGATTGTGTCTCTCTCTCTTTCTCTCTCTCCAACCCTCTGTGTGTGATTGTGTCTCTCTCTCTTTCTCTCTCTCTCTAACCCTCTGTGTGTGATTGTGTCTCTCTTTCTCTCTCTCTCTCTCTCTCTCTCTAACCCTATGTGTGTGATTGTGTCTCTCTCTCTCTTTCTCTCTCTCTCTCTCTAACCCTCTGTGTGCGATTGTGTCTCCCTCTCTCTTTCTCTCTCTAACCCTCTGTGTGTGATTGTGTCTCTCTCTCTTTCTCTCTCTCTAATCCTCTGTATATGATTGTGTCTCTCTCTCTTTCTCTTTTCTAACCCTCTGTGTATGATTGTGTCTCTCTCTCTTTCTCTTTTCTAACCCTCTGTGTATGATTGTGTCTCTCTCTCTTTCTCTCTCTCTCTCTAACCCTCTGTGTGTGATTGTGTCTCTCTTTCTCTAACCCTCTGTATGTGATTGTCTCTCTCTTTCTCTTTCTCTCTCTCTCTTTCTCTCTCTAACCCTCTGTGTGTGATTGTGTCTCTTTCTCTCTCTCTCTCTAACCCTCTGTGTGTGATTGTGTTTCTCTATCTTTCTCTCTAACCCTCTGTGTGTCTCTCCCCTCGTGTCTCTCTTCCTCTCCCCCCGAGTGCTTTTCTGTGTTTCTGTCTAGCTTTTATTTACTTAATTAATGAATTGGTATTTTCATCTGATGGTGTGGCTTTATTTAAAGGGGTGGGGTCAAGCGCCCCACCATCTTTAAATTTCACCAGCCGCCACTGGATCAAGACATTTTTATATTTACTGAATAATGAAAGAATCTATCAGCATAATTTGCAGCATTAAAGTAAAAAGTATGTTTTAAACATATTTTAATGGGCATGGATTTCTAGATCTCATAATCAGTTTTGTTATCTGGCAAGAGTTTATGTTACAATCCTTTAGACTAAAATCAGATGTTTACTAAGTTGACCAGTTTTCCAAGACACCATTTAAAGGGACATGAAACCCATAGTTTTCTTTCATGATTTAGAAAGAGCATGCAATTTTAAATAACTTTCCAATTAACATCTAATATCTAATTTTCTTCATTCTTTTGATATTCTTTGTTGAAAATCATATCTAAATATGCTCAGTAGCTGCTGATTGGTGGCTGCACATAGATACCTCCATGTGATTGGCTCACCCATGTGCATTGCTATTTCTTCAACAAAGGATATCTAAAGAATGAAGGTGTATCCTAGCCACTGCCTCACCAGCCTCTGACGTCACCGCACGTCACTGACATAAATACATATGTATACACATATAAAAACATAAATACCCATGTATACACATATAAACACATAAATACACATATAAACACATAAATACACATTTATACACATATAAAAACATAAATACTCATGTATACACATATAAACACATAAATACACATAAAGACACATGTATATACACATATACACATAAATACTCATGTATACACATATAAACACATAAATACACATAAATACACATGTATATACACATATACACATAAATACACATAAATACACATGTATACACATATAAACACATGAATACACATATATACACACCTATATATACACACCACCAGCAAAAAGATTATGGCTCACAGATGGTGATGGTTAGAATTGTTTAGTAAAAAATCATCTTTAAATTAAGGTATTTACATTGTTTTTTTAGACATAATGCTATTGCACACTTTATAGACTACAATATAATGTAAATATAACTTTTATATGCACTGAGAAACCAGAAAAAAAATAGTTTGACTCATTTTATTGCTATATTCGCTTTATTGTGGTGTTCTGGAACAAAACTTGCAATATCTCAGAGGTATGCCTGTACTTCTATTATAACATTTTCTTCATTATCTTGCTACCGTTTGTTGAAAAGCTAAGACGTATTCTTAGGAGCTGACCCATTTCTGGAACACTATATCGCAGCAGTTTTGCAATTTTATTAATTTGCAAGAGCACTAGACGGCAGCACTATTCCCTGCCGCACAGTGCTCCAGATGCCTATCTAGGTATCTCTACAACACAGAATATCATGGGAACGAAGAAAATTTGATAATAGGAGTGAATCAGAAACTTTTTTAAAAATGATCTGCTCTGTCTGAATCACAAAAGAACATTTTTGGATTTCATATCCCTTTAAAAGTGAACCAATTTTACAGTAAACTATCACTTTAACATTCTGTTCAGTAGAGAAATATGACTCACATACTGTAATAATCTCCTTTACTTGTAATATTTTCCATAATGACATTCAGATTATAAATGTTTTTATGTTATTAAAAATAATATTAATATACAAGGTTAGCTTGTATGCTCATTCTCTGCATAATGTTTACTATTTATAGTGTAACAATGAGAATAAATACAAAGTAAAATATTATCATTTTCTTTCAATTGCAGAAGTACCTTTATAACCATGAATATAACAACAGCAAATCTTTAATATTGATTGTATTCTTTTCTTATATTTTTATTGTCCTCTATATTTTAAATGAATTGAAAAAAAATAGTAACTTTATGTCCTTCAGGGTACTCTATAATTTGCTTTGTGTTCAGTACAAGACATTGATTATACAGTTGCAACTCAACTGAAAGTAATTGATGAATGACAAGGGCTTTTTTGGCATTTGTTTCCCAACTGGCATAGATGTTCATTCTGTATTCATGGCTCGCATGTTGTTGTTAGATGAAACAATATTGAATCTTCCTTAAATATTTTTCACGCATGAGTTTTTAAATCTGTATTTTTAACTGTTTTGCTCAGATAGCACAAGTGTTAATAAAGCTGTACCCAATTTTTTTCTTTCGTGATTCAGATAGAGCATGACATTTTAAGCAACTTTCTAATTTACTCCTGTTATCAGCTTTTCTTCATTCTCTTGGTATCTTTATTTGAAATGCAAGAAAGTAAGTTTAGATGCCGGCCCATTTTTGGTGATCAACCTGGGTTGTTCTTGCTGATTGGTGGATAAACTCATCCTCCAATAAAAAAGTGCTGTCCAGAGTTCTGAATAAAAAAAAAAAGTTTAGATGTCTTCTTTTTAAAATAAAGATAGTAAGAGAACGAAGAAAAATTGATAATAGGAATAAATTAGAAAGTGGCTTAAAATTGCATGCTCTATCTGAACCATGAAAGAAAAAAATTGGGTTCAGTGTCCCTTTAAGCAACTTTCTAATTTACTCATATTATCAAATTTTCTTCATTCTCTTGGTATCTTTATTTGAAATTCAAGAATGTAAGTTTAGATGCCGGCCCATTTTTGGTGAACAACCTAGGTTGTACTGGCTGATTGGTGGATAAATTCATCCACCAATAAAGAAGTGCTGTCCAAAGTACTGAACCCCAAAAAACTTAGATGTCTTCTTTTTCAAATAAAGATAGCAAGAGAATGAAGTAAAATTGATAATAGGAGTAAATTAGAAAGTTGCTTAAAATTGCATGCTCTATCTGAATTACAAAAGAAACATTTTGGGTTCAGTGTCCCTTTAAGATTATGAATAATTTAAAGGGACATTAAACTAAAAAATGTTCTTTCATGATTTAGAAAGAGAAAACAATTTTTAAAAGTTTCCAATTTACTTCTATTTTCATATTTATTTCATTCACATGCTATTCTTTGTTGAAGAGTTACCTAGGTAGGTAGCGTGCACGTGGCAGAAGCAATACATGACAGGTAATAGCGCTGCCGTCTAGTGCTCTTGCTAATGCATAGCATTGTTACAAAACTGCCGCTATTTAGTGCTGCAGACACGTGCACACTCTTGAGCTTACATTTCTGCTTTTTAAATAAGGATAAGAAGAAAACGAAGAAAATATGATAATAGTAGAAGTCAATTAGAAAATTGTTTAAAGTTGTATGTTCTATCTAAATCAAGAAAAAGAATTGGGTTTTATGTCCCTTTAAATATTTAATTAAAGAGAAATCTAAAAACAGTTAAAGAAAATGTATGAAAAATGCAATATACTCTATTTATTTTGCTTATTTTCCTGTAATTTAAAGGGACATGACATTTTTATTTTTCATGATTCAGATAGAACTTACAGTTTTAACCAACTTTCCAATTTACTTCTATTATCTATTTTCTTCATTCTCTTGTTGAAAAGCATACCCAGGTAGTATTAAAAGCAGCAATGCACTACTGGGAGCTACTGGAATTGGAGGCTGCACATATATTCCTCTTGTCATTGGCTCACCTGATGTGATCAGCTTGCTGCCTGTAGTACATTTCTGCTCCTTCAGAAAAGGATACCAAGAAAATTCAGCAAATTTGATAATAGAAATAAATTGGTAAGTTGTTTTAAATTTTATGCTCCATCTAAATCATGAAAGATTTTTTTTATGGGTTTAATGTCCCTTAAAAGGGATAGTAAAGTCCATATTAAATTTTCATGATTCAGATAGGGCATGCAATTTTATACAACTTTATAATTTACTTTTATCATCAAATTTGCTTTGTTCTTTTGGTATTCTTAATTGAAAGTTAAACCTAGGTAGGCTCATATGCTAATTTCTAAGCCCTTGAAGGCTGCCTATTATCTAAATGCATTTGACAGTTTTTCACAGCTAGAGGGTGTTCGCTCATGTGTTTCATATAACTAACATTGTGCTCACGCACGTGGAGTTATTTAAGAGTCAGCACTAATTGCCTGAAATGCAAGTCTGTCAAAAGATCTGAGATAAGGAGGCAGTCAGCAGAATCTTAGGTACAAGGTAATTACAGAGCTAATAAGTATATTTCTATAACAGTGTTGGTTATGCAAAACTGGGAAATGGTAAAGGGATTATCTATCAGTTTAAACAATAACATCTTCGGTGTTTACTGTCCCTTTTATTCAGAAAATCGTGGGATTTTCTATTCCAGTTAAAAGTGAAAGTGCAGAATCCAGACAAAGACACTTGCCTGGTATTTCGGGGCTGGACTTCACTGTTAAGTCAGGATCAGACTGATATGCTTCAGGAAAGTTCTTCTCTGTGAAAGGCACATGTTGAGCAAAAAGAGGCTGCTTCTAGGGTGGTAACTAGCCATAGAACAAGCTATTATGCTATTGCTCGTTCCCAGGTTGAGCGCTTCTCTCTTTTTATTTATGCAAAGACACAGTCTAGTCTGCGTCTGCAATTTTAAACAAAGATATAAGAAAGACAAAGGACGCCTCATAGTGTAGTTTGTTAAACAAGGTGTTATCGAAATGTTGCAAGTGTATGGAAACTACTCACAAAACAGGTGGCACCTAAGATCGATAAGGTGCGTACGAGCAGGCTGACATTCAACAGCAGTCAATACGCTGTGGATGCGGATATCACTGGTAAAGAAGGTACGGCTTCTGGTAATGTTCCCCGCTGGTATCTGTGGCTAGCAGTCTTCCACATGCTGTAACACCGTGACTGGTGTGGATTGTCCACAGGCATCATGTTGATATATTGTCAGTCTAGAAATTTGATCAGCTTTTCCTGAAACCCTAAACAAATAGCGATCGTGCTATTAAACTCAATGTGGCTCGCTCCCGCTTTGGTCTGGTAGCGGGAGTAAGCTACATTGAGTTTAATAGCATGATTGGGCTGGCTGTGACTAGACAACATGCCCGAAATGCCCTTAGGAGTAAAAAAGCAGGCCTGCTCAGTAGAGCCAGGAGCGGCGTTCTGTAAAATTAAATTTTCGTTGTAAAATATCTCTCTAATCCTTTGCTTTAGAAAGTTGGCGCTAAGTTAATGTTATATAATTCTGCACTATGTGCAGAATTATATAACATTATTTGCTAGCTTTACTGCCCCCTTTAAAGGATTATAAAAGTTTGCAAAATAGAAAAAAAACATACTATTAAATGCAGTTATATGAAAACTGATGTATACTGTCCCTTTAAGTCATCTTAAAGTCTTACCTTAGATAAAGCTGCAAATAGCCTCCTGTGCACCTTTCTATATCATGTGGCAGTAATAGTAAAAAAGTTATTTTAAAATGAATATTGTTTCTGGCCACTATGAAATGACTGCAAAGCTCCACCCACTGATGACATCACGATCTGGGCTGCATTAAAAGGCTTCACTAGTTACAAAAGACTCACTAATTGGATTCAACAGACTTTCATTGCTATTCAGCAGAGTGCATTGTTATACGCTCTCTAGAAAGGCCAAAATGTAATTTATGCAACTTGCAAATATTTTAGAACTTTTGTGGCATTTTGTAAATCTGGGTTCTAAATTTTGCTTTGTTGCTCTCTCTAGGGAGCGTGGCACAACACACCATTTTTACACAAAAGCAAGAAGTGTTTAATATCCATTTAATGCCAGTAAATGGCTTTACGTATTTTAATTGCAATTATTTGTGTATGTTGGTGATTACCAGCTTTTGTAAATCATTGTGACAAAACTGGAAACTAAACTTTATTGTACAAAATGCACAGATACAGACTACCGTAGGAAATTCACAGTATTATCTGTCTCCATAAATAACACATATTCAGCTCACATACACCAAGATAACAAGTTTTGCGCTATAGAGGGTTGCGAAACGAACGCAACAAAATTTGCGTTATTTCACCCTCCTTAGCGCTGCCATTACAAGCTTCTGAAAAGCCGCCTTGTGCGTGCGATATGGTGGCATTGAGCTCCATACCGCACAAATTTCAAGGGCTGCTTTGATGTGCTTGTGCACTCTTTCCCCATAGACATCAATGGGGAGAGCGTGTTAGAAAAAACCTAAAACCTGAAGTGCGGTATGGCGATCGCCGTAACACAACCCCATTGATGTCTATGGGGAAAAAAAACTTACATTTAAAACTAATACCCTAACATAAACCCCAAGTCTAAACACCCCTAATCTGCCGCCCCCGACATAGCAGACACCAAAATAAACGTATTAACCCCTAATCTGCCACTCCCGATATTGCCGCCACTATAATAAAGATATTAGCCCCTATTCTGCCGCTCCCTGACATCGCCCCCACCTGAATAAAGTTATTAACCCCTAAACATCTGGCCTCCCACATCACCGCTACTAAATAAACCTGTTAACCCCTAAACTGCCAACCCCTCACATGGCAAAAAACTAAATGTTACTACTAAAGGGACAGTCTAGTCCAAAATAAAGTTTCATGATTCAGATGGGGCATGTAATTTTAAACAATTTTCCAATTTACTTTTATCACCAATTTTGCTTTGTTCTCTTGGTATTCTTAGTTGAAAGCTAAATCTAGGAGGTTCATATGCTAATTTCTAAGCCCTTGAAAGCCGCCTCTTCTCTCAGGGCATTTTGACAGTTTTATTTACCACTAGAGGGTGTTAGTTCATGTGTGTCATATAGATAATACTGTGCTCATGCACGTAGAGTTCAGGTAAGCCAGCTCTGATCGGCTAAAATGGATGTTTGTCAAAAGAACTGGAATAAGGGGGCAGTTTGCAGAGGCTTAGATACAAGGTAATCTCAGAGGTAAAAAGTGTATTTATATAACTGTGTTGGTTATGCAAAACTAGGGAATGGGTAATAAAGGGATTATCTATCCTTTTAAACAATAAAAATTCTGTTGTAGACTGTCCCTTTAACCCTAAACCTAACAACCCCCTAACTTTAAATTAAAATTACCATATCCCTATCTTAAAATAAATAAAATCTTACCAGTGAAATTAAAAAAAAACTAAGTTTAAAGGAACAATTAACCTAACAACTATTATACTAAAATTAAAATAACCTTAAAAGGGCCTTTTGTAGGGCACTGCCCTAAAGAAATCAGCTCTTTTGCCAATTTACTTCTATTAAATTAGCTTCATTCTTTTTTTATTTTTTTTACAGTCATTGGGCGCGATCCGATATAGATCGTAGTTTTCGGCGCAAGCGAGGTAACCCGCGTCGCCCGCAGTTTCAGCTCGCAACTCGAGCTATCCAATATTCACCGCCGTCAGATGCTAAACTGGCGTAAGTGAGAAAAACCGACGAGCAGGCAAAATGTGCGCAAATACACCTTTTAGTCGTCGCAAGTACTTGCGCCTGTTTTTTGTTCACGTAAAGTCTCAATAAAGTGTAGTTTTATGCAAATTAGCCTACGACTCGTAAAAATTATGCCAGTTCTAAGAGATGCGCCACGTAATGACGAGATTCAAAAATCATACTTAAACACCTGCGCAGCCGCCATTTCTTTAGTGTGTTTGGTTGGTTCTTGGAGCTACAGCACACTACAGCGAGTATAGAGATTAGTGGTAAGAGTAGTGAGAAAGGAGCATTTCATCAAGTTAGTTAGGTCGGATTGTTGGATTGTTAAGCCAGTACATTTACTTACACTTTTTTTCATATTGCACACATTTTGCATACACACATATACAAAATACACAACACTTTTTTTTGATAACACCCAACACTTTTTATTTATCTTTTACAGTTTGAAAGGCTGAGTGTCTGGTTGTGATTGTGTGTGATTGAAGTGGGAGTGAGTGTGAGTGTGTGAGTGTGTGTAGTGTGAGGATGTCAGGGAGAGATAGGGCTGGGGGGAGGAGGGAAGGGGAGTCGCAGGGAGAGGATTATGTACAGGAGGAGCAGCAGGGTCCCCGTCAGGGAGTGAGCGGAGTGGGGAGAGGGAGAGCCAGAAGGGAGGATGGGAGTGGGGTTGCCCAAAGGCCAGGCACACTGAGAAGAGGGATAGAGGGTGCACATGGGGATAGAAGGGGGGAGGAGGGAGAGGATAGGGAGGAACCCACACCAGGGACATCCCAGGGAGGGAGCCAGGCAGCCCAGGACGAGGAGCGTATGAGGTGTCCCAATTTCAGTTTTGCCGAAAACCTCGCTCTAGTCCAGGCTGTCCTGGAGAACCATAATGCCCTCTTTGGACAAGAGAAGGGCAAAGGAGTTGCCCGGAGGCGTAAAGATGCTTGGCAGAAGGTGGTGGAGGCCGTCAATGGTGTGTCCCAACAGAGGAGGAATGTGGACGGCCTAAAGAAGAGGTGGAATGATTGCAAGAGGAGAGTCAAGGAGAGGATGGGCCAGGAAGCAATCTCCCAGAGGGCAACAGGAGGTGGGCCTCACTATGAGGCCGAATACAATGAGTGGCAGGAGCTCATTCGTAGGTCCCTGAGCCTCACAGCAGTCCGTGGACTTCCAGGGGCTCGTGACTCAGGGACTGCAACATCAGCACAGCATGCTGGTGAGTAACATCCCACACACTAGTATAATATCCTATATTGTCACACATTCATGTACACAATGAGGATCATGGTATTTTGATTACTAACAACTAAATATACAATGAGATTTAACATTAAAGGGACATGAAACACAAAGAATTTATTTCATTATTCAGATAGAGAATACAGTTTTAAACAACATCAAAATTTACTTCCATTATCTATTTTTAATTATTATTTTGAAAATCTTAGTTTATTAAATATCAATGCACATGGGTGAGGCAATCACACGAGGCATTGATGTACAGCCACCAATCATCAGCTTCTGAGCCTATCTAGAAATGCATTTCAGCTAAGAATATCAAGATAATGAAGCATATTAGCTACTGGAAGTAAATTACAAGTTTTTTAAAATTCCATGCTTGGCTTGCTGAATCATGAAATAATAAATATGGTTTGCATGTCCATTTAATGATACTTAACACATTGAAAATCATGATATGAGGTAGAATAGTGAAATACTAACATGTCTCAGAGTAACACAGGCCACAAGCCACATGTAGACCTTTCAGTAAATGGACACCATAGTCATCACAACCATAGTGTCACTTAAAGAACACATTTTCTCCATCACTGACATGTACACAGAACTATTGTATGAAACACATACATGTATAATTAGCATATTACAAACCCTCATATCACAAATCTCAATGTGCACATGCATGTTATAGAGTTTGACATGAGAATGTGGATAGGCCCTAGCATGAAAATTGTATGCCCACATGGATAGATATGTGACTGTACTAATCCCTCTCATCATTTGACTCCTCCACAGAACCTCCAGTCACCAGGGTGCCTACGCTCATGAATCCCCCAACACCGGTTCAAAATATATGTCCACCTCAACCACCGGTACAGATAAGACAGCAGGAGTATGCCAGGCATGACATGGCTTGGACTGTGTCAATAGAAAATCCACATATCATGCCACCTGCATTAGAGGAGGATACCTGGCAGGAGCCCTGGCACGAGGAATATTCCTTTGGCTTGGAGGGGGAGCCCCGCCAGCCCCGAAGGGTAGATGTATTTACCCCCCCCCCAAGAATATCATGGCACTACAGGAGTATACCAGCAGGCTGAGTGGATGCACACCAGCGGCCATTGGGACTATCGGTCCATCCCGACATCTGGACCATCATCTTCAGTTGGAAGGGCTCCACCAACTGTAATCCATCACCCTGCACCTCCAGCTCATATTCCTGTGGCTGCACCTCCAGCTGCTGTTTTTGTTCCGGCACCTCCAACTGAAGTTGTTGTTCCTGCACCTCCAGCTGCTGTTTTTGTTCCGGCACCTCCAACTGAAGTTGTTGTTCCTGCACCTCCAACTGAGGTTGTTGTTCCGGCACCTCCAACTGAGGTTGTTGTTCCGGCACCTCCAACTGAGGTTGTTGTTCCGGCACCTCCAACTGAGGTTGTTGTTCCGGCACCTCCAACTGAGGTTGTTGTTCCGGCACCTCCAACTGAGGTTGTTGTTCCGGCACCTCCAACTGAGGTTGTTGTTCCTGCACCTCCAGCTGAGGAACACATAATTGAAACAGTGCCTATTGTCCCTGCTGCTGAAGAGCCCATGGATCAATTGAGTTCTGCCATGGGTGATGAATATATCTCACTACAGAGGAGGCAAACATTGACCTGTGAGACTCTAACGGAAACGTGTCAAAAAATGCAGAGGGAACAACACAGGTTCCATAGAAGCCAACACCGTTTGCAACAGAGGTCGAATGAGCTGCAAAGGGACATGGCAGCATCTGTATCAGCTATGGTCCAAAATCAAAACCAAATGCTGCGTGTAATATCGGACATGCAAATACAGAGTGACCAAAGATGGAGGGAACAGAACCAACTGTTGGGGGCTTTGGTGGAGCATTTCACCCAACAGCAGGACATGGCATCAAGTATCTCCTCTGTGACCAGCACTCCTACTGGATCCACACAACCCAGGAGAGGCAGAAGACCCACACCAGGCCCCTCATCTAAGAGGCCTAAAAAAAAAAAATATTATTCAATTTCATTGAAAATCTTGTCCTCTGTTATTTACTATCTAATTGTCATCCACATCCATGTGAGTTGTGTTTTAGTACAGTAATATTGGTAAAACATATAATAATACCTGTGTTGAAATGGACCAAAAAGGTATTATTATAATGTTTATGACATATTCATGCTCAATAAACAACATCACATGGTTGTGTCTCAACGGTACATATAGTAATATTAACTTCTAAGATGTACATCAAGGTTTCTCACATCCAATATAAATTGACACGTTGGTATATATAACTAATAATGTATTTAAAGAAGGTGTGAACATAAGGTATAAATATCCATTATCCTCATTCTTAATGATAGTGAACTAAACATGAATGAAACAAATTATAAATATACAGTAATTAGGGTTGTTAAAGGGACATGAAAGCAAATATTTTTACTTCATGATTTTGAAGGAGAAGATAATTCCAAAAAGAAATTATAATTTCATTCTATTATTTATGTTGCTTCATTCTATTGATATTCTTTGCTGAAAACCATATAGAGATATGCTTGGTAGCTGATGATTAGTAGCTGTATATAGATGCCTCCTGCGATTTCTTCACTGTGTACATTTCTATGTCTTCATTAAAGTATATCTAAATAAATAATGAAAATAGGTAATTGATTTAAATTATAAGGTTTTTAAAAATTATCTTCTCTATCCTTAATCATGAAACAATATGTTTGGGTATAGTGTCCCTTTAAGGGAAGGGGGTTGGGATGTAGTAGTTTCACTTACATGCAGTGGAAATCCAAACTTTTACATTCTGCAAGACATGATATATACACATGCAATGGTTGGTGAGGTACTGTCAAACATCATAATACATGTGAATGTTGCGGTTTACTGTACTTATGAATAAGTAACTTACAGGTGAAGTATTCCCGGATGACATAATCCCTCACTTCATTCCCCCTCAGTGTCCCCCTGTCCACATCCTCAAGTACAGGAACCAGCTGCTGCTGCTGCTCTGGGTCAATGTCCCCCAACAAACGTGTGTCCACAGCAATGTTGTGTAGAATACAGCAAGCATTGACAATGGAACACACTTTGTTGGGGTTATACTGTAGTGCTCCGCCTGTAACATCCAGACACCTGAACCTGGTTTTTAATAGGCTAAAGCTCCTTTCAATGACATTCCTTGTTCTTATGTGTGCCCCCTGGTACCTGAGTTGTGGCTCCGTAATGGGGTGCACCAAGGGGGTTAATAGCCATGGTCTGCAGCCGTACCCTGCGTCACCTGTCATGTAACATATGTGTTTGGATTACTACAGGTACATCATGTGCTTTAAAGGGACACAACATGAATCACATATAAAAGATAGATTTAATAAAAACATTAATGGAAGTAATCAGGATAGTTAATTAAAATTAAAAGGCCTATCTGAATAATGGAAGTGCAATTTATACTAGACTGTCCATTTAATAAGAACCTGCAATTGTTAGCAGCTTGATAATTAACTTTGATTAGATCATTTTCTCCATTCTATAGATAACTCTTGATGACAAGCATATTAGATATGCTCAATAGCTGCTGATTGGTGGCTGCACATAGAAGCCTCATATGATTGGCTCATATATGTGAATTATAATTTTTAAACTAAATATATTTAAAGAATGAATAAAATGATATAAGAGAAGTGAATTGTAATGCTGTTTAACATTGTATTCTCTATCTGACACATGAGATGACAATATGTGTTTAGTGTCCCTTTATTAGAAATATACAGACAGAATGAAGGTACTCACCAAGCAGCCATCCTCCCGAAAGTGTTCCATTTTCAAACATATTGAATAAGGAGGTCTGGCGCAGGATGTAGGAATCATGTGCACTCCCTGGGAAGCCTGCATACACATGTAAGAATTTCAGATTGGTATCGCAGACCATCTGGCAATTCAATGAGTGAAACCCTTTCCTGTTAATATAGAGGATTGTCTCCTCATGTGGGGCCACAATACGCACATGTGTGCAATCAATTGCCCCCATTACATTAGGAATACCCCCCAGTCAATAGAAGCCTTGTTTAAGACGGTTCCATTCCTGGGGGGTATGGGGGAAATGAATGTATCGTTGTGTCTGGTTATCTAGAGCAGTCAGAACCTCCCCTAGAATCCTGGAGAAGGTAGACTGCGCTAGGCCAGACACAAGCCCCTCTGTTGACTGGTATGAGCCAGTTGCCAGGAAGTGTACAACACACAACAGCTTCTGCATACCAGTCAGAGCTCGGTTCCTATACGCTTGAGGGTCAATTTCATCCTTCAACACCTCATATAGGTTAATGAGGCTTGCAGATGTCAAGCGATATTTTTCCCTGACCTCCACTTCTGTCATCCCAAACAGGGTGACCCTAACCCTGTGTACCCTTGGTGCTCTTCCCCTCTGCTGATGCCTTCGTCTTATAGGCCCTGCTGGCCTATGGGCAGCTGCAGCAATAGCAGCATGGGGAGCACCAGGAACAGGGACAACAGCAGGAGGAGCAGGGAGGGCAGCAGCAGCAGCTGGAGCAGGGACAGCTACAGCACCATGACCAGGGACCTCAGCAGCAGGGATACCATCCAAAACAGGGGCTTGTAGGGGTTCAAGCACCCCTTGTGCCCCACGACGCTGTCTGACTCTAAATGCAATATACTGCAAGGGAAACATGGTGGCTAATGAGGGTGTGCATTTGCAGGTGTTTTAAGTCTGCAGGTGAGAGGTTGTGCTGTTTGTGATTGGTTTGACACACTTGCAGGGGCAGGAATAATAAATGCTTTTAAGAGGTTAACTATTTGTGAACAAGCTGCTGCTATGTATATTGTTAGGCATGCATTTGTTAGGCCTTCTGAGAGTTATGTTGGTTTCTAAGTCAGTGCAAGGGTACCTGCGCCTTCAATTTGTGGCGGGCTGAGAATGGAGTAGATTTTGTAAAATCTGCGCGCGTAAGTCCTTACGCCGTATATTGGATAGCAAATTGCGCGTGTTTTGTATGTCAGTCTATGGGCCAAAAAACTACGGGCGACGCCAGAAATCTACGCGCGTAACTTCTAGCTTACGCCGTATATAGGATACCAAATCCGCGCAATTATTGGCGTCGCCGGCTTTTGCGGGCGATGATTTTTATCGGATCGACCCCATTATCTGTGAAAGGTATAAGCCCAACTCACAATTAGTAAAAGGGGGCGCTCACTATATAACAATGCGTGATTGTTTTCACAATATGACAAACACAATAATGTAGGTAATACCTAAAATAAACAAAACAATATGTAATGCAATGAAGGCAAAAAGTGGATATGTAAAAAATAGATTCAGTAAATAGAATTAAAACATAAGCAACAGACGAACAAAAACAGAAAATATGAAAACATTAAACATACAAACAAAAATCCACAACATAAAAAATCAATGTTAAAGGTCAATATAGGCAGAGGTAATGGTAATCCAAAGGTAAATCAGCCCCATGAGTCGTCACTCTAGGAGAGGGATCCTGAGTCCAAGATACAGTAGAACACTATGAATAGAGAAAAGGAGGCACCTCATAGGGTGAGTATGTACAAAAAAAGTGTAGTGGCCTCAAAAGAAGACAAGGGGCAACTTACAATTTGTTGAGAACTACAGATAATGTACGTGACACAGACTGAGGCCCACCAGTCCCCCAGCGAGACAGGTACAGGCAACGACTGCTGACTGATGGTAGCCGTATACAATCTCAGTGATAGTAACAAGCTGTTCACACAGCGTGGGTGCGGTCCTGCATGTCCTGGTCAGGTGATCGGCTCTGGCTCAAAGGAAGTTTACAATGTATCACCAATAACAGATACAAAGACCCTATCAGAAAAGTGATGTGCTCAAAGTGTGTTCACACGAAGGGAGCAAACAATAAACAGTTCCTCAGTTAAAATATTTATTAAAAACAACGCATTTCTCGGTGGTACATCCACCATTTCATCAGGCTTAAAACATAATATGCTAGACACAGATTTATATCCCCATAACCCCTCCCACCAATTATGTATCAGGTGAGGGAAAAGAGATACAACACTAATTAAAGGGATTCTGTGTGTTGCAAATAAAATAACACAAAGAGGAACTGTTACAGCAATTTGAAACACATAACAACATATAACATATAATAACATTTAGTATAATAGTATTATAAAAAAAAATATGAAAGAAACAAACAAAAATATAATAAAACTGCAAAGGGTAATTGTAATGTTTTGAAAAAATACTGAATGGCGTGTAATGGTATAATTTATAAAAGCGCATAATAAGTGATGTGATGTGCATAGTTGCTCTACTGGGAAATATATCATACAATAATGGAATGCGAGTGTGTAAGTGCTAATGAAAAATTATAATAATAAAAAAGTGAACTTGACTGACAGGGTGAGTATATAGTATCCATGGAAATGGAAGAGGCATGAATGCTAGAAATCATGAACTGGACAGCACTAGTAGATGTATGAAAAAGCGCATGAGAAATATGTGCATGTAATAACCACTAAGAAAATTATATCAATAATAATGTATTGTGATGTAGTAATGTGTAAAAAATATGTGAATAATAAAATGTGAGATATAAGTGAACATGTTACCGGAACATTGTAATATGCGACTAAAAATATTTACCGGAACATTATTATAGAAGTGTGTAAATAATGAATTGGATATACGTGAACATGTTGCCATAACATGTTGTGAAAAGAATGAAAGAATAACTGTAAAAGGGTGCTGGGTTTGAAGGTCTAAACAGCACTGATTAATATAGTGGGGCCGATTTATGATGGCCCGAATGTGGCCATCATGCCCTGTTTCCGCACGAGCCTTGAGGCTCGCCGGAAACCGCAGTTAAGAAGCAGCAGTCTTAAGACCACTGCTCCACCTCTGAGCGGCGTACAGCAATCAACCCAATCCTATATGATCGTGTTGATTGATAACCCCTGCTAGCGGCCAATTGGCTTCGAATCTGCAGTGGGGCGGCATTGCACAAGCAGTTCACCAGAACTGCTTGTGCAATGCTGAATGCCGACAGCGTATGCTGTCTGCATTCAGCTATGTCTGGCGGACATGATACGCTGAGGCTGAGGCGTATCATGTCCGCCAGGCAATAATAAATCGTCTCCAAACTGTTAAGTTGCAAAAACATAAAGTGATGGTGAGAATAAAGGTTTTCAGAAACTAACTGTACACATAGTGATATTCAAAGACTAATCATAGGGTGTAATGATCAATATAGAATGCAAGCATTGAGAGATTAGATAAAATATGTTAAGAAACTCATGTTAGATATAAACAAGTTATAAAAACTGTATATATAAATAGTTAGCAGAATAGATTAGCAAAAAAAGGTAAGTAAGCAATAAAAAAACACAATAGAAAATCAATGATCAAGAGCTTCCAGATGTACATTCATATTAAGACCTACTGGACTCAAGGTGTGTAACTTGTAGATCCAGTAGGTCTCCCTCTACCTTAAATGATTATAACGATTGTAGCTAGAAGAGTATATAATATGTTCAATAGGGGTTATAGTAAAGAAACCCCATAGTGTTGCAGCTCATTGTTCCAAGTATCATAATGGTAATACAAACATCTTTACTATAACCCCTATTGAACATATTTAGGGGTAGGGGGGTTACTTTGGTTTTAGAATATGGATTGTTGTACCAAGTAAAATAACTTAATCACTTTAGGACAATACCCTACAAAATGCCCTTTCCAGGGCCATTGTTAGAGTAGGTATTAGTGTTAGTATAGTTTTTTTTATTTTCGGGTGGGCTCTTTTTAAGTGGACTTTTAGGATAAGCATAACTGTTTTTTTGTTATATATTTTTTTTTAGTGTGTAATTTTAGTGTTTTTTTTGTAATTTAGGGGGTGTTGGGTAGTTAAGTAAAGTATAGCTAGTTTGCATTGGGGGGTATTGAAGGTTTATGTGTTAATAAGTTAGGGGGTGTTTGTGATGGGGATATTGGCAGTTTAGGGGGTCAATAATTTAGGGGGGGTGTCTATGGTGGGGGGTTGTAGTTGTCTAGGGGTTAAACATTTAGGAGGTGAGGTTAATAGGTTATGGCAGATTAGGGTTTAATAGAGTAACGGCGTTAGGTTGCGCTGGGGGTGAGGGCGCGTAAGGGGATAATAGTTTAGAGGGGCAGTATATTTATATTCATTTTTTAAATTATAGGATTTTTCCTGTATAATGCATATTCATTTATATATTGTGTAGATTTTAAAGATGTTTTCTTCTGTGTTTAATATGTATACAATACGTAATATGCATTAAACAGGAAAATGCACATGATTTAAACATTATATATACATATATCAACATAGCTCATATAGTTATATATATTTACAATATAATATAGTTATCATAGGGAGTTTTTGTTTTTTGTGTCTTTATTAGTCACCTATAGTGAAGTCATGACGTAGATTAAGGCATTTTGTGGGACTTAGCTGGGCGTAACCTGCATTTTGATTGGGATACATTACCATAAGTGCGATATTTTCCAATCTCTGAAGTACAGGTTACATGTAGGGTTTCAGCCATGTTTGTTTCGCCACCTTTTCAGTGGCGAAAGTTTACGGCATGAGGCAGGTAGTGTAGGTGTAGTTACAGTTAGAATACACAGGCATTATTTGATGTGTTCCTACAGAGAAATCATTTTTGGTTCAGTGCACTGTCTGTGCTGTGTAGGAACACTTCAAATACATCCCCCCACCTGCTGAAAGTGCCGACAAGTGGTGATGTTGGTGAAGTTTTGCAGAAGCCGCAAAAAATTGTTTTTACCTGAGAATCCCACTGGTTCTTCTCATACTGGCACATTTTATTTGCTTAGCTTGTTGTAATTTGCTTGGTACAGTAGAATCTCAATTATCCGGGACTCAAGCAAACGGCACTCGCAAGCAACTGGAAAAAAAAGTTAGAGCATAAATGTGCTAAAGAATCATTCAGAATTTCTTTAAACAGCAGGAGCTGCGGTAGCTGCATTAAATATAGCGATAGACACACTTATCTGCACCGCTGTACTTACAATTGCATCAGCTTATTGTGCCGTTCTGGGAATTTGTTATTGATTAAGCATCCTGTTGAAGCCTCATACGATACGTATATCCTGTCTAGTGTGCGCCTCTAACCGGCTCCTGCCCATGTGATCCATTATAGAATTAGTTAGACATATTTTTTTTTAATAGTGACTCTCAAGCAACTGGAAATACACTTATCCGGAATATACAGATCCCCATGGGTGCCGGTTAATTGAGATTCTACTGTATATGGCATCCATTCAGCTATAATTGTTGCCATAAAGGGCCATGAAACCCCCCAAAAAATATTTTATAATTCAGACAGAGCATACAATTTTTAAAAAGTTCCCAATTTACATCTATTATCATATTTGCTTTGTTTTCATGTTATTCATTGTTGAAGAGATACCTAGGTAGGTGTCTGTAAATTGCAAGACATAATGCTGCCATATAGTGCTCTTGCAAATGGATAGCATTCTTGCAAAACTGCTGTCATATAGTGCTCCAGAAATGGGTTGGCTCCTAAACTCAGTTTACTTTTTTTTAACAAAAAGATACCAATAGAACAAAGACAATTTGATAATAGAAGTAAATTAGAAAGTTGTTTAAAATTTTATGATCTATCTGAATCATGAAAGAAAACTTTGGGTTTCATATCCCTTTAAACAAGTCAAAAGTAATAGAATTATATGAGGTTAAAAGTATGTAAGGCTCAAAAATTGGATTAATACAACTAGAGGACCCAGGTTAAAGGGACAGTCTAGTCCAAAATAAACGTTCATGATTCAGATAGAGAATGTAATTTTAAACAATTATCTAATTTACTTTTATCACCCATTTTGCTTTGTTCCTTTGGTATTCTTAGTTGAAAGCTAAACCTATGAGGTTCATATGCTAATTTCTAAGCCCTTGAAGGCCGCCTCTTCTCTCAAGGCATTTTGACAGTTTTGCACCACTAGAGGGTGTTAGTTCATGTGTTTCATATAGATAAAATTGAGCTCATGCACGTGGAGTTCCTAGGAGCCAGCACTGATTGGCTAAAATGCAAGTCTGTCAAAAGAACTGAAATAAGGAGGCAGTTTGCAGAGGCTTAGATACAAGATAATTACAGAGGTAAAAAGTGTATTAATATAACTGTGTTGGTTATGCAAAACTAGGGAATGGGTAATAAAGGGATTATCAATCTTTTAAAACATTAACAATTCTGGTGTAGACTGTCCCTTTAATTATAACTTTGAAACATTAATATGCACACTCCCTTTAAACAGCCCACAAACTCAGCTCTGCTAAAAGCTTTTCAGTATAGCATCTGACAGGCTGTACTGGGTAACCAAACAGAGAACAAAACATATAGGGCAAGATTACAAGTAGTGCATTATGAGTTTTCCGCGCACAATGTGGTCTTTTCGCAATCAATTTCCATTTTGCAGGTATTACAAGTCTTGAAAAAAGGTGATTGCACACGCATCACCTTCTATGCAAAAATCTTTTTTGCGCTCAAAGTGCTGTAGTTAACAGCTTTGCGTAAGAAAAAAAGTTTCACAAAACACTTCTAAAATACATTACAAAGTACAGTTACACTCATATTAACACTGCCTAATAAAAAAAAAATTGCACACAAAAGTTATAAGGGCTCAAGATACAAAATCTCAGGTGTTAGAAAAAAAAGCTGACGTAGGGATTTTACATTGACAGACTGTTACAGAAGCATTAGTTATTTTGTTGTGAAGAGCTTATTTCCCAGCAGCAATGCCTGAACCAGCAAGCCAGCGCCTAAGAAGGGCTCCAAGAAAACCGTAACAAGTAACAAGTAAGTTAACTCTTTTTTTTCAGCTTTTAGAAACTATTGCCTAAATACACATTTGCTGGCCTCAGCTCTAAATTTAGGGATAACCAATCCCATTGTCTAATCACCTCTGGAGCCAGACTGCTAATTGATAAGATGAACTTGTAAACTTGTTATCTTAAGTACTGTAATCCTATTGTGGCCTGTCAAAGGACAGTGCTCTCTATCTAAATGTGTGATGGGGGATTTTGTGCTTCCCCCCCCTCTCCCCCTGGGAGTGCCCTGTGTGCATGTAACCTTAATAAAAAGCAGGCTGGGCATCCCAGTCCTGAGTTCTTGTTTTGACCCTCAATCGCAGCGTTGACTCGTTTTTGTGGGCAGAAGGGTATCCTAGCTGTACTGCAGCTAAGGGAGATTATTCTATATTTGCGAGACTCATATAGAATACTATGGAAAGCAGCTTCTCCCCTCTTTAGCAATAGGGATCCAGGCTACTAAGCGGTCCATCTCTCAGCGAGACTAAGGGTAACCGTAACATTTGGCGGCAGCGGCGGGATTTTCCTGGATTTCCTAGGAGAGGTACAGAACGGATGGAGAGCGCTTACGAAAAATTGAAGCGTACAACCCTAAAGGATTTACTTGAAAGCAGAGGGGGGTACGCCAGCAACCGGCCGAGGAGAGAGCTGATCGCAGAATTGACCGAACTGGATCAGAGCTTCACAATGGCGGAAACACCGACCACGATTAGTGACGAAAAAACCAGGATTGTTCGGGAAAGGCTCTCATTATACGGGCCGAACCCCTCCATGGAATTGGTACAGCAGTTGATGGCGGAGGCGGACGAGGATATACGAGAGACTCGAGCCCACGAACTCAACCTAGCGAACGCACACCGCAATGCTGAAGCCCCGCAGGTAATCATCCCTGTCGAAAATGCTGGGAGGCCCAAGATACCCTATGCGGCATTTCGACCCTTCCTAGAGAGCGAGACAGGGATTGATGAATATTTGGCGGACTTCGAAAGGCAATGTGCCCTGCACCAGATTCCCAACAGAGAGTGGCCCACGATATTGTCTGGGAAACTATCCGGGCGAGCCCTGGAAGCCTTTCGTACTCTGGGTGCTGAGGAAGTGACACAGTATGAGCTAGTTAAGGAGACACTGTTGCGACGGTACGCTGTAACTCCGGACACGTATCGCCGACAGTTTCGGGGCACGGAAAAGAAGCCTAACGATACCCATATGGAATGGGCGCACCGAATGCGGAGAGCGGCAAATCACTGGCTGAGCGGAAGTAAAGCGGTGACTGGGGAGGAAATTTTACAATTGTTTCTCTTAGAACATTTTTATAATGGCATGGAACAGCAAGGGAAGGAATGGCTGCGAGACAGGCGGCCTTCTACCTTAGAAGAAGCAGCCAAATTGGCCGATGAACATTATGACTCCCGTCTTCACGAACCCATGAACTACCGAGCTCCAGCACGGGTCGAACCCAGAGAGGTTTACCGTGCACCCCCTCGTGCTGAATTCCGAGCCCCGGTGCCCACAGGGCCCGTCCGACACTCAGGACCACCCAATAACAGCTCTGAGCGTCCCAGACCGACTTGCCACCGATGCAAGCAACCAGGGCATTTCATGGCTAGCTGCCCCCTTAATACGCACCAGACACCCAGGAATTACAATTACCCCTCTGGGTCCTATCGTCCGGCCCGGGCCCTCTGTGTTAACCAAGAGGCCCCTATGGAGGGATATGTGGGGCCGCTTCACGAGGCAGACCCTGTATATGCTGCCTCAGATAACCGCCAGCACCATCGGCAGAGGGTATGGCTCGAGGGGCGATCTACCGAGGGATTGCGAGACACAGGGGCTACTATCACGCTGGTACAGAGTCATTTGGTGCCAGAGCACAAGTGATCTGGACAGACTGTGGCCGTTAGAGTGGCGGGGGGGGATGTGTACAAAATTCCAACAGCTAAAGTGCATCTTGATTGGGGAGCGGGAAAGGGGGCTGTGAACGTGGGCCTAATGGATAATTTACCTGCCGAAGTACTACTGGGCAACGATTTGGGCCCCATGACTTCTGCCTATGCTCCAGTATGCAACAACGAGGCAGACCCAGTGACTACAAGGGCCCAAGCCCGGACTGAGCGAGAGCTTTCACCAGTGCGGGAGACACAGGTAAGACCTACCCCGACCTTGCCTGACAGGTTAGGCCCCATACCCTGGGACACCCCAGATGCTTTCGAGGCAGAGTCTAAGACTGACCCGACCTTACAAAAGTACCGGGAACGAGCAGAGACCGGAGGGGGCGGGGCAGATAACGAAACATTCTTATGGGAAAAAAGGAAACTATACCGCTGGACAGAGAAAAGGGGACAGCGTAGGCGACAGCTGGTAGTGCCCCACAAATACCGTCAAGAAATCCTCAAAATAGGCCACGACATCCCCTTAGCAGGCCACCTAGCCGTTACCCGTACCCTACACCGCATTACTCACACGTTCTTTTGGCCAGGGGTGCACGCTGACGTTAGAACTTACTGTAACACCTGCGATGTGTGTCAACGAGTAGGAAGGCGAGGCGATCACCCTAAAGCCCAGCTAGTAAATATGCCCATTGTAGAGGAACCCTTCAGCCGGGTTGCTATTGACCTAGTGGGACCACTGGCTACCCCTAGTCCCTCCGGTAAGCGATACATTCTTACCGTAGTGGACTACGCTACCAGGTACCCAGAGGCTGTCGCCCTATCCAACATACAAGCGGATACGGTAGCGAATGCACTAGTACAGGTGTTCTCCCGGGTAGGATTTCCAAAAGAAATCCTATCCGACCGAGGCACCCAATTTACGGCTGAATTGACCCAACAACTCTGGCAGGTTTGCAAAATTAAGTCCCTCCTAAGCTCCCCATACCACCCCCAGACGAACGGGCTGTGTGAGAGGTTCAATGGGACCCTCAAGCAAATGCTCAAGACGTTCACTCAGCAATACCGAGACTGGGAACGCTTCCTGCCGCAGCTCCTATTTGCTTATCGGGAGGTGCCCCAGGAAACGACAGGGTTCTCTCCCTTAGAGTTGCTCTACGGAAGAAAGGTACGGGGACCCCTAAACCTGATCCGGGAGCACTGGGAGGGAGAGATGGAGGCTGACGGTGTCCCAATTGTGCCATACGTGCTGGAACTCAGGGACCGAATGGAGCAATTAGCCAAATCCGTGCGGGCTAATCTCCAGTTGGCCCAGAGAAGACAGAAAGTATGGTACGATCGGGGGGCCCGAAAGAGAATCTTCACCATAGGACAAAAGGTGTTAGTACTTAAGCCGGTGAAGACAGACAAATTGCAGGCGTCCTGGCAGGGTCCCTACCAGATCGTAGAGAAAAGGGGAGACACCACTTATGTGATAGCTAGCTGCCACGACAACAATCTTAGAAAGACATTCCATGTAAACATGCTCAAGGAATATTTTGAGCGACCAGAGAACGTGACGGCCGTATGTTGTTCCCCTCAGGAAGACCCCGACAGTTTACCTATTCCAGACCTATTAGAAAAGAGCCTCCCCACAGGTATAGTGGCGCAGGTTCAGATAGGGGACCGACTTAGCCCCACTGAAAGGGAGCAGCTCAACCAACTCCTCCAGTCCAAACACCTCACCTTCTCCCCGAAGCCAGGGTACACTACTTTAACCACCCACCAGGTAGATACTCCGGGACAAGCTCCCTTGCGCCAGGCTCCGTACCGAATCCCCGAAGCAGTTAGGACAGGAATGAAGAAGGAGATCGATGAGATGCTCCAGCTCAGGGTAATTGAGCCCTCCGATAGTCCCTGGGCCTCCCCAGTTGTCTTGGTGCCCAAGAAAGATGGGACCACCCGGTTCTGCGTAGACTATCGGAGGCTCAATGAAAATACCGTGACGGACGCTTACCCTATGCCCAGGGTAGACGAGCTACTCGATCGTATAGCCAGGGGAAATTACCTGACCACTATTGACCTCTGCAAAGGTTACTGGCAGATTCCCCTGGCCCCGGAGGCTATCCCCAAGTCGGCATTCGTCACCCCATTCGGCTTATATCAGTTTAGGGTAATGCCGTTTGGGATGAAGAATGCCCCAGCTACATTCCAGCGCTTGGTGGATAGGCTCCTGGATGGCTTCCAGAGTTTTGCTTGCGCCTACCTGGACGACATAGCGATCCACAGTGAGTCCTGGGAGGACCACTTAGCTCATGTGGGAATGGTTCTGGATCAGATCCGGGCTGCTGGCCTGACTCTGAAGCCAGAAAAATGCCACTTTGGGATGGCCGAGGTACAGTACCTGGGTCACCGGGTGGGGTGTGGAAAGCAGCGACCAGAGCCGGCCAAAATAGAAGCTGTCGCCAATTGGCCCACCCCCATCACTAAGACTCAGGTCCTAGCCTTCCTGGGCACGGCAGGGTACTATAGACGGTTCGTACCAGACTACAGCACACTTGCCAAACCCCTGACTGACTTGACCAAGAAGAACTTACCTCGACAGGTCCTGTGGTCTCCCCACTGTGAAACGGCTTTCCAGGCTCTCAAAAATGCTCTAATTAACGCTCCTGTCTTGGCGGCCCCAGCCCTTAACAAACGTTTTATCGTCCATACAGATGCTTCCATGTTCGGGCTGGGAGCCATCCTCAGCCAAGTAGGCGAAGATGGAGGGGAGCATCCAGTTGCCTACATCAGCCGGAAGCTCCTGCCCCGCGAAGTCAGCTATGCAGCGGTCGAAAAGGAGTGTTTGGCTTTGGTGTGGGCATTAAAGAAATTGACTCCCTATTTATATGGTCAGGAGTTCACTCTGGTCACCGACCATAACCCGTTGGTGTGGCTGAACCGGGTCTCTGGAGATAACGGCAGGCTATTACGTTGGAGCTTATCGTTGCAAACCTTCAATTTCACCATTACTTACAGACCTGGGAAACAGAATGGCAACGCCGACGGGTTGTCCAGACAAACCGACCTCAGCCCTGCATAACCAGCGGTCTGGACAGCCTTAGTCTGCCCCGAAAAGGGGTCAGACCGTGTCTGCCAGAGTGTTCCACAGAAAGGGAGCAATGTTACAGAAGCATTAGTTATTTTGTTGTGAAGAGCTTATTTCCCAGCAGCAATGCCTGAACCAGCAAGCCAGCGCCTAAGAAGGGCTCCAAGAAAACCGTAACAAGTATCATTTCATAAAGAGTTAACTCTTTTTTTTCAGCTTTTAGAAACTATTGCCTAAATACACATTTGCTGGCCTCAGCTCTAAATTTAGGGATAACCAATCCCATTGTCTAATCACCTCTGGAGCCAGACTGCTAATTGATAAGATGAACTTGTAAACTTGTTATCTTAAGTACTGTAATCCTATTGTGGCCTGTCAAAGGACAGTGCTCTCTATCTAAATGTGTGATGGGGGATTTTGTGCTTCCCCCCCCTCTCCCCCTGGGAGTGCCCTGTGTGCATGTAACCTTAATAAAAAGCAGGCTGGGCATCCCAGTCCTGAGTTCTTGTTTTGACCCTCAATCGCAGCGTTGACTCGTTTTTGTGGGCAGAAGGGTATCCTAGCTGTACTGCAGCTAAGGGAGATTATTCTATATTTGCGAGACTCATATAGAATACTATGGAAAGCAGCTTCTCCCCTCTTTAGCAATAGGGATCCAGGCTACTAAGCGGTCCATCTCTCAGCGAGACTAAGGGTAACCGTAACACAGACATACACATACATAGAGATACATGAATCTATATGTATAGAGAAACGTTTAACTATAGAGATAATGAAAATATGTTACATTACAATCTTATGCACATTAAACAATATCTCAGAGGGATTTTCAAAGAGATTTTCACTAGTGTTGTCGCGAACATAAAAATTTGGGTTCGCGAACGGCGAACGTGAACTTCCGCAAATGTTCGCAAACAGGTGAACCGGGCGAACCGCCATAGACTTCAATAGGCAGGCGAATTTTAAAACCCACAGGGACTCTTTCTGCCCACAATAGTGATGGAAAAGTTGTTTCAAGGGGACTAACACCTGGACTGTGGCATGCCGGAGGGGGATCCATGGCAAAACTCCCATGGAAAATTACATAGTTGATGCAGAGTCTGGTTTTAATCCATAAAGGGCCTAAATCACCTAACATTATAAAATATGAGGAAAAAATGGAAAAAACACACTTTTTCTAACTTTGACCCCCAAAATCTGTTACACATCTACAACCACCAAAAAACAACCATGCTAAATAGTTTCTAAATTTTGTCCTGAGTTTAGAAATACCCAATGTTAACATGTTCTTTGCTTGTTTTGCAAGTTATAGGGAAATAAATACAAGAAGCACTTTGCTATTTCAAAACCACTTTTTTCAAAATGAGCGCTAGTTACACATTGGAACCTTGATATCTGTCAGGAATACCTGAATATCCCTTGACATGTATATATTTTTTTTTAGAAGACATCCCAAACTATTGATCTAGGCCCATTTTGGTATATTTCATGCCACCATTTCACCGCTAAATGCGATCAAATAAAAAAAAAAAATCACTTTTTCACAAACTTTAGGTTTCTCACAGAAATTATTTACAAACAACTTATGCAATTATGGCATAAATGGTTGTAAATGCTTCTCTGGGATCCCCTTTGTTCAGAAATAACAGCCTTATATGGCTTTGGCGTTGCTTTTTGGTAATTAGAAGGCTGCTAAATGCCACTACGCACCACACGTGTTTTATGCTCAGCAGTGAAGGGGTTAATTAGGGAGCATGTAGGGAGCTTGTAGAGTTAATTTTAGCTTAAGTGTAGTGTAGTAGACAACCCAAAGTATTGATCTAGGCCCATTTTGGTATATTTCCTGCCACCATTTCACCGCCAAATGCGATCAAATAAAAAGAAATTGTTCACTTTTTCCACAAACTTTAGGTTTCTCACAGAAATTATTTACAAACAACTTATGCAATTATGGCATAAATGCTTGTAAATGCTTCTCTGGGATCCCCTTTGTTCAGAAATAGCAGACATATGGCTTTGGCATTGCTTTTTAGTAATTAGAAGGCTGCTAAATGCCACTGCGCACCACACGTGTTTTATGCCCAGCAGTGAAGGGGTTAATTAGGGAGCATGTAGGGAGCTTGTAGAGTTAATTTTAGCTTAAGTGTAGTGTAGTAGACAACCCAAAGTATTGATCTAGGCCCATTTTGGTATATTTCATGCCACCATTTCACCGCCAAATGCGATCAAATTTAAAAAAAAATTAAATTTTTTCGCAATTTTAGGTTTCTCACTAAAATTATTTACAAACAACTTGTGCAATTGTGGCACAAATGGTTGTAAATGCTTCTCTGGGATCCCCTTAGTTAAAAAATAGCAGACATATATGACTTTGGCGTTGCTTTCTGGTAATTAGAAGGCTGCTAAATGCTGCTGAGCATCACACGTGTATTATGGCTTGCAGTGAAGGGGTTAATTAGGTAGTTTGTAGGGAGCTTGCAGGGTTAATTTTAGCTTTAGTGTAGAGATCAGCCTCCCACCGGACACATCAGACCCCCTGATCCCTCCCAAACAGCTCCCTTCCCTCCCCCACCCCACAATTGTCCCAGCCATCTTAAGTACTGGCAGAAAGTCTGCCAGTACTAAAATAAAAGTTTTTTAATTTTTTTTTAATTTTTTTAAGCATATTTACATATGCTGTGGTGTAGCATCCCCCCTTAGCCCCCAACCTCCCTGATCCCCCCTAAAACAGCTCTCTAACCCTCCCCATCTGCCTTATTGGCAGCCATCTTGGGTACTGGCAGCTGTCTGCTATTATTTCACAGTCAAAAAAGTTTTTTTTTAAATGTACACTACTGTTACACCAGATATGAGTGGTGGCACTGGGCAAGTGGGCACAGTATACGCTGTAAGCCTGACACACACGCTGGCAGGCAGGCAGGCAACTGCAATTAGATTACACAGGGAAAAAAAAAAAAGCAGACTGATGTTCTAGCCCTAAAAAGGGCTTTTTGGGGTGCTGTCCTTACAGCAGAGATCAGATGAGTCCTTCAGGACTGTAGTGGACACTGAATACACTAGCCTAGCTATCGATTTCCCTATTAAATCAGCAGCAGCTACACTGTCCCTCCTCTCACTAAGAATGCAGCTTCCAAATGAATCTAAAATGGATGCTGTCCAGGAGGTGGGAGGGTCTGGGAGGGAGGGTCTGCTGCTGAGTGGCTGTAATGTGCCTGCTGACTGTGAGGTACAGGGTCAAAGTTTACTCAATGATGACGAATAGGGGGCGTATCGAACATCGCATATGTTCGCCCGCCGTGGCAAACGCGAACATGCTATGTTCGCCGGGAACTATTCGCCGGCAAACTATTTGCGACATCACTAATTTTCACATATAGATCTCGAAATATCTAGACATATATATAATCATATACATATCTCGCTATAAATAGATAGCAGACAAAAAATCATCACATATATAGAGAAATATTTATTTAGAATTAAATAGAACATATTCCATTGTGAAAACATTTTCGCAATATGAAATATTCACATTTTTATGTATACTTTTCGAGGAGAATACTGTAGAGGCAAATGTCCACAGCACCAATCTCTTAAAAATAATCTTTATTGTAGACTAAAACACAGCAACGTTTCGGGGGTGTTCCCCTTAATCATACGTCATGGGCTTTGCGCAACAGATTAGTTTTTTTTGGGGGGGTTCTATTTGTCTTCTCCATTGACTTCTATGGGGAATACATGAACGAGCACACGCTTTTGGAGTTTGCTTTACATGGCTTAACACGCGCAAAATACTTTATTTTTCAACTTCTAATAGCTACAACCCCAAATGCAAAAAAGCCATAAGCACGCTGAGTTTTCGCAACTGATTTGCCGTTTGACTTGTTATCTTGCCCATAATATGCTATGGAGTGAATTACAAAGTTGAAGCACTTATCTGAGAGAAATGACCCTGGACAGTTGCCTACAGTGGCGTATTTAGGTTTTGTGCTTCCCTAGGCACTCAAATTCTGCTGCCCCCCCAAAAAAAAGGTTTTAGGCCTTTTTTTCCCACCTTAATATTTTTTTTTAGTCAGTCTGTAAAATGTTTTTGTTTTTTTTTCTCTCCTCATAATAATTCAATAGAAAATGGGCTAGCAAAACACTTGATTTGCATGCTTCTCATACCATTGTCTCTCTGAGAGAAGGGAGAGAAAAGAAGGGGAGGGAAGAAAATGGAGGGAAAGGAAAGAAGGAAGGGAGAGAGAGAGAGAGAGATAGATAGATAGAAGAGAAAAGTGGGGAGGGGGAGGAGAAAATGAGGGAGGGAAAGAAAGGAATGAACGAAGGGAGCAAGGGAGGTAGTTGAGAGAAAGGAGGGAGGGAGTTGAGGGAGGAAGGGAGTTGAGGGAGGAAAAGAAGGGAGAGAGGAAGGGAGGGAAAGAAGAATACACTTTGAAACAATCACTGCCCTTCACATGCAACAACATACAGTAATTACCATCATTCAAGTAACTAAACTTTTTAAGAATCTGTTTACTATTTACTCCGTGGGTTCATGAATGCAGAAAAAGCTATTAGTAGCTAACATACATTAAAGCTGAGAGTTTATGATTAGACATCACAAGCTGATCTAAGCAATGCACAGACGCATCCAGTCTGTTAGTTACTAAGACCTACAATAAGCACTGTGCTCACAGACCCACCACTGCTGACAAGGGGAGACAGCATATCGGCACAAGGTCTTCTCCTCCAGCCTCACCTTGTAAACATATCCCCGGGTAAGTTTCTCACCAAAACACTTCCACTGCAAAAATGCCGGCGGTTCTAAATGAAGCAACGGTTTAAAGGAGCATTGCCTGTAAAGAGTGACCTTAATCAGCGCACGTGCCTTGTCTTCTCTGTAATAGCCTGCACTTTATCGCTCACTGTACTGTGTGCCGGCTTTTAGAGAGAGAATAGAGCAGATGTGCTGCCCCTCTCAAATCTGCTGCCAAAGGCACCGGCCTTGTTGCCTATCATGTCTTTTAAAAAACCTAGTGCTGGCTGATGTATGTATGAAGGACTTGGAAATATATTTATTTTATACATACTCTTGACAGCATGTTTTTCCACCACCAAACATTAATAGTTTTTATGTCTTATTAGCAACACCAGCTTATATCTTGGAAGCTAAAATCAACATTAAACATAAATCTATAGGGGTCATTACACCACAGTTATTGGCTCTGAAAATATCAAAAAGGCATCACGGAACTATCAATAAATGTGTCTAGACAAAACTATGTCTTTTTTTCCTCAGTACAGAAGCATCTGTTTTGCAAAAGAAGAAATAATGTAATTGATTTTAAATACGTACAGAGAACATACAGAAATGAATACAAAGCATATACTATATATATATATATATATATATATATATATATATATATATATGCACACAGTATATATGTGTGTGTGTGTGTATTGATATAAAGCTCCATTCCATTACTCTGCTTGCTCTATTTTTGAATATGATCTATTTCTTATGATTATTACCTAGAAAAAATCATGTAACACTTATTTGTATTGTAGCAGTGCACCACTTTATGCCATTTTACAAAATGGTCTATTTATTGTATACATATAAATAAACTGCAAATGCAGCATTATTGATATATATATTTTCTTTATGGATGCACTGTGGTTATTAATGGTAATTATTTTTTTTTATTTAATACTAACTAAATTCTATGGTAAAAACCACTAAACCAATGCAAGTTATTAAACACTAACAGGGCCGTCAATAATTTTGTAAAGAGTTTTAATAGGAACCAATACTAATGTTGTTAAAAGTTGAATATTTACTTGTTATTATACACATATATTTTGCAACAAAACAGTCCAAATAATACAGGCCAACTCAAGTTATCACAACCCCAATTTGTGCAACACAGCTAACTTAATAAAATAATCACAGATAATGTTATCCCAGGAAAAGAAGGTAGAATACTTAGACAAATTCTCTAATGTGTGTTTTCTCTCTTTGTCCAAAATAAGCCATCTTCAGCAGGAGGGGGTAGAGAAGAGCGAAGAAACTAATTTGGCTTTCCAATTTTATGCCATTTTTATTTTAATTCAATAGGGAGTGGTCTATCATATGCCCATCAAAGGATATATGGAGTAGTCATGGAGATCAAATCCTTGTCTAGAATATAAAGGTGTATCTGGAGAGGAAGGGATTTCTTGTATGCAAAAAGGCCTGGTGTTTTAATTCCGGGGATAAAGTCTCTAAACTATGTCACCACATGCACAATATACCTTTCTAACTGAGGTCGTCTCAATTCATGCCTGTAGTACTAAGCAACAGTATGAATATGGCTACGAAAGTTGCAACAATTATTGAGGTTAATTCTAATATTTCCATTTTCAATACTGGAAAAATGTGATTGTAATTTTTTTGTTTTTTTCTCAGCATTCATAGTCTTACCGAGTCAAACAAAGATAAGCTTGATAACGACATTTGGGGGTGATCACTGGCGGCCAATCAGCCGCTAGCAGGGGCTTTCAATCATCCGATCGGATCAGGAAGATTTAAATTCGCCACCTAAAAGGCGAGCCTGAAGCACTGGGACTCCAGAGCAACATCCGCTGCTTAATAAATGGAGCCCTTTATCTCCAATTCCCCACAACTGCATCCTTAATGAATGATAGTGACTTTGGATCAACAAACACAGGAACTGATACACCAAATAAAACAACTGCACACATCTTAATGTGTCTTTAGTATCATTTATTATTTGGCACAAATCTCCATCAAAAAAGACTTTTGCCACTATTAAACATAAACTTTGATGGTAGATAAGAACTAAAAGGCCCATCAAGTCTCCCGCCTCACCAAATCACTTGTGCATTGTAAACATACTTATTTCTTAGGATAGCCTTGTGCGTGACCCAGCCATGTTTAAATTATTTTAAAGTCCTCTATTGAAAGTTTATTTTTGGCATGGGCTGCGCCATCTTGATTTTCTGGTCTGAACATGTGCAGATTGTTGGCTTGCATGTGCTAATGATTGATCTGTGGGTGAAGAGCATTTAACAGGTACCTTTGCCTGTCGAATTTAATTTTTTAAAGCCGTTCTGCCGTTCTATTCCGTCATAATTACACTGGGCTTTAAAGCCGTTATAACGGAATAGAACGTCATAGCTAACAGCTGTCCTGAAGCCTTCTGCGCTTTCAGGATTTGATCGCGGTCTGGAGGGCGCTCCTAGGGTTGTAGGGACGCCCCCCAGACGCGATCCAATAATTGAAATCTCGCGATCGTGTGCACGATCGCGTGGTTTCAATTTGTCTACATCGGAACAGTTGTTCCGATGTAGGCACTTTAGCCCTGACACGAAAGGTTTAATGTCATTTAGTTGATACTTGAGATTGATTGGATTGTGATCACCTATGTCAATAGTTACATGGAGAATTGAAATTTAAATTTAACTTAGATCATTTTCTCAATAATATTAAGGAGATAAATCAGTCTGAAGTATCCTGAAAATTGATATTGCACGTTTTTTTACTTTATTTAAATTTCTTTCATGTTTTAATTTGTTTAGTTCAATGCAAACGTATCAAGGATTACAATAACAGCTATGGGGTATAGTCATGGGTAGCAGAGCATTATATAAAGAATATATTGTATTTATTTTTTTATTTAGACAATAAAATTGTTAGAGACATTAAAATCCATTTTTTCTTTCATGATTCAGATAGAGCATGCAATTTTAAAAGGTTTTCTAATTTGCTTCTATTATCAAATTTTCATCTTTCTTTTGTTATATTTGTTGAAAAGCAGGGATGTAAGCTCAGGAGCGTGCATGTGCCTGGAGCAATATATGGCAGCAGTTTTACAAGAATGTTATTCATTTAGAAGAGCACTAGATGGCAGCACTATTTACTGCTACATAGGTGATACAGGCACCCACTTATGTATCTCTTCAACAGAGAATAAAAATGGGAACAAATTAGATAATAGAAGTAAATTAAAAACTTTTTTTTTAAATTGTATTCTCTGCCTAAATCAGAAAATAAAATGTATATGTTTCATATACCTTTAAGCTCAAGGATCATAGCCTTAATTTATTAACCCTTTTATAATACCTTATTTTAAAAGCTTTTCAAATGGCCACAAACCCCTATAAGATACTTAGATGAACATACAAAAGCAGCTCTCTAAAATATATATCCAATAGCATATCAGTACATTTTAATAAAAAAAAATTAATCAAAAGGGGCGGAGCCAAGCAGTGCTGGATGATGGCCGCACATTAGGAGAGCTCCGTAGTTGCCAAACCTCTCTGTATCTCTAAAGGAGCTATGGGAACAACAAGATCCTAACCTGCTACAGAGCTTTAGTGCATCCATACTAAAAGTGCTAGCTACTTCCCCAAAGGACACAGCCAATTTGCAGATTGAGTAGAACTGTCCGTCGCCGTCTTTGATCGCAGCCTAGCGCCCCATAGTTAGCAATCCAACGGCACTTACCATAGTGCAGAAAATAGAGACTAGGGTGAAAGCTGGTTTGGAGGAGATACCCGGTTCTCAGGGTGCTTCACCGGAGCTGATATCCAAAAAGAGCACTGCATAACTGCTCATCAGATAGGCACGCCATCAACCATGTGGAAGGAAAGTGCAATATAGCAGGGATCAGACCGTGCATACCAAGTCACTGCACTCAGCGGCAAGAACTGCAAAATAACCTCACAAATACTCCCAGATCCAATAAGTGAATATAAAGGGAATATAACCCTCAGGCAACATTTATCTACTATAGCAGCAGCCTTTCACTCCCCATAATATCAGGCTTAGACACGAGTGTTATCTCACAGAGATTAGGTGAAAGAGGGAACTTGTAATTTATATCACTGAATCACACAAGTGTGAGTGACTACCTTTGCATTGGTTAACTATAAATCTCCTTAAACAACTATAACCTGGCAATAGTGAAATGGCCACAAAGAAGGGCCAGAAACTGGACAAACAAGCTAAACCTCCAAATCTAGCACCATCTGTTTCCTCCTTTTTTCAAGCTTCAGACCACACAACATGATAGCTCCCACATGCAAGAGACTAATATAAATATACCCCCCTCAGGGGACATGCCATCACACCAAGATTCACTACTAGCCATCCATACCTTCTAAATCGGATCTAGAATCTTTAAAATCTTTTATTAAAGAGGAACTGAGAGACCTCAAAAAAAATTTCAATGAAATAGGATCAAAAGATAAGGAGGCTGGATGGTCAGGTGTGTGCGGAGGGGAGGAGCAAGCAGGTGTAGGTTCGCTGCTGCTCTGTGTTGGCAGGAACCTTTGCCCAGAATTGGGCTTGAATCCGGGGGAAAGGATTCGTTGGCTGGAAAGTGGAAACAGCATGATGCCCGAAGAAACCTGTGGGCAATTTAGTGCTGACAGTTACAAGGTAGCTAGTGGCATACATTCAGCTTGAGGAAATCTGAAAATTGAGCAAGCTGAATCTCGCCTCTATAAAATTGCCGGAAAACCAGAGACATATTCAGCATGGGTAACACTGCTGGAAACCCGTTAAGCAAAGTGGAGAACCTAAGAAGTGGGTAAATCATACAACTATTGGCTGCTAAGTAGTTCTTCCCTAAGAAAGAAAGACCGCTGTGAAGACAGCTGATTGCCTGGTCGACTGCCTGGTTGCAGGGTTTCCCCTCTTGTTGAGAGAGTGGGCTTGGTGGAAGAATGGACTTACCCGTAAACAGCTCTCCAGGTATTGGATCGGATCGGGTGGATGGTGCCCTGGAAGTTCGCATTACATAGCTGGGGCTGTCTTTCTTTTTTTTCTCCTCCTTTTGAGCGTTAATCTCTGGAACGGTGTGCGGTCCTCAAGAGGGGAGAGAGGTTGTGCGGCTGTACGTCATCATCTGCAGCCGTCTTCTCCGTCCCAGCCCAGCAGGTATTACAGTGTATGCCGTGCCTCACTTATCGTAGGGAGAGAGCAGTGTGAGCGGCTCCCTGTTACCAGAGAGAGGTACAACGGTGCAGTTAACAAGATGTACGTTAAGTCTATACTGTGGAACATAGCGGAATTGAGACATAGACATACCTGACTGGACACCGGCTGGATTGTTGACTTGGAGTTATGGAGGAAAATTTGTTGAAATGTATGTTCTTGTTTATGCTCCCCTTCATGGGAAAAAACTGAGTAAAAAGGCGACAATAAGGTATTATCATTGTGCTCTCGCTTATGGTGTCACCTAAATGAATAGCTATCTTTGAAAAAAAAGAGATAGTGGAAAAGAAAGGAGGACTGACTTGAATATTAAATTAAGCTGATAAAACTAAGCTTGGAAAAATCTAAGATATTTGTTTTCATCCTGCTGGCAGCTATAGGAATGAAATAGTTTGCAAATAAATTCTATAAAGGTTGTGACATTGTCTTCGGTAGAAGTCTGGTAGTAAATGAGTCAATTTAACTTTGTATCTCCTTCTGTATTGGAAGACTCTATGAAAAAGTATCTCATTTTTGAACTTCACATTTTTTCTGGAACTATGCTTAAGACTGCTAATTGATAATAGACAAAGGAGCTGTTTTCCAGAAACAAGGAATATATACTGTGGTGATAAAAGATATAACTTTGTTAAATTTAGCCTGTTTAAGATAATTTTACATTAATTCTAGATTAATAATTATCCTTGTCTGCTAGGCAGAGGCTGGTCTTATCACTAATATTAATTAATGGCACGCAATTCTATTAAGGAATCTGCTAAAAAAAAAAAAAAAAAAAAAAAAAAAGGGGGGGGAGGGGGCACTATATATATAATTCACTACTGGGGGTTTTCCTCATCTTTTTTTTTTTTCTCTCTCTTGTTTTTTTTCCTTCACACATATATTTGGCACAAATAACCCTTCACATTTGGGGAGTAATTGTGATACACACATCTATGGATACATTTATGACACAGACAAAGAATAAATCTCCAGCAATGGCAGCCAGGAATAGGGATAAGAAAAGCAAAGGAAGTAGTGAAGCCATGGTTGAAATAAATAATGAGAGTTTCAATCAGATAGATACTCAGATAGTGATTAAAAATATATCAGAGATCTTTATTCCTCAATTTGATCAGGTCAAAGCAGAAATGTCAGGGCTAGCAACTGAAGTTAGACAATTTGCCAGAAGACTGACTGAAGCAAAACAAAGGATCTCTGATATAGAAGATAGTAATATCATAAATGAGACTAAAATAACTAAAATGGAACAGAGCATAAGGGATTTACAGATTAAAGCGGATGATTTAGAAAACAGAGCCAGACGGAATAACCTTAAAATAATAGGTCTATCTGAAAAACACAATTTAAAGACTTAAACAAATTTATATCCATTATTCTCCCTGAGATGTTAGAAATTCCTGCTAATGAATTACCCTTTTTGATTGAGAGAAGTCCTAGATTAGGACAATTGAGAGAAGATAGAAGCAATGATAGACCGAGACCTATAATTGCCAGATTTCTTAATTTCCAGGACAAATTAAAGATGCTTTATTATTACAGAAAAAAAAGAAATAACTATTGAAGATAAAAAAAATTGATTTTCCAAGATTATTCTGTAGAAGTTTCTAATAAGCGAAGAGAGATGGCACCAATATGCACTCAACTAATAAAAAGAGGCTTGAATGCTACTCTAATATATCCTGCTAGGATACGCATACAAGAGACAAAGGGAATCAAAATGTTAGAAAATATAAATGATGCTGAATTATACATGAAGGGGATAAAGTAAAGTAAATGTGTATAGTTTAAAAGCTAGAGCCTTGATGTCAGTACTAGCTAAGGGGAAACTTGATTTGTCGTGGATGTTTCTACTTGTCCTTGCACCAAGTATAATTTTTAATCCTTTTTGTTTTTTTTTCTCTCTTCATATTTATTGTATTTTATCTCTTCCTCATATAAAGCATGACAGGTCTAATTAAATTTACCTCATGGAATGTGGGTGGAATTACCTCCCCATTAAAAAGGAAAGCAATACTTAAACAACTTAAAATAATAGGGACTGATATAGCATTAATACAGGAAACCCATTTAAAAAAGGAGGAGTTGGAAAAATTGAAAACTAACTGGGTGGGTACAGCATTAGGAACCCCGTGTAAAAGTAGAAAGAGAGGAGTAGCTATCCTTATAAAGAAAAATTTAGATTATAAAATGAAGACCTGTTTTTTAGATCCAAACGAGAGATACGTATTCTTAAAAATAGAATTTAAGGGAAAAAAAAAAAATCACAATTTGTAATATATATGGTCCAAATGAGCACTCCCCCAAATTTTGGTAAAACCTGTAGGCACATATATTGATGGAGATAGAGGGCACACTTATACTGGGTGGAGATTTTAATATGGTATGTCAAGTACCAATAGATAGATTCAGAGCTGGGGAAATCTCCAAAAAGAGCAGAAGAGATAAGCTTGAATCTAAACTTCTTAAAAAAATTATGAATAATTTAAATATTAAAGATATATGGAGGGAAAATAATCCAGTGAGTAAAGATTACACCTGTGTTTCAAAAACCCATAAAACCCTCTCTAGGCTAGATATGTTTTTGATTTCGGAAAAATTGTTTGATATTGAGGCAGAAACTACAATAAGAGATATAATCCTGTCAGATCATGCCCCAATAACATTAAACCTGAAGATAAATATGTATAACCCTATAACTAAAAGATTTCGTTTCCCAATATACTTATTGGAAAATGCGAAATTTAAAACATTTTTAGTTGCAAAAATGGCAGGATTATGCATGTAATAATCATGAATATTCTAACAGGTCTGAAATTTTTTGGGAGGCATCTAAAACTGTAATGAGAGGCGAAATCATAGCATATTTAAGTATGATCAAGAAAAAACAAAAAAAAAGAGAGAAGGAAGTCACAAGAAGACTCACGCTAGCGTATAATAGAGTTTTAAGTGAACCCTCCAAATTTAATTGGAAGAAATATGGGGAAGCTAAAGAAGCAAGAGAGGTATGGTTACTGAATGATACTACACAACAAGAGATTAAAGATAGTTCAAAATACTTTAGGTATGGAAATAAATCCGGAAAAATCCTTGCGAAATTAGCTAACAAATCAAGAAGGGCTAATTTTGAACAAAACAGAGGATATCATGAAAGCATTAGAAGAATACTATCAAAATGTATATAGTGCCAAAAATCTAAATTTGTGTACTAAGGAAAAATTTTGGTCAAAATTAAAACTCCCAATGGTAGACAGAGATAAGATGAATAAAATAATAGAACCGATCACAGAGATGGAAATTGAAAAGGCAATAAAAATGTAAAGAATAATAAGTCGCCTGGCCCAGATTTATTGCCTAACGAGTATTATAAAATTCTATCAGGGCATAAAATACCTAATCTCAAATCCCTTTTTAATTCTTATGTTTGCGAAGGAAAATATATGTCAGGTAATTTTATATCTTCCTGGACCTCTTTAATACTTAAGCCAAATAAAAAAAGTGATTAGATAGATTCATATAGGCCCATATCTCTATTAAACGTAGATTATAAATTGTTAACAGGTATAATGGCGGAGAGGTTCCAAATAATACTTAAACATATAATACACAAAGACCAAACAGGCTTTCTGAAAGGAAGAAACTCTGCATCCAATATTAGAAAAGTTTTTCTCGTTTTAGACTATTTTAAAAAGCAAAGTAGTATGAGGACACAAGCTAAGAAACCTGATGCTGCTATTATCTCATTGGATGCACAAAAAGCCTTCGATTCAATAGAGTTGAATCATCTATACGTCTCATTAAGGAACTTCAGTTTTCATGAAAGAATAATTAAGTTAATCGAAAAATTCTACAACTTCCCTCATACAGCATTATTAGTTAATGGTCAAATTTTGAGCGACATAATTTTAAAAAGAGGTACCAGACAAGGATGCCCCCTGTCTCCTTTGTTATTTGACATTGTCATAGAACCTTTAGCGTGTGTTTTAAGAGAGAAGATAGAGGGAATCAAAATAGAGCAATTTGAATGTAAGATAGCATTATATGCGGATGCTTTGCTTTTATTTGTAAGTAATCTGGAAAAGAATATCCCTATAATAATGGAAATAATAAACAACTTCAGTACCTTTTCTGGATATAAAATAAATTCGAGTAAATCTGAATTAATGACGATAAACGGGCAGATTAATATTAAAACTAAGAAATATTTTAAAATTGCACCAGAAGGTATAAGATATCTAGGAATATACATATCCCCATTTGAAGATAGGTGGTATACTATGAATTATATTCCACTGTTTAAAAAAATAAGAGAAGAGTTTAAATTTTGGTCGAAGTTGCCTCTCTCCATAGCGGGTAGAATAAATCTATATAAAATGATAACCTTCCCTAAAATACTCTATATCATGCAAAATATTACCATACCGGCGGAGCTAGCCAGCAAGCAGGAAAGAAGCATTTAGCTGGAGCTCTGGGCTAAGAGAATAAAATGTGTTTTCAAAGTTCTTTGGGCCCTAATAGCAGTGTACATTTGGTCCTGTGTGCTTCCAAATACTACTGAGAGGCAGCAGGACAAATTTCAGGCGTTTTTAAGCCATTTTCGAGTGATCCGATTTTCAGGACCAGGCCAAAATCAGGAAAGGCTGGGGATGCGGCCTACCCCAGACCGGAGACAGAACAAAAAGGGCCAAATTCATCATATATAAACTCCTAACCATCCGACCTCTCAGTCTACACAGATCTGACCCTTGGCTTAGATGCAGCAAGCCAAAATTAAGCTCTAAAAGGTGAGCAGCTTACCGGAAGGTTTTTCATCAGAGGAGGTGCGGGAGGCCTCAGGAGTCATTGCTGGGAAGTGAAGACTGAGAATATCAGACAAAAAGAAGGTGAAAAGAGATTCTGGAAATCACATATATGCTCTGGAGACTACATCAGGGACCAACAACATAAGGGTGAGTGGCGGGAAAATCGCCATTTCTTTTTTCTTTTCTCTGATACATCATCACTATTAAGACTGAACTGTACATCCACTCAATATATCAATCTTTCACAAAATTTTACATTGAGAGTGAGTGGGCATTATAAACTGGCTCATTTTCTACAATATAAAGAGAAGATATTGGGGGAAGTTCCCAGAGCATATAACATCTAAAAGCTGCAGACTGACTAACCATATGCCTAACTAGGCAATGAGCATGAGCATGAGACCCTCTATAGGGAGTTTAAAAATGCCTGTCTGTTAATGTTTGCGCTCAAGCCACAAACCTACCCTAATGACAGGGTTAGAGTACTCACTACTATATCATATCTTAGAGGAGAGCCACGTACCTGGGCTAATACCTATTTTGAAAGTAATGAAGAAATATTGAATTCTCTTGAGAATTTTTTCATAGCAATGGGTCAACTTTATGAAGATCCTTACAAGCAGCTTACCGCTGAAAACGCTATGAGGGCTCTTAAACAAAAAAAGAGAGTGGTAGAGGACTATATCACAGAATTCAAAAAGTGGGCAAAGGATTCCCAGTGGAACAACCTTTCCCTCAGAAATCAATTCAGATTAGGCCTCTCAGATGGTATTAAGGATGAGCTATCAAGATCAGAGCTCCCTAACACTCTAGAAGAGTTAATGACACTCAGCATAGCTATAGATAGGCGTCTTAGGGAAAGACACCAGGAAAGGTCCAGTCATGACCCTATCTCAAAAAAGCTTGGTACAAGTACACATGTTCAATCATCCAGCAAAAGTTCTATTGAACCTATGGAGATTGGATTCGTAAAAGGACCTTTATCAACCCAAGAAAAACTTAGAAGACGTACTAATAACTTATGTTTATACTGTGCATCTGAGGACCATACAGTCAAGGAATGTCCTTCCCTCTTGAGACAAAATAAGGGTAAGAACCTTTCTCAATCCTTTTGTTGTAACACCCAGCACAGTTCATCCTCTTATCTAAGATTACACCTTCTTTTGCAGTGGGATCAGTTGCGTCTACCCGCCTCCGCGATAATTGACTCTGGAGCCACAGCTTCCTACATTGATAAAGATTTCTGCACTACCAATAAAATACCACTAATGAAAAAAAACTCTCCTGTCTTTTTAAGAGGTATAGATGGGAATCCCATAACCACTGGGCCTGTAGATTACCATACTATCCCCCTACTGGTAACATGTTCTGACCACCATAAGGAATACTTATCATTTGACGTTATTTGTTCTCCTGTTTCACCTATAGTTTTAGGCATTCAATGGTTACATACACATAACCCACAGATTAATTGGAATACATCAACACTTACATTTAATTCTCCTTATTGTATAAAAACTTGTCTCCCAAACAGCATTCTTCAAACTTCTGTAGTGACTACTCATAGTGACATACCTGAGGTTTATAGAGATTTTACAGATGTCTTTAGTAAAAAGGAGGCTGAAAGTCTTCCTCCTCATAGGAAGTACGATTGTCCCATAGAGATCTATCCAGGATCAGAGATTCCCTTTGGACACATATTTCCACTATCAAATTCTGAATTAGAACACCTCAAAACGTATCTGGAAGAGAACTTAAAAAAAGGCTTTATCCGACCTTCCACCTCTCCAGCTGGAGCAGGTATTTTTTTTGTTAAAAATAAAGATGGGACTCTTATGTATGGAGGATAAGAAAATAACAGCAATATTAAATTGGCCTACACCAAAGTCTAAACGTCAGGTACAGTGTTTCATGGGGTTTGCTAACTTTTATCGTAAATTTATAAGAAATTTTTCTAAGTTAGCAATACCTCTAACCAGACTCACTAAAGCCAACATACCTTTTAAATGGACAGTTGAGTCACAGGAAGCTTTTGATTTCTTCAAACAGAAATTCACTAGTGCACCTATTCTACATTTTCCAGACCCTAAACTCCAGTATATTTTAGAGGTCGACGCCTCCAATTATGCGATAGGTGCAGTTTTATCACAAAGGCTCGCCATAACGAAACCTCTACACCCTGTAGCCTTCTACTCACGAACCCTAAGCACCGCTGAACAAAACTACCCCATAGGGGAGAAGGAACTCCTCGCTATAAAACTTTCTCTCGAACATTGGCGTCACCTATTAGAAGGCACTGAATTACCAACTCTGATCTATACAGACCACCGTAATCTCCAATACCTGAAAACTACAAGAACCTTATCCGCCAGACAAGTTAGGTGGAACCTCTTTTTCTCACGGTTTAACTTCCTCATTAACTACCGTCCATCCTCAAAAAACCAGAAGGCAGATGCTCTCTCACGAATGCCGGGAGAACCGAATACTTCTCATCCTCAACAGACTGTGATTCTTTCTCAGAACTTTCTTTGTTTCACTTTTGACAGTTTACCTCTTCTCATGAAGGAACAACAAACTGATCAGACTAAACCACTTCCCCTCTTACAACGTAATTCAGAGGGTTGCTACTGTTTCCACAACCGTCTTTATATTCCACCATCTCTTAGAAGATCCCTGCTTGAAGCAGTACACGACTCCCCTCTTGCTGGACACCCTGGAATTGCTAAAACTCAAGAATTAGCCAAAAGGAACTATTGGTGGCCAAAGATGAGTAGTGATATTACACAACATGTCTTAACATGTCCTACTTGTACCACTTCTAAGAGGAAAAAACAACCTCCCTATGGTCTTTTACTCCCACTACCAACTCCCAAAAGACCCTGGACTGAAATTGCCTTAGATTTCATAGTCAATTTACCACTATCCGCAAGAAACAATACTATCCTTGTTGTCGTAGACCTATTCACCAAGATGTGCCATTTCATCCCATTCAGCAAGTTACCTACTTCTCTCGAGACTGTTCAGCTCCTCATCAGTCATGTTATTAAACTTCATGGTTTACCTCAAACTATACTATCCGACCATGGAACTCAATTCTCCAGCAAGTTATGGAAGGAATTCTGTAGATTATTCCACATTGATAGACGACTGACCAGTGCATACCACCCACAGTCAAATGGACAAACGGAACATTGTAACCAATGGCTAGAACAATTCCTGAGGTCCTACTGCTCCACACAACAACATCTCTGGGCAGAATATCTTCCATATGCTGAGTTCTGCTATAATAATACATTACACTCAGCTACTAATCAAACACCATTTTACTCTAACTATGGCTTCCATCCTACATTTCAATTACATCCAACCCAAGATTCTACCTCTCCCACCATTTCTGAGATCTCAAACATCATCTCTTCGAACTTCAAGTGTATTGAGACCTCTATACAGAACGCTAAAACTATGTACAAAAAATATTATGATAGACATAGGACACCACCACCACAATATAAGGTTGGAGATTTGGTCTGGCTCTCGACCAAGAATCTCAGAATGAATTGTCCCTCCAAAAAACTGTCACCTCTCTATGTTGGTCCTTATCCAATAGAACACATAATCAATGTCAATGCAGTTCGTCTCACTCTACCTAATACTTTGAAAATCCACCCAACCTTTCATGTGTCCCTGCTTAAGCCGTACCGTGCTCTGAGGGGATCTTCCAAACCTTCCTACATTCCCCCTGTTCAAATTGATCCGAACCTAGAATACGAAGTTCGAGATATACTGGATTCACGGCTCAGTCATGGCACTCTGCAGTACCTGGTTAGTTGGAAGGGCTACCCTCACGATGATGATTCTTGGGAACCGGCGACTAACATTTCAGCTCCCAGGTTGATCTCTCGTTTCCATCAGAGGAACCCTGAACGTCCAGCACCTTGAGCTCCGGTGTCGCTCCTTGAAGGGGGGATACTGTCAGGTTTCCTCTTAGAGAATGGTTAATACCATCATCAGACCGTCCCTTTAAGGATTCCAATACATCAATCACTCCACCCTATATAAACACCACATTGGCCCTTCCCTCATTGCTTAGTATTGAAGTGAATATCTCATTCTTATCCTGAGCCTATCCTGTGAACGCTGTTCACACCTCTGTCTCCCTGCTGCTGCAGATTCACCTGTGAACGCTGTTCACACTGAAGTTACTTTGCTGTTCCTCTCTTAACTGTGAACGCTGTTCACACTTAATTCGCAACATACCCCAACCTGCTTCAACTCTCATTCTGTGTCAGTGTCTTTCCGGATTTACCCTTCAACTACCTACAACTCGGATCTCCGGTTTCACTTACAGCTCCGCTCTACTTCCAAGTGCTACGCTAACGGCTCTCCTTGCGGTGACGTCACACGCCTGCTGCTCACTATCTCCGGATCAACCTCTTTCAGTCTGTGTACTCTCTACCACTCCATAATTAGTAAGTGTGCATATTCTTCTAAGTTATATTCACATATCTATTTCTATATCTCGCACCTGCCTTAATGTTACTTTGTTGCCGGATAACTCTGATTAACTACCGCTCAGCTTAACCTCTTATGTTGTTATCTGGCTTTTCCTTATTGCCGAATTGACTCTTATTTTTTTCATACCATTTTTATGTTTTTTCAACCGGTTCTACCTATAATTCAAGGGGTCATATTCTCTGCTATTTTTACATGTTTGTGCACATACTTTTTTCTCTTTTTTATGATCTTGCATTTCTTGGGAAAACTAAAGTACATTTCTCCCTGCTGCAATTGTTAGTGCTAATTAGCACATGTGGCAGCAATAGGGTTAATGTGCTTGTAAATCCCTATAACAATTACAGCTTGGTGATACAAGGTAACCACTATTGTTCCTACACTTACAAGTGTGGTTCCCTGTATCTTTTTGCTACAAATTATTAATAGTATCTATTTGACTCAGCAGTTGTGGTTCAGTAGTTCATTCGCTATTGTCTGTATTTTTCTAGATACAAGACTGAGCATTGTGACAACATCGATGAATTCATGAGAATAAATGAGGGCTCCACAGCTAATCCAAACATAATTTGGAGTGCTCTGAAAGCTTCGATTAGGGGTTTGATTATAGCTGAATCCTCTAAAGTTAAAAAACAATATAACTCCACATTAGAAAAATTGAGGAAGGAGATTTCCACGATTCGAGAACAAATAATGAGAAATTCTAAGGGAGGTCTAACTAAATTATTAAAAAAAGAAAAGTGAGGAACTTAACCTAATGCTTGATAAAGAGGCAATCTCCTCCTTCAAAGCAGTCGACACAAGATACTACACATATGGTAAAAAAACCTGACAAATTATTAGCAAAAAAATTAAAAGATATGACCAGAGCCTCCACCATCCCACAAATACAATTAACAAATGGATCAGTAACCAATGATCCCCTGCAGATAGCTAATGAGTTTGCCAACTATTACAACTCACTCTATAACCTGCCACAACCCAATAATGCAGTAGATAAACAAAAAGAATTAGATAGGTTCCTGGAGAGTAGCTCACTAAAAAAAATCCCCCAAGAGGATCTAGATCTGCTTAATGCACCTATAACAATTCAGGAAATAAACCAAGCCATTAAAGGATTAAAGAGAAATAAAGCCCCGGGCCCAGATGGGTTCCCAGGCTCTTTTTATAAAGATCTTCAAAAATCGGTGGTACCACATTTATTAACTATTTTTAATAATATTTTGCAAGACACAGACATACCACAAGATATATTGACTGCGAGGGTGACAATTATCCCAAAGCCGGGTAAATGCAAACAATATTGTCAAAATTATAGGCCAATTTCACTAATAAATCAGGACCTCAAACTTTTCACCAAAATTTTGGCAAATCGATTGGCTACCCCCATCACAAATTTAATAAATACTGACCAAGTGGGATTCATAGCTCAAAGAGAAGCCCCAGATAATGTAAGAAAGATCATAGACTTGATAAATTTTGCAACAAATAAAGGAATGCCTTCTCTGCTCCTTACTCTGGATGCGGAGAAGGCATTTGACAGGATCAATTGGGATTACATGCTAGCAGTCCTAAATAAGGTAGGAATCAAGGGTCCATTTTATATGGGGTTAAAAAAGTTGCACTCTACGCCGGATGCGTTTATCAGACTCTCGGGATATCAATCGAAGCAAATCAAGATCAGGAATGGGACCAGACAGGGCTGTCCACTATCACCGTTGTTGTTTGCATTATGTATTGAACCACTAGCACAGAAAATTAGAGACAACCCCAATATAACAGGAATCAAAGTAGGTGAAAATGAATACAAAATATCACTGTTTGCGGATGATGTCATCCTCGCAGTCACTAAGCCCCTACTTTCTCTCCCAGTAATATACTCAGAGATAGGTAAGTTTGGTTCATTATCAGGATACAAGGTGAATGAAGGTAAATGCAAGGCTTTAGATATTCATCTACCTAATCACACGAAAAAATTACTATAGATTAATTTTACCTTCTCTTGGGCAAAGACATCCATCAAGTATATGGGTATGGGTATGTGCATAATCTATACAAAGAAAATTACACAGGTATATTTAAACAGGTTAAAGCTTTGTTGACCAACTGGGCCAAATGCAAACTCTCATTATATGGAAGGACTATGTCCATCAAAATGACGATACTGCCCAAGATCCTCTATCTATTTCGCTCTCTCCCAATAAATGTACCGATTTCAGAACTACAAATAATGCAAAAGGAAATTCTTAAATTTATATGGCAAGGGAAAAGGGCAAGAATTAATAAGGACATGTTGACCAGACATAAATCAGGGGGGGGGTGGGACTTCCAGACTTAATATCTTAATGGCATAGAACGACAAAGACTCCACAATGGGTTCAGTTAGAATCTGATATCATGGAAATAGGCAGATTAGATAGATTACTATGGACAGACAAACAATACAGACCTCAAATTCTACGACAGTATGTAGCAATACACCACACCATTATTCTATGGGACAAACTGAACAGAACCTTTTCAATTATCAATAACCGTTCTCAAGCGACACCCTTGATACCTATCAAGTCAATAACAAATTCACAAATGCAGGGAAAATGGGAAAATAAAGGCCTATATCGCATAGCAGATACACTTGTCAATGGTAGGATACTGTCTTTTAAACAATATGAAGAACTGGGGGAACCTGATAGAAATCTCTGGTTTCACTACCTACAACTCAAATACAGGGTACAAGAGATATTAGGAAACACAAAGAAAGAACATAACACTATATACGAGCCACTGTGCTTAACTAAAGAATATAAGAGGGGTATGGTTACTTTACTATATCCACTTTTCAACATCAAAGAGAAGGATAAAAAAAGCAATAGCATGATAAAATGGGAACAGGACTTAGGTAGATCTTGGTTAGTTGAAACCTGGGCAGAGAATATCCAGAGAGGTCTTAAATTCTCCCCTAATGCTACATTAAAAGAAAATTACCTCAAGGTAATACATAGGTGGTACATTTATCCCAATAGGTGGGCTAAAGCTGAGGACCGTGAACACCATAAATGCTATAGAGGATGCGACGAAGCGGGGACATATCTACATATGTGGTGGCATTGTAGTAAGGTCAGGAGAATATGGGATCGCACCTCACACTATTTGAGCTTAATACTTGAAACTGATATAGCCCTTTCTCCAGAGCAGGCCCTTCTACATTTTCCATTAGAAGGGCATCTAAAGAGGCACTCCAAGTTAGTTAACATGATATGTACTGTTACACGTATGTGCATAGCGAAGTTCTGGAAGATAGATGTTCCTACCTTTGAATATATTGAAAAGAGAATAGAATACCACTATAATATGTCAAATGCCACGGCAGAACTCCTAAATACTAGGGACCGCTTCATTGAAATGTGGGAACCATATATTATGTATGTGGAAGGGACTAGAAGGGTAAGAAGGATTGACACATAGAAAATCAACGTTGAAGGTGATAATATATAAGAGTGTTTCTTTCTGTTGTGGATAAGATATTATGTTTATTACGATGACAAAGTTATTCGGAGTAAAATACCGACAAATATATAATGAATGTGACTCTTGAACAGACTGAACCTGTAATGTTACTTGTTTGAAGTTTATTTGTAAAATGATATTTTGATTTGAAAATTAATAAAAATATTTAAACAAAAAAAATATTACCATACCAATCTTTAAAAAAGATTTAACAAAATTACAATCAGATATCCAAAAATGTATTTGGACTGGAAAGAAATCCAGAATTTTTATGAAAAAAATATTTCTACAAAGGGAAAACGGGGGTTTTGCACTCCCGAATTTAGAATATTATAATTGGATAATTTTAAGTAGGATAGTGATAGAATGGATCTCAGAAGTTGCATACTATACAGTACCAGAAATAGAATTAATTTTTTTTCCTCCACTTAAAATTATAAATTTTTTACATTTATCAGGTCCGGAACTACCGATAAAACTGAAGAGGTTAAAAACGATATACTATCCTATATGGGCCTGGCAAAAAATATGTGCAAAGCTTAAGATTCAATTTAGTATATCCAAATATTTGGGAATTCAGAATAATCCGGCTTTTCCTGAATGTATAAAGTCAGCAGTATTCAAAAATTGGGAAAGAAAAGGTCTGAAATATATACATCAAATTATAAATTTGGAGAGGAAATTTGTGGAGACCTTCGAGATGTTAAAGGAAGAATTTGGTTTGATTAGCAAAGATTGTTTTGCCTACTTACAAGTAGAGCATTATGTAGATAAAATAGTTAGAAATAATGCATATGACTGGAATTGGGAAAAAATTGAATCTTGGATGGGAATGGTTAATCAGGGAATCTATTCTATATCACCTTGGTATAAAATGTTGTCAATTCAAGAAGGATTAGTCAACTTGGAGCAACTATCTGGAAAGTGGAGATTATTTAAAAAAATCAATACAAAGTGTGGCTAAAACAACAATATCAGAGACGTGGAGGGAGGCACATATAAAATTATTATATAAAACCTATTATACTCCCAAAAAAGGTTCAGAATGGAGAAATAAAGAGTTTGATAAATGCCCCAAATGTAAAATGTTTGCAGCAGATCTTATCCCTATGATATGGGACTGTCCAATGATCAAACAATTTTGGCTGAAGATTGAATTTTGGCTCTCTAAAATTCTTGGTAGACAGAATTATTTTAATATAGAACAAATTATTTTTTTAGTTGACAAAATGGAGATGAAACAAGATATCAAATTGATAAATATAGTAGTGCTAACTGCTAGAAACATAATATTTAAAAATTGGAAAAATAGAAAAAAACCTAGTTTTACGGAATGGAAGAATTTCCTTATGAAACAAATGATCTTAGAACAATATGCAACACAAGCATTTAAAGAAAATGAAGTAAAATTGTTTCTTAAAAAGTGGGGCCCATTGATAAGATATTTGGGTAAAATACAACAGGAACAGATAATGTTTCCATTTAGAAACATCGGCCTCTAGTTATCAAGCCGTCAACCTCAAATACGCTGGAATTCCGCAGCGTATTTGTGGCAAGGCTGATTCACCTAAGTTATCAAGCCCTACAGACCGGCAAAAGTAGAATATAGTGACGTAAGCTTCAATCCGCCGGACTCAGTCCAACACAGATCGATTCTTACGTCACTCCAGATGTTCCGAACGCAAGTTCGGCACAATTTGACTACTTTTGGAAGTTATCAAATGACTACCAGGTACGCTCGGCACTTTTCTGGCCCAGCGTACCTGGTTTTCAATCCGCCGAAGGAATCAATGGGAGTCTGACCATAGCGAAAGTTCATGTTCTCTGCTGCCTGATATCCCATTGATTCCTATGGGAGCTGTCTACACATAACACCCTATCATGAACCCCGAGTCTAAACACCCCTAATATGCCCCCCCCTACACAGCCGCAACTAAATAAATGTATTACCCCCTAAACCGCCGCTCCTGGAGCCCACCGCCACTCTAATAAACTTATTAACCCCTAAACCGCCGCTCCCAGACCCCGCCACAACTATAATAAATATGTTAACCCCTAAACCGCCTCTCCCGGACCCCACCACCACCTACATAATACCTATTAACCCCTATCCTGCCCCCTATATCGCCGCCACCTAGAATAAATTTATTAACCCCTATCCTGCCGATCCCGTACCCCGCCGCAACTAAATAAATTGTTTAACCCCTAAACCGCCGCTCCCGGACCCCGCCGCCACCTATATTAAACGTATTAACCCCTAATCTGCCCCCCTACACCGTCGCCACCTATAATAAGTTTATTAACCCCTATCCTGCCCCCCCTATACCGCCGCCATCTATATTAAACTAATTAACCCCTAAACCTAAGTCTAACACTAACCCTAACACCCCCCTAACATAAATATTATTTTAATAAATCTAAATAAAAATTGATCTTATTAACTAAATTAATCCTGTTTAAAACTAAATACTTACCTATAAAATAAACCCTAAGATAGCTACAATATAATTAATAATTACATTGTAGCTATCTTAGGATTTATATTTATTTTACAGGCAACTTTGTATTTATTTTAACTAGATACAATAGTTATTAAATAGGTATATTAGGATTTATTTTACAGGTAATTTTGGATTTATTTTAGCTAGGTAGTTATTAAATAGTTAATAACTATTTAATAGATATTGTACCTAGTTAAAATAAATACAAAGTTGCCTGTAAAATAAATATAAACCCTAAAATAGCTACAATGTAATTATTAGTTATATTGTAGCTATATTAGGGTTTATTTTATAGGTAAGTATTTAGTTTTAAATAGGATTAATTAAGTTAATAAGAGTAATTTTTATTTAGATTTATTAAAATAATATTTAAGTTAGGGGGGTATTAGGATTAGTGTTAGACTTAGGTTTCGGGGTTAATTAGTTTAATATAGGTGGTGACGGTGTAGGGGGGCAGATTAGGGGTTAATAAGTTTAATATAGGTGGCGGCGGGGTCCGGGAGCGGCGGTTTAGGGGTTAAACAATTTATTTAGTTGCGGCGGGGTACGGGATCCCCAGGATAGGGGTTAATAAATTTATTATAGGTGGCGGTGGGATAGGGGGTACCGGCGAAAATAACAGCTTGAGGCTCCACAGATTGGTGGCTGCGGCCTCATATTTCTTTTTCATTCAACCATTCCCCCCGGTTCGTTAGTAGCCGGGTAAAGCAGCCTCACACTAGTGAAATCTTTTTATCTACTATTGAAACTTTATCCCAAGACATGGAGAGGGATTTTCACTTGTGGATGCATATGATATTTAAAGGACTGGAACAACGGATGCTTTGCAATTTTGCTGACTTGCACCATACCCTACGCTTAGCCAGTGGTAAGGAAGCACACGGTTCACCTGAAACTACGGAAGGTGCAGACATCGCAACTCAGCAGCAGAAATCTAACTTAAGCAGGCAACACCTCTCACTGGAGCTCGCATATGATCCTAAGCCTAATATGGTAACAGATGAGCTAGTATACTCCGCAGATGTCCTCACCTACACAAGACCATGCAGCACTTCAAGACAGAGCTAGTGTTCACCCGCCCACACCAGATCGCAGCAATCCTCAGAGCAAGAGCATGGCGGACAATCCAGAGAACATTAGATCTACAAGCAATACTCTGATCTTTTATAGCATCGGAGCCGCTCACCTTACCCATACCTGCCAGATAGAGAATCCCGCTGATCCTCCCTTGGCTGCTCCCTGGAGGAACGCGGCCGGCCCCCGGGGGGCGCCTGGGGCTTAGAGAGAAAGTCTGTCTCGGTGAACAAGCAGTGGAATGTCAACAGGAGATCTAGCAGCAAGAGTGATGTGGAGATCCCTGTCGCACATGGCGCTAATTCACCTATATCTAAAACTCTGATTAAACTAGAACTGTTGCCTCTTTGCTCATCAAACGGAATGGTGGACTTTTATATAGGTAACTGGATTGATTCAGTCCAGCCACCCAGGAGAGGGATGGGTTAATCATAAGTGTTTACCTCCCTGTTCGAAGTAGTGGACATCTTTGACTCACTTTAAGGCCCACTTTATTTTTCTTTTCTTTTGTTGTCTCTGCTTTCTGTTGTCTTACCTCTGATATACAAGCCTTAACAATGTCCTTCCAGTTCAATATATAATGGGAATATTTGCTCTCTTATGTTGTGATGTGATGTCATGCTGTACCTAAAAAGTGACCATTGGGCTATAATATCAGAAAAATCATATTGGTTGTTTCTACTAGTTACATATATTTATACTTCCCGCACCTATCTCATCAAATTATTGGATAGTTACTTTAGGTACTCTATGAGAGACATAGGACTAGTTTACTAACTACCCATCCCTTAATGGACAGCTTCATACACCATATATCTATATTGGAACTTCTATTACACCTACACCCTGATTTGCTTAATGCTACAGGCATCTGCGCTCTGGTCGTCATACCTACCTGATATATCCATGGTTACCCCGACCTCCTTTTGTAACTCTTACTACTGACATCCCATCCCCTATCGCCTACCCCACTACAAGTACTTATTAATACCCCACTAGACATATCTCATCCCTCCTAAACGAATGTACGCAGCACCCTCCCCATGTCTTAGCTTATTCACTAGCCCAATTAGATATAATACTACATCTCCTACCCCCCCCCTCTCCCTTTATAAGAGTGGCTCTGGCCCACTGACCTCCCACCCCATTCCCCCCTAAAGGAAAAAAAAGAGGTTCCTTTTAAATTTGTAAGGTTAGTAATTAACTGCATAAGCCTTCTATTCTGACCCATGCCTACAAATATTTCTGTGGTTTATTATGATCGTCTCTGTTAAACATTTTATTAGAGGTCCTCAATATAAATTTTTAATCTTTATGCTATCCAACCTTATATGCAATGTACTTTATCTGGATCCAAATAACAGACTTTTTAGACATCACTGTTGATATAATATAAAAGGTTAGCTACTGACTGCATTAGTCTTATACTATGACTCATGCCTACAAATATTTCTGTGATCTATTATGACCGTTTCTGTTAAACATTGTATTAGAGGTCCTCAATATAAATTCTTAATCTTTATATTATCCAACCTCACATGCAATGCACTCTATGGGGACCCAAATGACAGACTTTTTAGACATCACTGTTGTTATGCTGAATATTGTTTTTGTTCATAACTAAAAGGTTAGCTATTGATTGCATAAGTCTTATATTCTGACGCATGTTTACAAATATTTCTGTGGTTTATTATGACCGTCTCTGTTAAATATTTCATTAGAGGTCCTCAATATAAATTCTTAATCTTTATGTTATCCAACCTCATATGCAATGTACTTTATGTGGATCCAAATGTCAGACTTTTTAGACATCACTGCTGATATGTTGAATACTGTTTTTGTTCATAACTAAATTATAACCTTGCTGTTCTGTATTAACTTTGAAACCTCAATAAAAACATAATTTCCAAAAAAAAAAAAAAAGAAATAGGATCAAAAATTGATTATCTTGAGGACGGCCAAGATGCCTTGAACAACCTTGAAATTTCTTATACCCAGCAATTGTCTATCTAAGATTCAATGATGCAGTCACTAAAAGATAAGGTCGAGGATTTAGACAACCTTGGATGCAGAAATACTTTGCGTATACGAGGAATACCAGAAGACATCACACAGGAACAAATTAAAACCTACTTGAAAGGTCTTTTTCTGCACCTCTTGCTCCAATACTCACCCATACCAAATGATGACATTGAAAGAGCACATAGGGCCTTACGCCTCCTGCCTAAACCACCAACTCCTCCAAGGGACATCATCATTAGATTCTTAAGATATACAACAAAAGACGAAACTTGGCAAGCAGCTAGAGCCAGCCACACCATTATCTATCAAGGACACACTCTTCAAATTTACCAGGACCTCAGTCCCTACACCATCCAGAGATGCAGAGAGATTCAATTCATTACTCAGACACTACAAGAAAATCATATAAAATATCGCTGGGGCTTCCCCTTTAGTCTCATTGTAACGTACAATGACACCCAATGCATTTATAAAGATTACAACGACCTGGAACAATTGGCAAAAACACTCAATATCAAGTTCACATCACCAGTGGACACTACACTGAACCTGCAACCACCTCAAGCAAGTACCAGTCCTATAATCCCAAAAGAGCAAAGACCACAATGGAGCAAAGTACAAATGAAAAGGTGGAAAACAGGCCCTCTTATCTGAAGAAGAAAGGCCACAATAAGGAATAATTACATCCTGTCCATTATACCTTAGACTCACCTACACTTCATCCTCGCTCAAAAGGAACTGTGAACTTTGCTGCCAAAAGGACTTGAAAACTTCTAGGGTAACATAACACCTAAACCAGTGTTGTCTCTTGATTGATGTTGTACCTTCTAAGTTAAATTTAAATATAGGTCATTCACTAAGATATAGTATATGATGAGAATTAGACCCACATCCTCTTAATAGAGACAGCACAACAGACTTCATCCTCAGTACTACACTATAGCGACCCTTAAAAATGCAGACTAGATAAGATAGTACTTTACAGTATACCCAATCTCTTGATAATACCTGACCAAGGAGTCCACTGGCCCATATAGGTGACAGTTATTGACTTGACTAGCATAAAGTTTCCCTAAGGTTCTGCTAGTTTTTATTAATTTTTCACAGCCAGAGAGGAAGTTTGGCAACACGTCCTTCCCCACAATGGTGTGTGTAATTAGAAATACACTCATTACCAATGTTAGATTTTGTTAAAACCCACAACTTTACTTATTTGTTTTCTTTAATGTTGTATTTACTGTTAATTGCATGTATAATTTTGAATGCTCAGGAATGTTCACTGCTGTACCCTTAACTCATGTTAATAGGCCAAACATGTTAGCTGCATCTCTGCTGTCTCCCCATTGTCGTCATGGATAACACTTTAGCAAATATCAAGGTAACCTCCCACAATGTTAAACGCCTCAATATTCCCCAAAAGAGAACTATGTCCAGAAACAAAAGGCATATAATACTAATAGAAGAGACTCACTTTAAGAAAGGTCATGAGCCCAGATCGACCTTTAAGAAATTCAGCTTAGTCTACCTGCCATCAAATTCCTCTAAACATAACGGAATGGGCATATTAATTAACATGACTCTTCCTTTTCGTGAAACATCCACATATAAAGATAAAGAAGGTAGATATATAATCCTGATAGGGACCTTATACCATCACCCTATAACTATAGTAAATATTTACGCCCCAAACACTGATTCATACCCCTTCTATCACCAACTATGTAACAAGTTTTTGGAAGTATCAAGAGGGAGCTTGATAATAGATGGTGACTTTAACTTAGCCCTCAACCCTAGGAAAGATTGTTCCTCTGGAACCTCCTCATTGCCATCTAAATCTCATAAACAGATTAAATCAGTTCTCTCAAAACTAGCAGGTCACGCTGCTTGGCGACTCCACCACCCTACCACAAAAGACTACACCTTTTTCTCCCACCCTCATCAAACATACACTATAATCTATCTTCTGATTGATGAAACCAGTCTTGCACTAGCCCAACACACAGATATCTCTCCCCTTACTTAGTCGGATCACGCTATAATCAATTGTACACTAAAAGGGACACTAAACCCACATTTTTTCTTTCATGATTCAGATAGAGCATGCAATTTTAAGAAACTTTCTAATTTACTCCGATTATCAATTTTCTTCATTCTCTTGCTATCTTTGTTTGAAAAAAAGGCATCTAAGCTAAGGAGCCAGCCAATTTTTGGTTCAGAACACTGGACATCACTTGTTTATTGTTGCTGCCCAATCAGCAAGGACAACCCAGGTTGTGAACAAAAAAAACGAGCCAGCTTTTAAACTTACATTCTTGCTTTTCAAATAAAGATAGCAAGAGAATAAAGAAAAAATGATAATAGGAGTAAATTAGAAAGTTGGTTAAAATTGCATGTTCTATCTGAATCATGAAAGAAAGAATTTGGGTTTAGTGTCCCTTTAAATGGCCCACCTCACATCCCTCAAACAATACATGGAAGATTGATTATTCTCTACTTAGGGACCCAATGGTTCTCGGTTCTCATTCAAACACAAAAATCCTTAACCGAATACTTTCCGATAAATAATACACCAGATATACAAATACACCACATGTGGAATGCCCACAAATGTGTAATCAGGGGTGAATTTATCGCCTTGAAGGCAGCAAAAAGACAACAAAATCAAACATACCTAAAATCCTTGCTAGAAGATCTCAACAAACTGCAGGACATCCACAAGTCATACCCCAGAAATCAGTTCCGTTCATTTTTGGGAATAGAAACTAAAAATAGAGCCCTCTTTCTCAAAAAAATGTTTATGAAGGGGCCAATAAACAAGGGCGGATGCTAGCAAGACAGTTAGATGAAAATCCACAAACACTACATCATGGGTATACATGATAACACTGGTAAATAATGCTCCTTCTCCAAATATATTGTGACTGCTTTGAAAGACTACTACGAGAAGCTATATAATCTAGAAGCCACATCCCCAGAGACTAACCCCAACGTCATTAAAGACTACCTATCCCATTTAAAACGTCCTACCCTAACTAAAAAACAATGAGACAATCTGGAAAACCCCTTTACACCAGAGGACATCTTGGATGCCATCTCCTCCTTACCACATGGTAAGGCCTCAGGACCAGGTGAGTTTGGAAACACCTATTACTCCATCCTTAAAGACATCCTATCTCCCCATCTCCTAGGCTACTTCCATAGCATAGACAATAACAGATAATTTCTTCCTTCTGCGCTTCAAGCCCATATAACAGTAATTCCCAAACCAAACAAACCTCCTGACCAAATCTCCAACTACCACCCAATATGCCTTCTAAATTCAGACATTAAAATTTTCGCCAATATAATGACAAATAGAATCAATTTACTCCTTCCCAACATAATCCACAGAGACCAAGTAAACTTTGTCCCCCATCGCGAAGCAAAATACAATACAGTATGCATCTTTTATCTAATTTAGTACCTCAACAACAAGAATATCCCATCCTTACTACTCTCCACAGATGCTGAAAAGGCTTTTGACCAGATCAATTGGTCATTCCTAAGAGCTACACTAGAGTCCTTTTTACCCTAACCAATCCTGAAAAATCAATCCAAACACTGAACTGAACAACTTTAACAAACTAACAAATTTCTTAACCAAAATAAATCAGAAATCCTAGGTATATCCCTTCCGCGACAATCAGAAATAATAATTAAATCCCAATGTCCCTTTAAATGGTGTACAGGCTCGCTGAAATACTTTGGAATTTCTTGACTGACTCACTTGACACAATATATAAAATTAATTATGTCCCAATTAAAGTAGTAATAGCGTGTGACCTCTCCTCACTGAGCTCTAAAATGCTCTCATGGATGGGACGCATAAACACTATAAAAATGAATATCTTCCAAAGATTACTATACATAATGCAAGCATTACCCATCCCCCGGTACATAACTCAGATACAACAATTAATCAGCTCCTTCGTATGAAGAAGAAAACCACCCAGAATTAACAAAACCAAACTGTCATTCTCCAAAACTTAAGGTGGGCTAGGAATTCCTAATTTAGAAGCATATAGGACATATATTTACCTTCAGAGGATACTGGGCTGGAAGATAAACAGGGATCAGAAGAGGTGGGTCCTAATAGAGGATAGCACCAACAAAGATTTGGTCATCTTGAGCTAATGCTAGGACCCATCCTTCCCAAAAATGGTTAAACTAATTACAAATCCCATCACAAAAGAAACTATACACCAGTGGGAATTAGCAAATAGGAAAAATCTGTGTTTGTCCTCGAGTCCTGGGCCCTTGACTTCACTCATTAATAATACAGAATTCTCAATACGTAAACTAGGGCCACAGCATTACCTTGACCTACCAACACAAGAAAGCATAACCCACCACATCTCCACAGATGAAACTATTTGCACCCAAGAACAACTTATAGAAAGAGGCTACAATTGGACACAGAAATGTTTTTATTATAGAAGACTACATAACTACATTACCCGACATAAACAGACTCACAACATGACCTGCTCTCCTACTAATATCGGAAAACTTTTTCTATCCAATACACCCATAAATTATTCACTCTCTCTCATATACAAATCCCCAGGAATTTACCACACTCCATAGAAATGTGGGAATAAGAATTGGGAACCATAATATTACCTCAAACAGCTATTAATATGTTCCTTAACACCAAGTCATCCTCCACATCTGCTTCTATCTTGGAACTCAATTACATAATGCTACACTGTTGGTATTTGACCACTAGAAAACTACACTGATTATTCCTCAACACCAATAACTGTTGCTGGAAGTTTGGACATGTATGAAGTGGAATGGGACATATGTGGTGGTGGTGTTCCAAAATAAATCAATACTGGCAGGATTTTACAAAGTTGAAATGATCCTTCAGACCTCTATCACATCTGATCCTCAGATATGGTTGCTAAACAAATCCTTCTGACTATCTGGCAAACATATAATTCCACCTTTTAAAATTTTTACTAATAGCGGAAAAATCCTCACTGCTAAAAACTGGAAAGCAAGCAACGTTCCAGACCTTGCGATGTGGAGAAAAAAAGTCACAGAATTAATTGAATTAGAAGAGTACAGTTCACTCAAATAAGGCAAAATGGACAATTTTGTAGAATTACAAGTGTTGTGGGAAACCTACATTAAAAATATCCTAACTCCTCATTCGAGCACTGGAGGGGCGGCAGAGGACACCCAAAAAGAATGAATAGCAGCTATTCCAACTGATTCAAAACTTCTATATATACCTTAGGCCTAATATGAAAACCCTAAAGTTATTCTCTTTTACAGAGTTGTAAAATAATTATTACTGAGACACAATAGTTATTTTAGAAATGTTTAGTTTTATTAACATAGAGTAGAAAAACTTGGAATCTGTACTTCTTAATAAACAGATATTTTTTTTAAAAAAATACATAAAAACACAATAAAGGTCAATTATATTGAAAAAAAAAAGCTAGTATCTCAAGAACTATGTTGAGGTAAAAGTCAATAAAACAAAATTCAGCCCAGATCGTGATGTTATTCGTGGGCAGAGCTTGGCAGCCATTTTAAAGTGACCAGAAACAATATTCATTTTAAAATAACTTTTGCACTGTTACTGCTGCATGGTATAGAAAGGGGTGTAGGGGGATATTTACAGCTTAGTCAAAAGTAAGACTTTAAGATAACTAAGGTGTAGACTGTCCCTTAAAGCATAATTTTTATCTATAAAGCAAGGTATCTCCTACAGAAGCACAATACGTCTATATGGCTGTGCCCTATCCCTAATTGAATCACCTGACCATCCGCAAAACTATGAACCATTAATCTGCCACAACCACCAAAGCAAACTGCACCTAAACTACTTAACTATCTAACAGCTAGCCCCCAGACATCTAAGTATAAACACTAATATTACTGAGAAAAAAAAAACACATTACCAAAAAAATAATAATATATATATTCTTAAAAAAATGCTTTTTCTATTGGTTGATTGGACTAAGAATTCAAAAACCAGCCAATAGAAATGCAAGGACACCCCTTTATAAGGGGGAACCTCGCATTCAAGCTTCAGTGTGCAGCGGTGACCACATGAAGAGGACGTCTGCCAGAAGACAAGAAGATAAGAAGAATGTAAGAAGATTGAAGAGGACTGCCACCATGAAGAGGAAGAGGATCAGGACCACCGCCATGAAGAAGGAAGAGGAGCAATGCCCTACAAAAAACCCTTTTATGGGCTATTGCTATAGTAAGTTTCAGTGTTAGTATAGGGTTTTTTATTTTGGGGTGGGATTTTTTTTAATGGGGACTTTAGTGCTTTTTTGTATTGTGTTTATTATTTTTTGTAGTATTATAGTGTTTGTTATTTTGTTTAACGTAGGAGGTGTTAGGTTAGAGGTCTTTGGGGGGTTAGCTGTTAGGTAGTTAAGTAGTGTAGGGCTATTTTGTATTGTGGGGTTGTGACAGTTTAGGGATTAATAGGTTAGGGGAGTTTTCATTGGGGGTTTAGGCGGTTTAAGGGTTAACAAGTTAGGGGATGTTTGCATTGAGACTTCTGGTGGTTTAGGGGTTAATAGGTTTGGGGGTGTTTGCCCAGGGGGTTGTGGCAGTATATCATTTAAGTAGTCTACAGGTAGTTTGTGGTAGGGGTTTATGCCAGTATAAGGTTAATAGATTAGGAAATTTATTGCAGTGGGCTATTAGCGGTATAGGGGTTAGTTAGTGTAGGATTATTTTGCGGTGGTGGGTTATGTTAGTTGTACATAGGTATATTTATTAAGTTCGGTACTATATATTTAAAAGGGATCCTTTACTTTTTATCGTCATTGTCGGTGCCGATGCTGCTTTGAATATTTCGCCTGCTTTGTCACCCATTGCGATGTATAGTAAAACGCCTCTCAGTGATGCTGACTTTAAACAGTAATGTCAGCACTTTAAATATTTTGCAAGCATTCTTGACATTGTGCCAGATCCATTTTGACTATATAGCCACCTCGCAAGCACTTTCGATCATCGGACCTTTATGAGGAAATAATAATCAATTTTCAAACTTTATTTTACCAAAGGCAAAAGTAATCTCATAAATAGTATGCAGTCCTTTTGTACCTTCTCTTTAAAAATAAAAAAAGTACATTTTAATAACAAATATATAAGTATCAGCCAAAATATATCCTTTCTACACCTGTCTACTAATGCAATGTGGAGCGAACACAAGTTTTATTTGTTCAAACTTAGCAGTTATCACCACAACCCCTCTACATGCAAAGAACCAATTTAACCAACAGTCAGGAGCTTTTTCCCCCACATGTATTATATTAAAATAATTCAAATCTTTTAAATAGTTAAAATAAATACAGTGTAACTTGAAGTAAAATTTGAACAACTTAGTAATCTGTGTTTAAACAGTTCAATACTATTTAAATCAAGTGCTTGTTTTATATATATATATATATTCCCCCCCGACACATTGGTTACATTTTGAGGTAATTTTATTTTATTTAAGACATAAGGGCCCATTTATTAAGCTCCGGATGGCTCGCCAGAAACAGCAGTTATGAAGCATCGGTCTAAAGACCGCTGCTCCATAACCCTGTCCGCCCGCTCTGAGCAGGCGGACAGACCTCGCCGAAAATCAACCCGATTAAGTACGATTGGGTTGATTGACAACTCCCTGCTGGCGGCCGATTGGTTGCGAATCTGAATACGGAGAGCATATTGCTCTCCGCATTCAGCGAGGTCCGCCAGACCTTTGATAAATATCCCCCATAGTTTTTATTTTTATTTTCTAATGTAGAAACCAGACCTTTATTAAAATTAAAATAAATCAAGTAATACCTATTTATTTTAGATTCAATTAAAAATACTTTTAAATTTGACCATGATAATACAAATCATGGGATTCACTTAAACCCTGTTTTGAGTGGAAAGTAAAAAAAAAAAAAGTGTAGAATTAGTCTTTAGAATAGTTCAGACCCTTGACCTATGATATGTTGCCAGTTTGAGCCCTGTGCAAGCCATGAGGTTAAGAAAACAATAACAAATTGCTGAAAATCTAGAGCATGATGACGATGTTATTTTCTTTAAAAAAAAAAAAAAAACCTGATATTTAAACAGCTTTTGTGCACTATTGCATTTTATAAAGTGGTATGTTTTTGAAACATACATTTTTGGTATGTGAGACAATTTATACCCATTATCTAAACAACTGACATTTTAGTTCAGTCATTAAAACATCAGGCTTGTGAAGGCCTATGACAAACTGAAAATTCCTAGGGTATTCTAGCCTTAGGTTTACAAATCCATATAATTGTTGGTATGAATTTGCCATGCTACTTTTTGCTTACAAATCTTTTGGGAACATGGAACATGGAGAAAAGAATTACTAACAACTCTCTTTGAAGCTATATTCTAAACAAGTATTTGCATGAATGAAAGAAAGCATTTAATCAAACTATATATACCTTAGGATGTGTATTTTTAATAAACATATACTTTTATGGGGTTAAATTGGGTCTGTGGGATTCTTCTTAAAGCCAGATGATGAGGGTATGCCGCATAGTATCAGATGAAAAGGTGGCTGTACAAAGGTTAACAGAAATAGATCAACAATTTATTGACAGGGGATGTGACAAAGATGCCATTTTAAAGGAGATTGATAATGTATCCCATTTCTCCAGGGATGAGTTCCCATTATCCCATATATTTTTTTTTTTTTAAAATCAGCATTTGGTTTTTATATAGAAGGATTGAGCCCCCAAATGCTTAAAATTATACCCAAATATTGGTACATTTTAAAAACGTGTAATCCTGATTTAATTTTCAGAGTTTACCAGCATATAAAAGAGGTCATAGTTTGAGAGACACCCTTAGGTTAGGGCAGATGTTGGATCATCAAAGAGAAGTATCCAGGGGAGTATTATAAAAAAATAATATTTTGTTCCCCTTGTTTAGGGTGTTGCCACTTCAATAACATGATTAAGGGTTCTTCTTTTGTTCATTCCCAAAATAGTAAGAAGTACAAGATGCAGGGATATTATACATGTAATACAGATTTTGCTATTTATTTAATTAAATTCCCTTGTGGGAGGATCTATATCAGAACACAAATCTAGTATTAGTAGAGGAAATCTTAAATCCCCAGGGGCAGTATATTTTATGCATGTTGGACATAGCATCAGTTAGTTCAGGTTCCAAATCATTGAGCAAGTACTTAGTTTTAGAAGAGGGGGCTTTATAGAGATCTCTTTGAAACAGAAAGAAGCTTTTTGGGTTTTCCAACTTGATTCATTAAGTAGGTATGAATGAGGATTATGATTTACCTGTATTTTTGTGATGATCCTTGGCATTTATGTTTACATATAGATGTTTTCCCTGAGATAGTTTAGGAATGATTAAATATATATATATATATATATATATATATATATATATATATATATATATATATATATATATATGAATTTGGTTATGAAGGGGTTTAATATGTATTTAGAGAGGTGCGTCTATGTATAGTTTAAATAGATGGTGTAACACAGTGTTCGTATAGTATGACTAAGGGCTTTGCCCTCAAAACTTTTCTGTATTCTGTTTGATGCACACAAAAAAGCTTTGATTTTAATGTGTGCTGGTGCTTTTTGGATGTTTTATAGATTCTTTAGGTTTCACGGGCCAATGCTGTGTTGCCACTTTATGGCCTGTTTCAGATACGAGCTTAAAAACAGATATACATATTTTGAATATTTGTACTTCCGAGAGAATGAAACAAATTTGATATTAGAATTAAATTGGAACGTTGTTTTCAATTGTACTAGTCCTAAAGCCCATGTACACTGGACATTTTTTTGCAGTACAGCGATCCCACCCCTTGCTCTCTTTCCCCTTTCTTTTGCTTTCTCTCTCCCCCTCTCTTTTGCTGTCTCTCTCCCCCTTTCCTTTGCTCTCTCTCTCTCCCCCTTTCTTTTGTTCTCTCTCTTCCCCCTCTCTTTTGGTCTCTCTCTCCCCCCCTTTTGCTCTCTCTGTTGCTCTTTTTCCCTATTCTCTTGCTCTTTCTCCCCCCTCTTCTGCTCTTTCACCCCCCTCTCTTGCTCTTTTCTCCCCCCTCTCTTGCTCTTTCTCCACCCTCTTTTGCACTCTCTCATGACCACGCCCACTCCCATCTGTAACTCCCACTCTCACCCGACCACGCCCTCCACCACAGTCGCCACAGTCATGTCCGCTCCTGCCCCAGCCACACCCGCCCCCGGCAGACAGCAGATCAGGTGTGTTTGTCTAAGGCCAGGTGTGTTTGTCCTCGCGCTGTCTCTACTGCACATGACAGCTTTCGGACAAACACACTTGGCCTTTTATTTTATAGGATGCTCTATCTCAATCACAAAATATTTTTTTTGTTTCATGTCCCTTTAAAATATTTACTTTTAGAGAGAAAATAATTTGATGAAGCTATTAAGGCCCATTTATTAACGTGTAAGAGGAACCAATCCTTCTGCAATATGAGCAAGTATATCCATTTTTAAGATTGCGCAATAATGGCTTGTACAACCCCATCCCTGGCTTTCATAAGATCAATTGCGAGAAAGAAGGGCTTGTTAATCATCCTAGAAGAATAAGTTGGGGATGCTTTAAGTTCTCCATTAGCTGTCTAAAGACTACAATGACTTTCGAGCTGTGTCAGAAGTTTGGTAAATGGTGCCCATAGTATAAAAAAATGCATATAACCCTGACAATTAATGCGTTAACTCAAATGACACAATGTACAGTGCACATTTTTCATTTAGTGAGTGAAATATTTCTTCTGAATTGTTTAAAGAAAACCACTTTTCCCTAATGTATAATCAGTCATTTCCTTGCTTAAAGGGACACTGAACCCAATTTTTTTCTTCTTTCGTGATTCAGATAGAGCATGCAATTTTAAGCAACTTTCTAATTTATTCCTATTATTAAATTTTCTTCATTCTCTTGGTATCTTTATATGAAAAGCAAAAATGTAAGTTTAGATGCCGGCCCCTGGGTTGTCCTTGCTGATTGGACAGTACCAATAAACAAGTGCCGTCCATGGTTCTGAAACAAAAATTGGCTGGCTCCTTAGCTTAGATGACTTCTTTTTCAAATAATGATAGCAAGAGAACGAAGAAAAAATGATAATAGGAGTAAATTTGAAGGTTGCTTAAAATTGTACGATCTATCTGAATCACACAAAAAAAAATTGGGTTCAGTGTCCCTTTAAATTTTATTTCTAATGATTATAGATTAAAAAATCAATTTACTTGACCAAAATAAACTGATATTTATCTCTGGGCTATATTGCAAAATTTTACATTTGGAAATTATATATTTATATTTAAACAGCTGAATTTACAGTGGTTTATTTGCACAAGGGACCAACTAATAATGATTATGTCATAGAGGAACATTAATGGTATAAATAATCCAGGCATTCAGCTGTTGTTTTACAGCTGTGATTTGTAGGTAAATTTGGTTGCTATCGCCTTAAGTGACTGACATCACAAAAAATGTTCATCTACAGATTAGAATAGATGAATTGTTATTAAAGTGTTATGTGCATGCTGTGCAATTCGTCAGCAAATAGAATTTTCTCTGTGCATGTGAATGAAGCCAGATGCTCACTTTATTTACCACAAAATCTGTTCTGTGATTATTTAGATACAATATGTTTTAACATTGACAATGAGAAAGGAATTGGTACCTTAAAACAGTTTTTATGGAACATTAGAGGTCCCTCATGCATTTGGAGAAACAGCACATTGAATAGCAATACTGATTATATTAGTCAAGTCACTGGGACTAGAGATTTGAACAAACAAATTGATAGATAAAAAAAAAAAAAAGAAAAAAAAACCTGTACATAATGTATGGATGATAAATAAAGTATTCAGAAACAAAAAACTACAGTTTATCATACCATGTCTTGAAATTTATGAGATATTTATTCATTCTTGTAGCCAGCCGCAATTGAAATACTAATAGAATATCTTCAGAATAGTACTGTTACTTCAGTAATGATCACAAGTCATGAATAATGTTTTTTTCCAGTGTCTCTAAAGCGTAACATTTGAAATTATTTGGGTTTTACACTTTTATATTTTTTTGTCTTTTTAAGGGGATACTAAACCCAATTTTTTAATGATTCAGATAGAGCATACAACTTTAAGCAACTTATTAATTTACTCCTATTATCAATTTTTCTTTGTCTGTTATCGGTCGTAGAGATTCATCTCCTACCTCCCTTTTCAGATCGTCGATATACTGTCATATACCATTACCTCTACTGATTTGGCTATCTGCTATATGTGGATGGGTGTCTATTGGTAAAGTATGTTTTTTTTTATTTCTTAAGACACCTCAGCTATGGTTTGGCACTTTATGCATTTATATAACGTTCTAAATATATGTATTGTACTTATATTTGCCATGGGTCAGGTTCATGTATTTCCTTGTGCAGACTGTCAGTTTCATATTTGGGGAAAATAAACATATTAAGAAATATTTTTTCTTACCTGGGGTTTAGTCTTTTTTTCAGATTGACTACATTTTCTTGCAAAGTGCGGGCAGTACTAGGCTCTCGGGTGCGCCAAATGCTAGACTTTATTGTGTCATTCTTGTCGCGAGAATTTTTTGGCGCAAGTTTGTCATTTCCGGCGTCGTAGTTGACGCAGAGTCCTTACACAGGGTTGCAACGTTAGTGACGCAAGTGTGTCATTTCCGGATGCTGTTGGCGCCAAAACATTTTCAGTTACGTTGTGCGTCATACTTGGCGCCAAAATTTTCATTAATTTATTACCCCATTGCTATTTGCCTCTTGCCTTTTTCTATGTCAGAGGGCTATGCTATTTGCATTTTTTCCCATTCCTGAAACTGTGATAAGGAAATTGATCATTTTGCTTTATATGTTGTTTTTTTCTTTTACATTTTAAAAGATGTCTCAATCTGATCCTGTCTCAGAAGTATCTGTTGGAAGTGCTGTCTGACATTGGTTCTACCAAAGCTAAGTGCATTTGTTGCAAGATTGTGGAAATTATATCTCCGAATGTCATTTGTAATAGTTGTCATGATAAACTTTTACATGAAGAGAATGTATCCATCAGTAATAGTACATTGCCAGTTGCAGTTCCTTCAACTTCTAATGTACATGATATACCTATGAATTTTAAAGAATTTGTTACTGATTCTATTCAGAAGACTTTGTCTGCATTTCCACCTTCTAATAAACGTAAAAGGTCTTTTAAAACGTCTTCATTTCAAATGACCGACAACATAATGATTTATCCTCCTCTGATGAGGATCTATCTGATTCAGAAGATCCTTACTCAGATATTGACACTGACAAATCTACATATTTATTTAAAATAGAGTATATTCGTTCTTTGTTAAAATAAGTAATTACTTTGGATATTGAGGAAGCCAGTTTAAATGCTGTTTTTAAACTTTCTGTGGTTACTCCAGAGGTTTTTCCTATTCCTGATGCTATTTCTGATATGATTTCTAAGGAATGGAATAAGCCAGGTACTCCTTTTATTCCTTCTTCAAGGTTTAAAAAAGTGTATCCTTTACCAGCAATTTCTATAGAGTTTTGGGGAAAAGATCCCCAAAGTTGATGGGGCTATTTCTACTCTTGCTAAACATACCACTATTCCTATGGAAGATATTACTTCTTTTAAAGACCCTTTAGATAGGAAACTTGAATCTTATCTAAGGAAAGCCTATTTATATTCAGGTCATCTTCTTAGGCCTGCAATTTCTTTGGCTGATGTTGCGGCTGCATCAACTTTTTGGTTGGAGAATTTAGCGCAGCAAGAATTGGATTCTGACATATCTAGCATTGTTCGTTTGCTGCAACATGCTAATCATTTTATTTGTGATGCCATTTTTGATATTATCAAAATTGACGTTAGATCCATGTCTTTAGCTATTTTAGCTAGAAGAGCTTTATGGCTTAAATCTTGGAATGACGAAATGACATCTAAGTCTAGATTATTATCTCTTTCTTTCCAAGGCAATAATTTATTTGGTTCTCAGTTGGATTCTATTATTTCAACTGTTACTGGGGAAAAGGGAGTTTTTCTGCCTCAGGATAAAAAAAACCTAAGGGCAAATCTAAGGCTTCTAACCATTTTCTTCCTTTCGTCAAAATAAGGAACAAAAATCTAATCCTTCCCCCAAGGAATCTGTTTCCAATTGGAAGCCTTCCTCAAATTGGAATAAATCCAAGCCTTTTAAAAAACCAAAGTCAGACCCTAAGTCCGCATGAAGGTGCGGCCCTCATTCCAGCTCAGATTAAGGTTTTTCAAGGATATTTGGATAAATTCTGTCCAAAATCAATGGATTCAGAGCATTGTCTCTCAAGTGTATCGAATAGGATTCAGAGTAAGAACTCCTGTTTTTTCTCTCATGTATCCCAGCAAATCCAGTAAAAGCTCAGGCTTTCCTGAAGTGTGTTTCAGACCTGGAGTCTTCAGGGGTAATCATGACCTTTTCAGGAACAAGGTCTGGGGTTTTATTCAAATCTATTCATTGTCCCAAAGAAGAAAAATTCATTCAGACCAGTTCTTGATCTGAAAATTTTGAATCGTTATGTAAGAGTACCAAGATGGTGACTATAAGGACTATTCTGCCTTTTGTTCAGCAAGGACATTATATGGCTACAATAGATTTGCAGGATGCATACCTTCATATTCCGATTCATCCAGAACATTATCAGTTCCTGAGATTCTTTTTTCTAGACAAGCATTACCAATTTGTTGCTCTTCCATTTGGCCTGACAACAGCTTCAAGAATCCTTTCAAAGGTTCTAGGTGCCCTACTTTCTGTAATCAGAGAGCAGGGTATTGTGTTGTATCCTTATTTGGACGATATCTTGGTACTAGCTCAGTCTTTACGTTCTGCAGAATCTCACACAAATCAACTAGTGTTGTTTCTTCAAAGACATGGTTGGAGGATCAATTTACCAAAAAGTTTCTTGTTTCCTCAGACAAGGGTCACCTTTTTAGGTTTCCAGATAGATTCATTGTCCATGACTCTGTCTCTAACAGACAAGAAACATTTGAAATTGGTTGCAGCCTGTCGGCACCTTCAGTCTCAGTCATTCCCTTCAGTGGCTATGTGCATGGAAGTTTTAGGCCTCATGACTGCAGCATTGGACGCAATTCCTTTTGCTAATTTTCACATGAGACCTCTCAAGTTTTGTATGCTGAATCAATGGTGCAGGGATTATACAAAGATATCACAATTAATATCCTTAAATCCCAATGTTCGACACTCTCTGACGTGGTGGTTAAATCACCAGTATTTAGTTCAAGGGGCTTCCTTTGTTCGGCCAACCTGGACTGTGATCACTACAGATGCAAGTCTTTCAGGTTGGGGAGCTGTTTGGGGATCTCTGACAGAACAAGGGGTTTGGAAATCTCAATTAATATTTTAGAACTCCATGCAATTCTCAGAGATCTTCAGTTTTGGCCTGAAGCAAATTATATAATAGAAGAAAATAGAAAGTTGTTTAAAATTGCTCTATCTGAATCATGAAAGTCTAATTATGACCCTTTAAGGGTCAGCAAAAACTATAAATAATGTTAAAAATAGTTAATACTTCATACTATTTCCCAACACACAAACAAAGATCTAGGTTACAAGTAAGGCGCAAATGGTTTTGCGCTAAAGATATCGTCTTTTCGCGAGCAGTTTTAATTGCGCTGATATTACAAGATGAGGGAAATCATGATTGTACTAGCTATGGTTAACTGTTTTCCAAAACACAAAGTGTCACAAAACACAAAGTGTATAAAGAACACTTACACGCATAATAACACAAGCTAATAAAAATTATACCTAAAAAATATTGCACAAAAAATGTATAAGGGCTCAAAGATGTGAGATCTCAGGTGTATTTGTATGTAGATAGATATATTTAACTGTGTATTTACAGTAAATATTTCACATTCCAATGTTCTGCACATAGCAGAATTTGTTGTATGTATTTTTAAATAGATGTATGTATATATGTATATATTGTGACAGAAAGCAAGGCCTTGTTATAAATGGAAGATATGGGGTTGACTTCCGGTAGGTGGAGCGTATGCAAGTGGCAGTAGCAAGCGCTCCAAGCTCAAGGACGAAAAAGGGCTTGCTAAAATCGAACCTAACAGCCGATCTCCTGTTGGCGGCAACACACCAAACCTCACTGCGGAGAAGAGTCCAGCTGTGCTCCGGAAGTCTCGCAAACGCCTTAAATTCGGGCGGCACCAACACCAGTCAGATTCACAGATCCCACAACCAGGTGCTGAAGATTGGTGTAAACAGTAGCAGAGAAAACCTATAGCCACTGCGGTGGTGGAAAGAAAAGGTGTGAAACGACCAGTTAACAGATCCCAGTGGAGCTAAAGTCTGAAGTGGACAAGCATTCATGGGACACGGCCCTGCATGAGAGGTATCCCGGTGGGACCGGTGCCACAGGAAACGGATTGCAAAAGACGGCTCTAGGGGTCTAACGGAGACACGCTGAAAGGAAACCAAAAACCAAGCAAGTACTAAGTTTTAGCAAAGCAAAAGTGTTTGACACGGTGCACAGAATATAATACACGCAAGGTGGGCATAAATCCTAGTTGTGGTGGGAATATACTTGCTGGAGGAAAACGCACTTAAAAGGGAGGTTGTGGCGGCCTCGAGCAGGCCGAGCGAGAGAAATTTCTTTTGACTGAAGGGGCCTGGTCAAGGCAAGAGCCCAAAAGTTTCTGCTCTGGAGCGGCCATGTTTAAAGCTCTCCTTTTGGGACTTATAAATGATGTTTTCTCACTATAGCTCCAGAGGAAGAGAGAGCATACTTTATATGAGTGGTAACCTGTAAAATATTGAAGGTGTTCCCAATGGGTAAAAGCGGATAAGGTGGCTGTACAATTTGTGGCAGAGTAACGGTCATGGTTATATCATGGGGATTTTAGGATAAGGCTTATCCATTGTAGCCACTGTGTAACCAGAAAGCACCGTATAACTGAGTTGTACCCGGTACTTGGTTTAATCTTATACAGAAGAAGTGAAACTTTTTACAGTATTCAAGGTGGTTTCTTTACGGGAACATTGGACACTGTGGGGATATAACCTGTGGGGTAGTGGACAGCAGCCAAGGTCAGCAAACTCACTAGAGACCTGGAGAAGCAATAAAGTTACCTGCACAAAGGAACTTAGTGTGGTAGTAATACACGCAGAATTGCTGGATACAGCTGCAGGCATTAAAATCTCAAATAGACCAGCGTGTAATTCCTAGGCTTTGGACATAACTGTAAACAAAAAAGAGCGTCCCTACAAGGAAGTCTTTGATATACTAGACTTACTATTACTATTACTGTGGATGATAAGCTGAAGAGTCTATTATTTTATACCTTATTGTGGATAAAGAAGCCTTGTTGTGTTTGTTTAAATAAGAATATCAGGTTGGGTAGGCTGCTGTAAAATCAACTGCCTATGGCAAATATTTCTATGTTTATATATAAGTTGCATCTAGTAACTATTTGAAGGTGAAAATATCTATAGAGTAAAGGGAAAAATCATTGTTTTTTAAGTTAACTAACAGATTGAAGTATCATGCTATAAATAACTTAAGCAGAACAGGTACACTTTGTTATATATTTAAGGGTGCAATAAGTTCGCATAGTAGGCTTACCAGAATCTAGTGATTACAAAGATTTAATGACATTTGCTGCAACTACACTATCACACTTATTAGGGATGCAAGTTCAAGGTGGAAAGCTACGTGTAGAAAGAGCAGACAGAACGGGTGTTAGCAAGAGATATCCAGATGAGAATACTAAGCCTAGAATGATTAGGGTAAAATATTTGAGTTTTTGGGGCGGAGCTAGCCATCTAACAGGAGAGACATGTTTGGAGAGTGCTCTCTGCCAGTTTCTTTTATAACATATGAAAAGTGCTCAAAAAAGTGATTATAGCACACTTTATGGACTCTGTAGTCCGTCCTTTGAAGGTTTAGAAGGCTGTGGACATACTAGAGACTCTTCACGTAACCTTATTTGAAGTCAGGCTCATCTGTGGGGCCCTGAGGTGATACCCAGCTACATTTCCAAGCGGACCCTGCTGCGGTTTGGATATACCGCCTTCTCTCTACTGACCCTGCTCGGGGGTCCACGGCAACACTACCTGAGCTACACTGCTGACCGGAGGGTCGGGGCTCCGCTCCGGTACAGCAGCATCATACCCGACAGCTGGACAGAGGGGTTTTTGGAGTCTGGATTCCCCCTAAGTGACATATTCGTTGACGGGACTCACCCCCTAATGGTCCTCCATCTGCGATCACAACCCGGCCCTAACCGGGAGCTGGCAAAGGTCCGTGAGAGGCGAGTGAGCTGCGCCACAACCTTTTCGGCGCGAACACCCGCCATCTTGCGACCGGCTCTCCTGCCTCCGCTGACATTACTGCTGAAAATTGGCCCACCTTGACACGCTGAGAGTGGGTAAGACCAACTGACTTATAGGTTAGCTGGAGCCTGTGCATTTTGACCCTAAGCGCTAGGGCTGCTCCTACAGCACCCGACCTTCACACACACAGGACATAACCAGCATTATCCTCCAGGGCAAAGCAGCACCATAGGTTAGTGGAACTGTTACCTGCTGTCCTGTTATTTAGCCCTTGGTCAGAGAGGCTTGTTTTGAACTGGTTACTGACTGTCACTGCCCCTGCTGTTGTCGGTAACAAGAGACTCACAACCACTTAAAGCTTGAGGCCTATAAGAGTGATAGAAGTCTGCTGACTGGGAGCCAGGTCCACCTTAAAAAAATCCTCTCTGGCGCTTTAGGCCCTCTATACCTAGGAGCGTACATCCTCCATCAAGCACAGGCAGCCCTAATGTTACCATCCCACCTAGATCAATATCTGCAGGGGATCAGGAACGCTTCTCTCTTCATTATTATACCAGCATTTCTGTGGCCACTTTGCCCTTATACACTGCCACAACTCACCTCCACATAATTTGAGGTGATCCATAAGGCTTATGAATCTAAAATAACAAGATGGACTTTCAGTGACTTTCTATCACACACAGAGGGTCTGCACTCATCTTCTTACATACTTACCAGCTACTCTACCTAAAGCTGCTGCGTCAGCGCCTTTGTTTTATCAGCATTAGGCACAAAGTGTAATGTGATGCTTGATTGTAATCTGTGTCCTTTCTAATAACAACTAATTTTTTATTTTACTAGCAGCGCTGTCAGCCATTGTCAGTTTATAAACAAATATTGCTTAGAAGGTACTATGTGTATCTCTAATTAAAGCTGGTATATACAGTGTGCATTTAGGGGGGCTATTACAACCTGATCTTTATCGTTTGTCTAACCACTCTTATCCCCTGTCAGGTTACCTTTATTATTGTCTTATTTATTGCAATTGGTTGATCATTTTCTTGCTAAGGTGGTAACCCCTCAAGACTCATCCTTTTCGGCCTAGTTAGTCTAGGTTGGTCACTACCACTTCCCCTTTCCCCTTGCTCAGGGTCGTATCCTCTGTCCCCGAGTTGAGAGGGAGCCTTGGTGTCCTGGAGATAGCCTATCCAGCAGCATTATTTGTAAAGGTATATGTGTGGTATTTAAACTTTACTGATAGCACAATCTTCAACCATTCCTCTCTGTTGTAATGCACTTTGAAAACATGTAGGCTGCCTTTTTTCTTATGCCATGACCCCAGTCAGCCAGATATAAGCGAATCTCTATAGTGCTGTCCTGTGTCTGCAAATCTTACTGAAAACCCATGCAAGTCCACAAAATGCCTCAAACATTTAAAAGAAAACAAAAACCTCTTAATAACTCCAAACGTACAGTGGTGGACCACTTCAGCAATCCCCTCTCTAGATCTCGGGCTGGCTCGGATGAAGAGCTCACAGACGCTAGTAGCTCGACTGAGACCGCTGGTGAGACTACCCTGTCCCAGGCTGGGGGACGTTCACTGCGTGCTGAAAAGGAAGTTAATAACAACCTCATGGATTCTATCACGGCACTCCTGGCTTCTCATCATGACTCTCTAACTAAAAAATTCGAGAAGAGCCATGCAGATTTGAAACGCGACATAGCCTCCATAGGTGAGCGCACAGACATAATAGAGCGCAAACAGGAGGATCTGATGATTGACCATTCCAACCTACTTGGTTACTCCCAGTGCTTAGCTGAGCAAATAACAGATCTAGAACTCAAATTGGCTGACTTAGAAGACCGCACCCGACGCAGAAATATCCAGGTGAAGGGTATCCCTGAGACTGTCTCCCCTCAAGACCTAGAGAAATACCTCCAGGAGTTGTTCACTACAATAGTGGGCTCAGAAGAAGGGCAAGAGATGATGATTGATCGGGCACACAGGGCGCTGAGGCCCAAATCTAGTGAAGGCGAGAAACCTCGAGATGTCATAATTCGCCTCCATTATTATACCTTTAGAGACAAACTCCTTCGAGCTCTTGCAGGGGGCAGAACCCTTCCAGACCAATACTCAGAGGTGCAGGTTTACCAGGATCTCTCGCCGCATACCCTTCAACTACAGCGCCACAACCAGCCATACACCAGATTAATGAGAGATAAAGCAATAAAGTACCGATGGGGGTTTCCCGTCAAGCTACATATAACCAAGGAAGGTCATCAGTACACAGTCTCTTCACCGGAACAAGCTAGAGAACTCATGCAAAAATGGGACCTGTTACCACCAGACCTGCCTAACTCCCAGCAACAAAAAGATCCAACCAGAGGTTTAAGGGCTTCAGCTCCCGAGTGGCGACCTCTCCCCCAAAGAGTGGGAAATCCTCAGAAAAAAACCCTGCAACATACGGGAAAGAACACCCCTGCAGGTGGTGCCCCCACAGATCCAGGTACCACATGAACCCCGCTCTGTTTAACACTCCACATTGTACTTGGGGCAATGAGGCCCCTTACTTCACTTAGACAATACTGATATCCCCTGCGGGATTTGACACTTCTACTGTTCCTGATGGGACCTTGCATGGTGTTTTCAGTTCCTCCTGTTCTATGGTTCCACCTTATCCTCCTTCTCCTTCTTTTCTTTTTCCCTTATTCTATGAGCTTCCCTCCCTATGCTGAGGGATATGCAAATGTTAATATGTTGCAGCACTCTTATTACCGTTAATGATTGTATGTTTATATTTTGTACAGTTGAGAGACTTGTCATTGGTATGGCTTAATTATCACAGCCACGAGTATAGGTTTTTATTTGATTGTATTTTCCAAGTCTTGAGACATAGCTCAGTAGTGATGATCTTCCCTAGGGAAAACATATATCATTACCCCTTTGCAATATCCACCTGAAATTACTTACAATGTGAATTATGGGAAAAGATATTTTGTCACCAAATATTTATCGCTAATAAGTAGATTGTTGAGAAAGGAGCCATTCTACAAGAATAATCTATCTAGCAATATTGCTAAAGTTGTTATGTATACCAGTTCTTATCTTATAGTTAATACCATAGTTTTACTCTGTATCCTGTGTTCAACCTTATTGAAACGTGATAACGTGTATTTTTTGTAGAGCTGTGTATTTGTCACGCTGGACCCACCACATGCTACATGTGAAATGATACACATGACACAGACTGGAGAATCTTGACATCTGTAGACGTTTGACACATGACACAAAACGACTGACTTTGGTCAGGCTATTTATGCTGACCTCCCCCCCACCTTAATAGTTGTGACCTCTTGCTATTTTTAGTAAGAGCACTCATAGAGATCGTGTACTTTACACATCACTGAGTATCCTGACTGTTACTTAAATAATTCATACAGTTCCTTGAGCGCGGATAGACCCACCTCTCCCTTCCTCCATCCCCCCCCCCTCTTTTTCTGTCTTTTTTCTTTCCCCAGATTCTCTAGTAAACACCCCCCTTCCCATTCCTCTTCTATTCTACTGGAGACATAGAATCTCCTAATCATATGGCGATAATAACTGTAGCCACTCTCAATGCCCAGGACTTAAACTCCCCTACTAAACAAAGCCTTTTATCTAGCTACCTTGACTCTCACAAACTGCATATTGTGTTTCTCCAAGAGACTCATTGGGATAACAAAGCTAGGCCGTTCCGTGCCCCGATACACTACCCCATATGTGAAATGGCTTCTTTCTCAGAGAAAAAGAGAGGGGTTGTGATTCTGATCCACAGAGACATTAGTTGTGCCATAGAACATGTTGACCGGGATCCCGAAGGATGATACCTGATTTTGGTCTGCTCATTAAATGGAATCTTATACACTCTAGCCTCCATTTACACCCCAAATGTCAAACAGATTCCATTCCTAAGAAAGTTTCTGCAGAGACTAGGAGAATTTAAGAGGGGACACCTATTGATAGGGGGGATCTTAATTTAGTTTGGGACCCTACTCTAGATAAAAAGACCCCGAAAACATACCCTTCCGACCGAAACCTTAATACCCAATCCAATGCGCTGTGCAAGCTTATGTACCAGTATGGCCTTTATGATATTTGGCGTTGCCTTGCCCCGACCGAGCGAGACTACACACATCATTCTAAGCCACATAACTCCTACTCCAGGATCGACTATCTCCTGTGTGATTCTTGGACTTTAGATCAGTTCTGCGCCCCACGGATAAGACCATGCCCCTGGTCGGATCATGATCTCGTCAGTGCCAGGTGCTCTATACTACTCCCTCCTGATTGCAGGCCATCCTGGAGGTTGCCTGACCATCTTCTCTCAGAGGGGGAAATCCCCCAATTGGTAGAGACAATCTCGGATTTTCTGAGACATAACGACACGGGTGACACGAGCCAGGGAATCCTTTGGGCTGCATTCAAAGCCTATCTCAGGGGCCATTTTATTAAGAAAAGTGCGCTGTTAAAAGCTAAAAACAAGGTTTCCCTTGCTAAATTATATGCAGAACTGAGACAGACTGAACTGGCTAACAAAAATATCCCAACTCCCGCCTTGGGCGACCGGGTTGGTGTTATCAGGGATGAAATTAATAAGAGAGAGCAGCTACGAGTTCAGGCAAACCTGCTTCGACTTCGACAAGTGTACTTTTACAAAGGAAACAAAGCCGATAGGTTGCTGGCCCGTAAGCTTAGAGATCGTGCGGTTCAAGCCAGGATCCCCGCGATCTCTACGGCAGCAGGCACAGTTCACTCCCCAAAAGATATTGGGAAGGCGTTTGCTGACTATTATACCTCACTGTATAATCTAAATAGCGACTCTTTAGGAGTCGACGCTCGCAGAACAGCTCCTGGAGGGGTTGGAACTTCCCTACTTGGAAGCAGACGCGATTGATGACCTGACTGCCCCTTTCACTCTGGAGGAAATCAAAGCGGCCATTTTGGCCTTGAAACCACACAAGGCTCCAGGTCCAGATGGATTTATGGGCCTTTTCTATCGTACCTTTGCCCAGCTGCTATCCCCTATTTTGCTCCACCTTTTTGATGAAGTAAGAGAGAGGGGAGCCTTTCTCCCTGAATTTTTGGAAGCTAGCATCCTGACTATACCCAAAGAAGGGAAGGATACGGCGCTCTGTGAGAGCTACCGGCCCATCTCCCTTATTAATGTGGATGTGAAAGTCTATGCCAAGGTCCTTGCGACCAGGCTTGGAAAACACTTACCCTCGCTGGTCCATTTGGACCAAGTGGGGTTTGTACAAGGAAGGCAAGGTACAGATAACACCCGCAGACTACTAAACATATTCATGGAAGCGGCGGATATGGGATTACCCCTCCTCACCCTGTCTATGGACGCAGAAAAAAAGTTTGACAGGGTGGTGTGGGATTATATGTTCTGTGCCTTGGAACGTTTTGGGATTCCTGAGGCGTTTCGTACAGCTATTGCCGCCCTCTACACCTCCCTGACGGCAGTGATCAAAGGTATGGGCTTTTGTTCCGCTAAAATTGCGATCAGGAATGGGACCAGACAGGGATGCCCCCTGTCCCCACTCCTTTTTGCGCTGGTGATGGAACCTCTCGCGGAGGCCATTAGAGAAAGCCCTGGGTCCAGGGCCTTCAGATTCACGATACACTTCATAAATTGGCACTCTTCGCTGATGATCTCACTCTCTTCCTCACTGACCCCGTGGAGTCACTTCCCCATCTCTTCGGGATTATTGAGTCCTTTAATAGTATTTCAAATTATAAGATTAACTTATCTAAAACAGAGGCCTACATGATCCACATTGCACAACCACACCGGAGACTCTACTCGTTCAAGTGGTCGATAGATGGGATCAGGCATTTAGGGGTTTTCTTGTCTCATGACAAAAACATAGTATTGCAGGAAAATTACGCTGTCTTACTGCGGGAAGTTGAGGTGAGATTGAAATCTAAAAAATATGAGGAAATCTCTTGGATGGGCAGAATTGCCGCTCTGTAGATGATGATCCTCCCCAAATTAACCTACATTATGAGGTGTATCCCCATCCCTGTGCCGGAAAAGACTCTACGTGGCTTCCAAACCTCATTTAACTCCTATGTTTGGGACAATAAGCGACCGAGAGTGGCGGCGGCCATACTCCAGGCCCCAATAGATCGAGGAGGGTTAGGACTACCTAACGTCCAAGTATACCACCAAGCGGCGATGATTTTGCACGTCTCTGCGTGGGGACCAGCCCTACCCCCAACGAGATGGAGGGAACTGGAACAGGCTTTCCTCCCTGCCTATGTTGACCTCTCGGATCTGTTGTGGGTTCCTCCACATCTGGCCACACAGATTCCAATTTCTAACCACCTTATCAAAGAATGTCAATTGGCCTGGTTCCACCTAAGACACCACCAGTTGATAGCTCCGCATCCCTCTCCTATCCATCCAGTCGCGTCGCTCTTGCAGGGGCTACCTAATACTCGGCTTGCCCCTTGGAAGGCTATAGAGATTTCTACACTAAGTGATTTCTTCCTGGGCGAGAGTCTTCTTTCGTCCCAGGACATGATCGCTAAATACGGCATTCCCGGGCATCTGGAGTTTGACTTTGTGAGACTTAGATCCATGATGAAGGCATGGGGATTCAAGGTCGACAAGATCAGGAAACCCACGATCTGGGAGGTTATATGGAAGGCGAACCTGCAATTGTTCAAACCCCTTACTGCCCACTATGGAGCCTTCTTGGGGTCTCCCACCCTAGTGAAAACCAGACATATGGCTTCCTGGGAAGCAGAGCTGAGACTCACTTTCATGTCACTTGATTGGACTAAGGCGATACAACTGACTAAATCTGCGCTCCATTGCACCACAATGTACAAACTTTATTTCAAAATTCTCACCAGATGGCACCTAGTGCCGACCAAGCTCCGGACTCTTTATCCTGAGCATTCACCCCTATGCTGGAGGGAATGTGATGTGGGGAGATAGGGACCCCACTCCATATGTGGTGGTCATGTGACAGACTCCGACTACTCTGGTCAAAAGTCAGCACGGCCTGTATGGCCCTAGAACTCCCGACCCCGTATACTCCGGGCCTTGCCCTCCTACATCTAGGGGTAAAAAAGCTTCCAAGACACAGGAGATACCTATTAATCTATCTGTTGACATCAGTCAAGATGTTAATTGCTAGAAATTGGAAAAAGCAGCAGCCCCCGAGATAGCAGACAGTCATTGACTACCTACAATATGTTAAAGCAATGTAAGACTATGTCTTTAGAACAAAGAAACAGTCAGATGTTTTCTGCCTAATATGGGAACCCTGGGAGACCTACCTGAAACCAACTACATAATGCCCTACTCTCTTTAAACCTAGCGACCTTTTCCCGACTGTCTTACTTTTCCCCCCTAGAAGATACACCTCACTATGTGTGACCTGAGGTGCCCTTCGCAACTCTGACCCTTCCCCCTCCCCCCCCCCTCAATGCCCTTACCTCTTTTCCTAATATTCCCCCCCTCCCCTTTGGGAGAGGTGGGTGACCGACTTCATCAGTATTATTCTCATTTATACATAGCATATGTCCTAACTATCCTACCTCACTTAGCTGTCAGGCTCACTAGGTATGGCGTATATGACCATACGATATCTAAAATGCAAAAAAACCAAAACCTCCCCCTTGACAAACCATTACACAACCCCAGGAAAGTGAAAATACACAGCTGAAGTATGATTACTGGGCAAGTTTGACCCCTATACAGGGCCAACCGATCTACTTTGAATGTCATTTGTCCTATGAAAAATTGCGTGTAATTGCGCTCACAAATATGTCAAATGAAAACTGTGTTGTGGTATGGTTTTTTATGATCATTATTAATAAAAAAAAAATTATTCATAAAAAAAAAAAATATTTGAGTTTTCAGGAGAAAATTGATATAATGCGGGCATACAGGAAGTGTAACCCTTTTATGATAGGTGCGAATCAGATATATATCTTTCAAGTTTACTCAATAGAAACGGAAACCAAAAGGAAAAATAAGGCACCCTTTTCCACAGCCCTTGTTAAATATAATTTTAAAGCTACCTTACGATATCCAGCAAGAATCACAATAGAAGACAGTGATTAATTAATCGTGTTAAATACTATTGAAGATGAAAAAGCATTCATAATGGAAAAGAATATAAACTTATAAGTTTTAGGTACATAGCAAGAAGAACTAAATATAGTAATGGTTTACCAGGAAACTAGGGTATAAATTCAACTTGTGCATGGTCGAAAAATTCATTTCGGTTCGGATCGATTCTGATATTTTCGAATTTCGGTTCGGATCGATTTGAATTCGGAAAAATTTGAATGAATTCGTTTCCGATTCGTTTCGGATTCATTTGGATTTGAATAAATTTGGCTGGATTCGGTTTGATTCGGTTTGATTCGGAAATTCGGAATTTCGGTATGTGTTAGGTGGGATGTGCTGTATATTTGACTAGTATTATGTACTGTATATTAGGTGTAACCCATAGCAGAGTGATATAACCTAATATACTGTACAATACTAGTGTAATCCATGGCCATCCGAATCTACCGAATATATCCCAACTAATTCGGATTTATTCGGTACTAACGTAATTCGGAAATTCGAATTGATCCGAATCTCTGAAGTTAACAAATTCGTCCGAATTTGGATTCAGAACAAATCAAGACGCACATGTCTAGTATAAATATTTACAGATTAAGAAGTTAGTTAAATGATTGTGAACATTACTATGACTGGTAATGTACAGAGTATTGTTGTTTTATGTTTTCTGGAGACCAGAGGGAAGACAGGCTTTTATGTATTAAAGATTGATTTGAGTGTTATTTGAGATGGGCTGGGGGGTGTAGTTTTTCTTCTGTCTCTCCCCCCTCCCTACAATCTGTGTTTTTAATAAGTGGTGGCAAAACTTAACTTAGTTTCATGGAATGTGGGGGGGGGATTACATCCCCGATTTAGAGAAAAAATATTCTTAAACTTTTAAAAAAACAAAAACCAGACATTATATTTCTGTAGGAATTACACTTAAAACAGGGTGAAATTGATAAGCTTAAAGTAAACTGGATAAAGGAAATAAAAGCAACACCATGTGATAAGAGGAGCTGTGGAGTAACCATTTTGTTTAATAAAAGTTTGGATTATTAGGTAATAAAGTATGAATTAGACTCCGCAGGACGTTATATGATTGTGCAGGTGGATATAGGGAAGAGTAGATGGTCATTTTGTAATGTGTATGGACCCAATAAATTTGACAGGGAATTTTGGAGTAAATTGAAAAAAAACTAATTCCCTTTCTGGGAGAGAACTTGATAATTACTGGGAATTTTAACATGACTTTGGACCCTGAATTGGATAGATTTGAGCAAATAAACAAGTTTATGCACAGGAAGCTAAGTTATTTAGAGATTTTAGTAAGACGCTGCAGTTGAAAGATATATGGAGGTTACAACATCCAGATGAACACAATTTTTCTTGTGAATCTAGAGCATACAATTTTTTTCTAAAATAGATTTGTTTCTGGTAGAAAGTACGCTGTTGAACCTTGATATTAAGTCTCAAATCAATGAGATTTTACTCTCTGATTATGCAATCATCTGCTTGAAAATTACGTTAAGGAAAGAAAAAGGCAAAAATAGTTTCTGGTTCCCCAGTTATATGAGTAATAATAGTCGATTTTGTAACTGACTGACTAACACTTGGAAAGATTATGTTAAATTAAATTATGCATACCTAGATAAGACAGAGATCTTTTGGGAGGCAGGGAAAGCCGTACTCAGAGGAGAGATCTTTGTGTATATGTGTAGAGTAAAAAAGAAGAATTGGGCTAGGGAAGCGCGCGAATCAATTAAATAATTCGTATAGATATTTAAATAATCCCAAAATTGATACATGAGATAAATACACACAGGCTAAGTTAGAAAGATAAATTTGCTTGAAAGGAAAGTGGGCTTTTGAAGATACCAAATCCAGAGCGTTTTTTCAGGGATACCAGGGGATCTATGCAAAATACCTATTAAAGCTTGTCAAATTTAAAAAGAATAAAAACATAATTGCCAATATAAAGGCAGGAGATAAAAAATATACTCAGGCCTCTGATATTAGACAGGTCTTTTTTAAGTACTACCAGAAAATATATTCCTCAGAATATAGATGATATAGATATAGATGATGTGGAGAAAGAGAGATTTTGGCAAAAGATAAAATTACCAAAAATTTCGGGAGAAGCATTACAAACCATTTATCAGGAAATTACTTGTGCAGAAATTATGGCTGTAATAAATAAGATAAAAACGAATAAAGCAGCAGGCCGAACTACCTGCTGAATTTTATAAAATCATCAAACAGGAAGTGGCGGAAACACTAGTTAAACTCTTTAATGGTTACTATTTTAAGAATAATATGCACTCACCTTATTTTACCGACTCCACGATCACTTTAATTTATAAGAATGGTAAAGATCGGGAAGAACTTGGCTCCAAAAGGCTCATATCATTACTAAATGTAGATGATAAGATTTTGATGGCAATTTTAGCAGAGAGGTTTAAACAAGTCATGGGGAGATCATCCATAAAGACCAGGCGGGATTTATACCAAGTAGGAACTTAGTGAAAAATGTTAGACGTGTACTTTTAATGCTGGACTTTTATTATAATAGAGATAAGAGAGAGCATAAGAAAAACAGGGGAGATATGGCTTAGCTAGCGATAGACGCAGAGAAAGCGTTTGACTCTATTAATTGGGATAATTTATTTACAAAATTGACTAAGTTTGGTATTCAAGGTAGCTTATTGAATATGATTAAACTTATTTATGACAAGCCTAGATCCCAACTCTTGATAAATAATGAGTTCTCACAATATATTATATTACATAAGGGTACAAGGCAAGGATGTTCGCTATCACCCCTGTTATTTAACATGTCACTTGAACCCCTGGCAATTTATCTAAGACAAGAGGTAAAAGGCATCAAAGAGGTAAAAGGCAAGCAGAAAGTGGTAATTTCATTATATGTTGATGATATAATCCTGCTCTTATATGATACCCCTAAAAGTATCCCTAAATGTTTAGAAATTATAAGCAATTACAGTAAATTTTCTGGGTACAAAATGAACATGAAAAAAATCAGAAATCTTATGGATTTCTAAAAATCACAACAGCTATATGACGCTTGGGTTCCAAGAAGTCCACTATATAAATTACCTAGGTCTTAACATGAGTAAAAATCCTAGTGAATGGTATCATCTTAGTTATAAGGAAGTATTCAATAAATTGCCAGAAGAGTTGGCGAGATGGAAAAATGTATAACTTATCATTAATAATTAAGATTATGCTGATTAAAATGATTGTTTTACCCAGGATCTTGTTCCTATACAAAATTTGCCTTTGTTCATAACAAAGTAAGATTTGACTAAATAGAACAGGACTATAGCACAATTTTTATGGAATAATAAAAACCCACAATTGGCATTAGATAGGCTGGTTCAGCGTAAGAAGGAGGGAAGGTTTGCGCTGCCAAGTATTAAACAATATAACTGGGTAACAATGTTAAAATTCGCAATAGACTGGCTGACAGAAGGAGATTATGTAACATATTATATATTATAGAATCAGAATTGATAGCGCCATTTGATATTAAAGCTGTTTTGCTCTTTGAAAAAAAGAAAGTACCAAATAATGTGGGTAAGATGTTGACTTTTGCCAACGTTATTAAGGCATGGCAAAAATTTTGCAATGTAATACAGAGCAGGTTCCAAGTATCTGAATATCTTCTAATAATAGGTGTGGTGGATTTTGTACCTGGTATTTATGATCAGGTTTTTAAAGAGTGAAAAGAGAAGGGATTAATGTACTTTGCACAGTTTAAAAAATATAATATATGCACTATTCAAGTGTTTTCAGAGATTGCAACCAAATTTAATTTGCCCGCAATAAATTTTTTACGCTTATCTCCAGATTAGGAGTTATCTCAGGCAGATATGCCATTTATATCAGGTATTAAATTATATAAAGGAGGAAAACGATACATTTCAGTCTGGTATAATTTATTGATGGCCAAATTAGTGGTCAACCATTTAAACAACCTTAAAGGCTATCTAAATAAGCTTTTTCCCTCAGATTCAGGTGCAGGACATACAAAAGTGTCTTAGTACTATGGAAGTAACCACAGTAATTTGTAGCGGGAAGGATTCACAGTTCAAATTACTGAATAATTATTACGTGACTCCTGATATATAATATCATCAGTAGCACAAAGATGTAAATGCTATAAATGCAAGGCAGAAAAGGCTGACATTGTGCACTGTCTCTGGAATTGCCAGATAATTAAACAATACTGGGGAAAAGTGAAATATTGGCTGAATAAATTTGTACGTACTAAAATCTCTCTTTTTCCATGGAATGTCTTTTTTCTGTATGACTGTGGACATAAAGGGGACAAACAGTTGATAAATATGACCATTATGGCAGCACAAAATATAATATTTAAAAAATGGAAATCTCCTGTGGTCCCTAATCTTACCGAGCTAGTGAACACCATGAAAATGCAAATGACTATTGAGCTACATGATATTAAACCCCTTACGGAAAAACGGTTAAAGACCTATTTTTCTAAATGGATGAATATAATTATGGAATGGCCCCCAACAGTGCAGATTCAGTTTGTTTATTCTCTTAGGAATGACCCAGAGTTTATATTACTAATATTAAAAACTTTCTCCCACAACATTGGGTGACTTGGGGATAATAATGATAATTAGGAGGTAGTACTTTACATGGTAAGGGTTAGTGTAGAGGGATGGGGGTGTTGTTTTTTTGTGATGAGAGCAAAGGAAAAAAAGGCAGGCTCTGCACACAGGAATCCAGATAAAAAGATTTTTAATGAAAAAGATTAAAAAGTACAAAAAGCAGCTACATACGCTGAGTGCACAACAAAAAAAAGTGAACAAGGCAGGTAGACAAACTGACACTGATGTCTGACTAGTTTCACGTCCTCCCACGACGCTTATTCATAGACATATGGGATGTGGTAAGTGGATACTTTAAAAAGGGGAAGCCAGCTCATGGTAAATATCAGTTGTTTTTTGTGTTTTTTTGTTGTTTTGTCATGTTTTGTTTTGTACCCCTCTTGTTTGTTTGGTTTTGTTTTGTACTGTTTTGTTTGTCTGTTTCTTCTATGTTCGATTCTGTGGTGGTACTTAGCTTCTAGAGTGAGGTAGGACAGAGGCAGAATATGATGGTGTGGATTGTGAATCAATATTTAGTAACAAAACTCAAAGATGAATGTAAGGTTGTACAGAGGTATATAAAAGTGTCACTGTATTACTGTATTGATATCTAGAGCTGGTGGAGCTGTGTCTCCAATCAAGATGTATATTATTTCTTTGTTTGTGTTTTCATTGAAAATCAATAAAAGTGATTTAAAAAAAAAAGGAAGATATGTAAGACCAAGTATTATATATGTTTTTTCTCATCTCAGTTAAAAACCCAAGGGAGAGAGTGTGTGTATTTGATTGTGCAGTTGGTAAACTGTGTTCAGGGTCTCTGGGGTTGGGATAATTGGGAGAAGGGTGGGCCATTATCCCAGACAGCTGTGAAGCTGTCCTGTCCATACTTTTGATTAAGCAGCTAATCCTGTGTGGTTAATTAGAAACTGTGAGAGTTTAAATAGGAGTCTGACTGTTACCTATGAGAGAGAGAGTTACACAGCTAGAGTGTGTGTTAAAAGACTTGTTTCTGTGAGCTACTAAAAAGGACATTATTCTTGCAAAGCACTGTGAAATACTGTGAAATGCTGTGAAGTGCTGGGACATGATTGTAAGTACAGCTACTTACTAAAAGTACTTTACATTCCTGCAGAGGAAGGATTACCCTGTTTTTGAAACTGAACTGCCTGTTTGTTGTTGCTTTGAAAAATAAAAGCCTTTTAAACTACAATGGGCTGTCCTGTGCTGCATTTGTGCCCTAGAAGACTGTGGTTAAATGTGTTCCTGTTACAATATCTACACCTAATAAGCTTAGGGAGCTGGATGGAGGGATGTTCTTCAAATACCTCGATCTCAACTCCCTTAGGAGCTACAAACCCCTCATGTTGGTTCTTTTACTAGTTGTTCAAGAGATTCCCCTTGCAAAGATTACAGGATACACTTCTAGTTGATTTAGCATTGGGTGCTTCCCAGTCTACACCAGGCACAGTCCCCCACTACTATAATATTGCCCTGCATTGTAATTTTTGCGATTTCATCAATTAATAGTTGATATGATGCTCCATTCTGTAATGAAGGCCTATATACTACCCCTATTCTAAACACCTGTTTGTCTTCAGTTTCTATAGTTACCCAAACACTTTCTACATTGACATTGGTTTGTACAGTTTCAGTCACTTTAATATTTTCTTTCACGTACAGACGTACCCACCACTTTTTTTCCTACTTTTATTGCAGTAAGCGCAGGAAATGTATTTACTAAACTGCGAGCATTTGTGCACATTGCATGAAGAACATTTCTAGAATACTTAAATCCCTTTGTATGGTCAATACATTCCCTGCTTACATTATTCAGTCTTACTCATTTTTTTTTTTTTTTACTTTTTTATTTATTGACAAAATTAATAACATAACATCAATATATCTACTATTTTGGGATTTAGCAGATTCCAAAAATACACAAAAAACAAGAACCCCCCACCAAACATAGTAATACCTGTTAACATAAAATATTAGAATAGTTCAATTATTCTGCAAGCAAAAGTGGTTGCACTAACCATTCCCCACTGTATGGAGTATAATATGTATCCTAAAATAAATATTCAGTTATACCTATACATTTCTAGGTAAATCCTTTTGAACTTATATAATGTACAGTTAAGTTTCCCTTAGGTATTTCTACCAGTTCTGAATTACATTTTACATTTGCACTTACACAAAAAAAATTTTGATAATAATAATACAAAATATAAATAAAAGTAAGATTATAGATCTCCAAGATTAGAACCAAATTTCCAGGATAATTCCATTTATGGTAACATATCTACTGAGGGAATTAAGCCTTATGTGAGGAGAGGAGAGAAAAAAAGGGAAGGGGGGTACCTAACATACACAGAGAGGGGAAGTGGGGGGGGCAAGGAAAGGGGGGAATCACATCCTTTTTCTCCAGATTCACTTTGTATTGTCTGAGGAAACGACCAGGAGATTGGTCGAGAAATGCGTTACTAAATAAAGCGTTATATTCTTTTAAGCAAAGATCGGAAGTTGCCCTTGTTTTTAATTAGCGGTATTGGTGATTTGATCAGAGACCGAATACCTCCTGCAGTTGTGCAAATTCGAAGAAGCAGCAGTGATTACCACAGCTGAACCGGGTCCAGTGTACTAGCCACTGTTAAGTGCTAGCCTGCTGATCTGCACTGGTCATAGTACAGTGCCACTCCATCTGGTAAACGCATTTCTTAAACAGCACACTTTTGCTTGTCAAACAGAATCACGCTATGAGGCACCCTCTTCTTGTTTATTTCATTTAGCAGCACACTCTACACTCTGGGATCAAGAGGAGCAGCCTTGTTTTTACAGTTGTTTGTAGACTCTACCACAAACATTACCGTCTTACGGTTAAAACATCCATAACAGAGTCTCTATATACATTTGATCCACAAACTGAATGGACTTTATTTTATCATACAAATTTATTGTTTAGCGCGCCTTTCTTCCACTCCTGGGATACTCAATTAAGCCTTATGTGAGGATAGAAGAGAAAAAAATGGGAAGGGGGGTACCTAACATACACAGAGAGGGGAAGTGTGGGGGGGAAAGGAAAGGGGGGAATCACATACTTTTTCTCCAGATCGCTGGAAAGGTGCCATTGTCAATATTGTGTTTGAACCAGTCTTAAATGAAGTAACAACTTGTATTTGGGACTCGGCTGCTAGAGACAAGATCAAAGTAACCCATTTAGAGAAAAGAGCTGCACCTGTTTTTTGTTGAATATCCTCAGGCTAAGCTGTTCTAGTATCATTTGATTATATACAATTTTTACAAATTCAGTGAATGTAGGCCCTCTTCTTTTCTTCCTGTTTTTAAAGATCAAATTTCGCCCTATCAAGATTAATGTGTTTATAAGTTTATAATGTGTGTTGGTAGTTGAATATTTAGTCAGGAAAATGATCTGATCAGGTTGGAGTCTAAGATCCCCACAATATAATCTATTGACCCAGAAAGTCACCTTACTCCAAAACTGTATAAAATATTTGCCGAAGGCAGCATTACATCTTGGGCAGTTCTCTTCTTTATTGTACCATTTTGTTATCCTAGCGGGAGTAATGTATAATAAATTAATCAATTTAAAATGAGATTATTTCCAGCTAGTGGATTACAATGTGTTTTCCACTAGTCGGATACTTTTCATGATATTTTCTCTTGGGAGATCTATCAATATCCTGTTACATTTATAGAATAGAGTTTCAATATGTGTCCTTCTGAGTATGCTCTAATAACTTTATGTAATAATCCTAGGGAGATATCGAGTCCCACTTCGAGTTTAAGAGAATCAATCCAATGTCTAGTCTGAAGGTATGCAAAGAATGTGGATCTAGGAAGATTGAACTCCAAGCTCAGGTCCTGAAAGAGTTTTGCCTGCAGCATTCCACTTTCACACACTTCCCTGATTGATCTGATACCTCTCCTAGCCCATAGTGTAAATACACCTTGTTCCAGACCTGGACCAAATTCGGGGTTTCCAACTAAAGGCAAATAACCTGATCTACGATACTTAATCTTAATTTCTGTATACACACTTTGCCAGGCTTTGATTATATACCTGAAGGTATGGAGTTGAACCACATTTTCCAGCAATTTAGGAATTGGTATAAGGAGGACTGCTTTCAATGCATACGGATGTATTAATTGGGCTTCAATCTCAGTAAAGGAAACACTCCTAAATGTAGTGTTTTTATCATTAAATAAACTAGAATATAAATTTTTGTTAATATTTTTGTCATGCTCTGGGGGATAGGTGGGTATGTTAACACTGCCCCCTAGTTAACACTACCCCCCATATTGAATGTCGATACATGTGTAATTAAAGATGGTGATAGATTACAGACTGATCTATAGAAGAAGAGTACTGATATGAATAATTTGCTACAATTTGACAGTGCCCATCCAGAGAGTTTAAAAAGGTCTATACAAGAAGAGTATGGATATGAATAATTTGCTACAAATTGACAGTGCCCCTCCAGAGAGTTTAAAAAGGTCTATACATGAGGAGTACAGATATGAATAATTTGCTACAATTTGACAGTGCCCATACAGAGAGTTTAAAAAGTCTATTCCTAGAGAGTATGTTGTAAGTATATTTTACTACTTTAGCTCAAAGGAGATAAGAGAAGCAATCATTTATTCAGAGAGGGGTTATGATTCCATAAGGAAATTGATTAAGTTGTTACAATCCCCAGAGATGATTTATTGCGTAATATAAAAGGTAGTTAAAAAAATAAGAGAACATCTAAACAAAATAGAATTATGTGTTTTCAAATATAATATATCTAGGCAAAAGATTCTTAGAATTTTGAGGAAACATTTAATTATACTGAAACTTTGTAATCCTGTAGTACCTGACACTCGATGTTATCCAATGCCTGCATGTTAAACAGCAAATAATTTGAGAGATTCATTGGTGAGGGCTGATATTGGTCCTTCTATTAGATAATATATAATGTGGATTTACACTGCAATAATTTGATTAAGGGTAATGTTTTTCTGGAGTAAAATATAAAATTCAGTGATATCAAGTTTGCTGTTTATCTTTTGAAATGCCCTTGTGGGCGTGTTTATGTTGGGAGACCAACTGTGTTGTGCAGGAAAGTAGCATTGAATATGAGAAATAAGAACATTTAGTCAACTGTGGCACAGCAATTTTTTTTTAGAGGTGGGGCACACTAGAAGCCAGCTGAGGTATCAAGTAATTGAACTCAGTGAACATCCTTGTGAACATCCTCAGGAGGTATGTATGTATTGTGCACTTGTAAAGTGTGGCTAATCACCCATTAGGGTTTCAAGGCGCTGCTCATTTATCGACCTCAGAAGGATGAAAGACTCACTGGACCTCACCCGGGATCGAACCTGTAACCCTTATTATTATTATTATTATTATTATTATTATCGGTTATTTGTAGAGTGCCAACAGATTCTGCAGCGCTATAAACAAAGGGGAGTACAACAAAACAAGTAAAGGGATCAGATGGGTAGAGGGCCCTGCCAAGAGTTGCACTGTTGTAATCCACTCTTAAGAAGGTTATCTACAAACAGCTGGACTCTTAGGCTTACATGCTAAGGGGGTTCAGGGGATAGCAATGGAGGAGTGGAACTGGTATAAAGTAAGGTTAGCATAGGTTGTATGCATCCTTGAACAGTAGAGTCTTTAGGGAGCACTTGAAGCTTTCAAAACTAGGGGAGAGTCTTGTGGGGCGAGGCAGAGAGTTCCACAAGATGGGAGCCAGTCTGGAGAAGTCCTGTAAACGGGAGTGCAATGAGGTAACCAGAGAGGAGGAGAGTAGGAGGTCATGAGCAGAGCGAAGGGGACGGGAGGGGGAGTATCTGGAGACAAGGTCTGAGATATAGGGGGAGCAGTGCAGTTGAGGGCTTTGTATGTCAGAGTGAGAATTTTGTGTTCGATCCTAGAGGCAAGAAGAAGCCAGTGAAGGGATTGGCAGAGAGGAGCAGCAGATGAAGAGCGACATGTAAGGAAGATGAGTCTGGCAGAGGCATTCATTATGGATTGTAAGGGAGCTAGGCGGCAGGTGGGGAGACCAGAGAGGACAGAGTTGCAGTAATCAAGGTGGGAAAGAATGAGAGAGTGTTTTAAAATCTTAGTTGTATCTTGTGTAAGGAAGTATCTAATTTTGGAGATGTTTTTAAGGTGGAAGCGGCAGGCTTTAGCCAAGGACTGAATGTGAGGAGTGAAGGAAAGATCTGAGTCAAATGTGACCCCGAGACATCGGGCATGCGGGGTAGGGGTAATGATGGAGTTGTCGACAGTTATAGAGATATTGGGGGTGGAGATTTTGGAAGAAGGGAGGAAAATGAGGAGCTCAGTTTTGGAGAGATTTAGCATGAGGTAGTGGGAGGACATCCAGGAAGAGATGTGAGAAAGACAGTTAGTGACACGGGTTAGCAAGGAAGGAGATAGGTCTGGTGCAGAGAAATAGATTTGGGTGTCGTCGTCATACAAATGATATTGGAAACCATGGGACTTAATTAGGGAGCCTAGTGATGACGTATAGATTTATATAAGAGAAGGGGACCGAGGACAGAGCCTTGCAGTACTCTGACAGAAAGTGGTGACGGGGCAGAGGAGGCCCCAGAAAAGGCTACACTGAAGGTACGGTTTGATAGGTAGGAAGAGAGCCACAAAAGGGCTGTGTCACAGATGCCGAAGGATTGGAGGGTTTGGAGCAAAAGAGGGTGGTCAACAGTGTCAAAGGCTGCGGACAGATCAAGGAGGATAAGCAGGGAGAAGTGGCCTTTTGATTTTGCTGAAAGTAGGTCGTTGGTGACCTTAACAATAGCTGTCTCTGTGGAGTGATAGGGACGAAATCCAGATTGCAGCGGGTCAAGAAGGGAGTTTAATGTAAGGAAATGGGATAGGCGTGCATATACTAGTTTTTCGAGAAACTTTGAAGCAAGAGGGAGGAGGGAAATAGGCCGGTAGTTGGATGGGGAGGTAGGATCAAGGGAAGGTTTTTTGAGGATAGGTGTGACCAGTGCATGTTTCATTGATGAGGGAAATATACCAGTGCTGAGGGAGAAGTTGAAAATGTGTGTTAGTATAGGGGTAAGGGTAGCAGAGAGGGAGGGGAGTAGCTGTGAGGGGATAGGGTCAAGGGGACAGGTAGTGAGGTGAGAGCGCAGTATAAGTGCCGAAACTTCTTCCTCAGTAACAGGGGAGAATGAACTAAGTTTCAGGTTATGAGGGTTGTGGTTGAGTGAGAGTGTTTGAGGGGGGAGAGAATGGAATTATGTTGAGAGCTGATTTCATGTCTGATGGAATCAATTTTGGCTCAGTAGAGAGGGAATGCTGAAATAGAGAGAAGCCTTTTGGATGTTTAAATTTTAGACACTGTTACCGAGGGGCGTATTTATGCCTAGGCCAACAAGGCCGGTGCCTAGGGCAGCAGATTTGGGGGGGGGGCGGCACTGGCACTAGCAACTGCATATATTAAAAAAAAAAAAAAAAATTCGCTAAAATTTTAAAGTTTTTGTTTGGCGGTCACGTGACCCGGCTTTTGCCAAGGTCACGTGACATTTCCTAACTTCCGCCCCGGACCGCACGCCTTCCTGTCCGCTCGCTCACAGTTGCCGCACATAGATGGAGGGAGACACGCACGTGCGCATGTGATCTCCCTCCCAGGGCAGTGAGGAGCAGCTGTGAGTGGGAGCCTAAAACAGAGAGGACTGGTGAGGAGGGGGGTGACCCGGCAGGAGGACTGGTGAGGAGGGGGGTGACCTTTCGGGCAGGCACAGAAAGAATAATAGTAAGTACTCACTGCTCAGCTCACTCAGTCCTACCTGTTAGTATTGTGGAGTCGACTTTAAATTTTAAAGTCCACATGTATTTCTATAAACTGACTTTCTGTCAATAAAGCTGCACAGGGCAGCACAAAACGTAAATACGCCCCTCTCTCAGTATTTTTTTTTTTTTTTTGTAATAATTAGGTTTACTGCTTTGTAAATTTCTTCCTTTTGATTTAATGGTTTTTAACAATTTGAGTGCACATATATTATAAATATCCTTCTGTGAATATATATGTATATCAATTAATGGCAGTAATGTGCATGAGAAAATTGATATGGAATTTAGGAAATGTAAATAATGCTTAAAAAAATAAGTGATATTTATTTTATTTCATACTAGTTGGTAAGCCTGCCCAGAGGGCAGTCTATGTTTTGTTAATAAAAAAAATAAAAAAATTGAACTACAGAAAAAAATAAAATAATTATCAAAAAAAAAATTATTTAAACCTAATCCCTATGAAAATTAAAAAGCTCCCCCCCAAAATAAAAATACCCCTAATCTAAAATTTTTTTTTTTTAAAAAAAAACCTTAACCCCCCAAAAATAAAAATAAAACCTAATCCCTATGAAAATAAAAAACCTCACAAAATAAAAACACCCCCTAATCTAATGCTAAACTACCAATAGCCCTTAAAGGGACACTGAACCCAATTTTTTTCTTTTATATTTCAGATAGAGCATGCAATTTTAAGCAACTTTCTAATTTACTCCTATTATCAATTTTTCTTCGTTCTCTTGCTATCTTTATTTTTAAAAATAAGGCATCTAAGCTTTTTTTTGGTTCAGGACTCTGAACAGCACTTTTTATTGGTGGATGAATTTATTCACCAATCAGCAAGAACAACCCAGGTTGTTCACCAAAAATGGGCCGGCATCTAAACTTACATTCTTGCATTTCAAATAAAGATACCAAGAGAAAAAAGAAAATTTGATAATAGGAGTAAATTAGAAAGTTGCAAAAAATGTCATGCTCTATCTGAATCATGAAAGAAAAAAATTGGGTTCAGTGTCCCTTTAAAAGGGCTTTTTGTAGGGCATTGCCCTAAGTTAAACAGCTCTTTTGCAGTTACCAACAATTCTAAGTTGCCCCAACAGTAAAACCTATGACCCACCAAATAAACACTAAAAAAACTAAACTATCCATTGCCCTAAAAAGGGCATTTGTATGGGCATCGCCCTTAAAAGGGCATTCAGCTCTTTTGCTGCACATCCCTAATCTAAAAATCACTGCCGTACACTGGATAGTGAATTCAAGGTACGCGATTAAAAATGGCGTCCCTTGAATTCCTATTGGCTGATATGATTCTTCAAATTCAAATCAGCCAATAAGATGAGAGCTACTCAAATCCTACTGGCTGTTTAAATCAGCCAATAGGATGAGAGCTACTGAAATTCTATTGGCTGATTTGAATAGCCAATAGAATTTCAGTAGCTCTCATCCTATTAGATGATTTGTGCAGTCAATAGGTTTTGAGTAGCTCTCATCCTATTGGCTGATTTAAATTTGAAGAATTAAATCGGCCAATAGCAATTCAAGGGTCGCCATTTTTAATCACGTACCTTGAATTCACTATTCAGTGTACAGCGACGATCATACGGAGAGGATCCTCCATGCTCCATGGCTCCGCGGTCGCCAGTTTTCAGTTCCAGGGTCACCGGTCTTCAGCTCTGCCCTATTCTCTGCTCCGGATTGTTCCTGGAAGAAGAAAGAAGAGGTCGCCGATTGGAAGAATACTTCACCGCATGGGACAGGACCTTCTCTGCCAGACTTCAGGAACGGTGAGTATCAACCTGGGGGTTAGACTTAGGTTTTTTTTTATTTTTATTTAGATTAGGGTGGGCAATTCCTAAAAGAGCTAAATGTCCTTTTAAGGGCAATGCCCAAACAAATGCCCTTTTCAGGGCAATGGGTAGTTTAGGTTTTTTAGTGCTAGGTTCTTTTATTTTGGGGGGTTTGGTTGGTGGGGGGGTTACTGTTAGGGGGGAGTTAGACTTTTTTCTTCTGTAAAAGAGCTGTTTATCTTGGGGCAATGCCCTGCAAAAAAACCCTTTTAAGGGCTACTGGCAGTTTATTCTTAGATTAGGGGGTGTTTTTATTTTAGGGGGACTTTTTATTTTCATAGGGATTAGGTTTAATTTTGTAAACTTTGATAATTTGTTTTATATGTTCTGTAATGTTAGTGTCAGGGTGCCAGGAATCAGACTAAGACAAGAAGTGCAAAAATAATCACACCTTTATTAATAACCAAAATAATAAAAAGTCCATAAGTCAAATAACAAGCCAGGAGTCAAAACCAGAGTTGGTAGTCAGACGAGACGAGTCAGGAGCCAAAGCAAGTAGTCAGATGAGCCAGAATCAGGAACAAGGAGAACAGCAAAGTCAGGAACAAGCCAGGGATCAGGAACCAGAAGAGACGTCAGACTAGCCAGGTAATACACAGGAACTCACAAACAGGTCTGAGACAATGCAAGGGCAAAGCATACTGAACAGAGGCCCTTTAAATAATAAGTGATGACATTACACTTCTGAGACTGCAACTTGTCTTATTGCGATGTGGGGTTTTGCAGTTTAGGGGTTAATAGGGCAAATAGGTTTATTGCGATGTGAGGTTTTTGCAGTTTAGGGGTTAATAGTTTTATTATGTTTATCGCAATGTGGGTGTTTTGCGGTTTAGGGGTTAATAGGGTAATTAGGTTAATTGCGATGTGGGGGTTTTGCGGTTTAGGGGTTAATAGGGTAATTGGGTTTATTGCAATGTGGGTGGTTGACGGTTACGGGATTAATTGCTTTATTATTTTGTGATGTGTGGGTTTGCGGTGTATGTGTTAATACTTCATCTGGGAGTTTCAGGATTTTTTTTGTTATACCTCGTGCGGGCGGTGTTTTTTTGTTTTTTTTGTAATGCTCCATTTGCCTTCAGTGCATCCCAGTGGATTCCGAAAATGGCAGGGTGGTCCAGGTGAATTCTTTTGGCTGCGCGTGCAGCCAACATTCCATTGAGGATGTGTGCGCAACTGCCGACGGCAACGGACATTACAAACGCAATCATAGTATAGATTCTTCTATAGCTCTCTAGGGAACATCATACCCACCAGTATTTGGTTTCTCACAGTGATGCTAAGTTGCTGCATCGTTGCATGTACTTTAGTTGTTCTCTCACAGTCTTTATAGTTTGATAGCATTCCAGTTGGTGTCTTGTCCTGTGTCATATGTTTCCTCTGCAATGCACATTACACTATCTCAAATTGTTGCAAGTATCTATAAAATACTTGGTTCTTCTTTGTGCTACTGTTATGTAGCTTCTGTACATGGCCTTTTTTGTTAGTACTCTAAGAAATATATATATATATATATATATATATATATATATATATATATAAATATACTGACACTGTGACTGATATAAAAGTGTAATACAAGTAGACCAACTGGAAAATTAGCCTAAAATCTACTTGGTGCTATGTCCCAAAAATAGTTAACCATTTACATAAAGAGAAACGTAAAAAAACATTTAATGGATAATTAAAAATTCCTATTACATGTTATAACCACCCATTACTCCATACCCAAAACAAACACACAGGGAAAGAGGGAGAGAACTATTCCAGACAAAGAAAACCTATGTTATACCCCTACCGATTCCTGGCCAATAACTGGAACCTCTGCATCAGGTATGAGGTTTAAGAGCACAGGAAGATACTAAAAAACACACACAAGCACACTGGCCTTTGTCAATGAGAAAATGTGTTAGTAATCTGCTACCTTTGCATTTATTTTCTTGCTGGCAATTAAGTACATATTATGCCCTACTGGATATTGCTTACACACCATGTCCTGCGGACTATAACTTGTATGCTGTGGTCAGTTGGCTCCTATCTGCTTAGTGTGCACTGCTGGCCTGTTTTTGCATATTTGCTCTGGTCAAACACCAGTTTCATGACTTGCCTTGCAAGTGATTTTGTCATAAACACTAGTAATACTTTTTTGTTCTTCAGTTGCATTGATAAAGCATTCAACACTACTTTATCTGTCAATTAATTCCTTTTTGTCAACAACCTACTAACATCTCCACTATAATCCAATCTCCCTGTACTTCACGCTATGCAGATAAAGCATAAAATATAGTTGCTATTATAGTTTGCTTAAAAAAGCTTTCAATGTCAAATGCTAATGTTCAAATGCAAACTGTTGAGGCGGTTAACACATCTTATGCAGTATTTTAAAATTTGATTTATGAAAAATATTTTTTTGAATGTTGAGAGATTGTTGGGAACTTGTCTACTTTCACTCGGGCCCATTATATCAATTTAAAACATGTGTGCACTTTTATATTTACTTACATGCAGTAATAAATGAAAATTCATATTTAATTTGTTTAAAGTGTGATATATTTGAAACTGTATATTTTTGAAAAAAAATATTGTTTATTAACATGAGCATGCACAAGAATGTTATCATTAATTTAAACTGTGTGAGTGTGAAAAACTAAGAAATGACATTTAAATAAGGCTTGTGCAGAAATAATCAAAACTCACAAAGGGACATACAGCTCATGTGGGGTCAGTGAACCTTTGGGGCCTATTTATCAAAGGTTTTGCGGACCTGATCCGACACTGCGGATCAGGTCCGCAAGACCTCGCTGAATGCGGAGAGCAATACGCTCTCCGTATTCAGCATTGCACCAGCAGCTCACGCCGCCCCTGCAGACTCGCGGCCAATGGGCTGCCAGCAAGGGGTGTCAATCAACCTGATCGTACTGGATCTGGTTGAACTCCGGTGATTCCTGTCCGCCTCATCAGAGCAGATGGACAGGGTTATGGAGCAGCGGTCTTTAGACCGCTGCTTCATAACTGGTGTTTCTGGCGAGTCTGAAGACTCGCCAGAAACACAGGCCCACAAGCTCCGTTCTGAGCTTGATAAATGGGCCCCTTTGTGTAGTTAATAAATACAGATACTGTACATCTTGGTTCGAGTGAAGTAAATGATAAGATGCAATGAACTCTTTTAAGGTTTAGGGGAGGCATGGTCAAGGGATTTCCTTCTTTAATGATGTGCTGGCAGCAAACAAACAACGTCCACTGCCCGTTTGCCGCAAACTTGGCTGGACAGGCTCCCTAGTTGGGAACCTTGTCCATCTGTGACTTGAAAAATGGGACCCACAGATTTTAAAGAATAACATCACCAAATGTGCATTTTATGTTGATCTCTGTATATCTAATTCAATAAAATATTACAATAAATGATAAAACATTATAGATCTTCATTTATTCAGAAGCAAAAAGAGTTTGTTCAATATTTATTTGCTGCAGTAACATATGCTAAGAAAGAACTACAATTAACATCACTCTAATTACGCTTTTACAAAATATTACAGAAGGATTCTTAGATTGCTGGGAAATATATAATTTAACCATATATATAAATTTATTTTTGCTTGTTTTGTTCATGATGTTTTTATGAGCTAGAATATTAATTTGTGGAAGATTATCTAAACAGCTTCTCCAACCATCTGTAATTTTTATAGTCTCATGCTAAACCAAAGATGGGCTGGCTCATAAGCTTACATTCCTGCTTTTTCAAATTAAGATACCAAGAGAACAAAGATAAATGATAATAGGAGTAAATTAGAAAGTTGCTTAAAATTGCATGCTCTATCTGAATCATGAAATAAAAAATTTGGATTCAGTATCTCTTTAAGTCATAATTGATCTTCTAGGTCTCCTTAAGGGTACAGCATGCCTTACTGCAGCAGGGACAAAAATCACTTTCTTAGTAAAATTGTTAAGATAGAGGACCCACTCAAGAGTAACCACATGATGTGCCTACATGGACTGGAAGGATGAGTTGTATGAAGAGAAGACACCAAATGATGAGCATGAATGTCACTTTCAGGCTCCCATGAATTATCCTCAGGATTATAACTCTTCTATCGGACAAGATATTCCAGACGACTCTGGAAATACAATAATCCAAAATCTTTTAAACCTTGTATTCATCCAAACCACTAGCTGACACAGGAACAACGGAAGTCTGTACCTGAGACCAAAATGGGGGACACAGGAAAACAAGGAATGGAAGTTGAAACAGCAAAGATCTTGTAAGAAATAGAAACATTTTATGATTCTACACACAAATAATTAATCAAGCAGTTAAATCATAAGTTCATATTAAAACATTTTTCCCCCTTGCTTTTAGTCTATATGGAAATTATTATTGTAGGTTAGCTATGTGCTCCTTGGACACTTGGCAGAAGATACAGCTTGTGCTTACTTTATGATCTGAGTGCTCAGCCTTGAAAGATACATAGTGCGCCATAAGTTTTAATTTGTTTTAATATGCTTTTTCTCTTTAGCAGAATAAACAGTTATTAGAACTAGTCCTTATAGTGACTAATACCTATTTATTTGGTAGAATTGTTTATACAATGTGTAGGGAGGCAGCTATGTCACTGCTTGCTGAGGAATTTTGAAGATTAATCAGATTAAAATTAGCACAGATTTATTTTGTAAACAGATTGATTTAGGTAAAAGAGCAGATCAGATTGAAAATTGGAAACAAAATTGAAGCAACTTGTAAAACTTGTGTCCTGTTCGTGTTGAGATGAGATTTTGCTAAGACACTTGCCTACTTAGTATTCGCTACCAATGAGCCGTTAAAAATGGAGCTAAGCTACCAAAGCGGTCGACAGCTAAAAGTAATTTACGGCTCCATTTTAGTACCAGGTATCCATTGAAATAATTTCCGCTTTGCGTGCAGTCGCTCTTTTCGTGTAGGTGTAAGTTAGTGTCTTAACGCTCCCATCCAATGCCAGATTTCTAAAACATTAATAGGTTACTATGGTAACCCGACCTTACACTACACTCAACCGCATATAAGGCGCATCATACAATTGCGGCGCATATATTTTACCCGTCGCTGGCTGTTAAAATAAAATCAAACACCTAACGCATGCGCAATATCTACCTCTCAACCCCAACCCCCCCACCACAATAACTAATGTATTAACCCCTAATCTGCTGACCCCCATATCGCAAAGTATCTATCAAAGTAATTAACCCCTAAACCAACACCCTCCAAAACGCAAACTAGCTATTTAAACTATTAACCCCTAATCCGCCATTCACCCACATCGCAATTAACATAATAAATCTATTAACCCCTAATCTGCCATGCCCCACAATGCAAACTAGTTATTAAAACTATTAACCCCTAATCCACCATGCCCCCACAACACAAACTAGCTATTAAAACTATTAACCCCTAATCCACCATGCCCCCACAACACAAACTAGTTATTAAAACTATTAGCCCCTAATCCACCATGCCCCCACAATGCAAACTAGCTATTAATATTATTAACCCTAATCTGCCATGCCCCGCAATGCAAATAACTAATCACTAAACCCCCTAACCTAACATCCCCTAAATTAACCCCGATTACATTAATTTAAAAAATCCTAAATTACAATTAAAATAAAAATCCTAACATTAAAGGGATAGTCAAGTCCAAAAAAACTTTCATTTTTCAAATAGGGCATGTCATTTTAAACAACTTTCGAATGTACTTTTATCAACAATTTTGCTTTGTTCTCTTGATATTCTAGTTGAAAGCTAAACCTAGGAAAGCTCATATGATAATTTTTAAGCCCTTGAAGGCCGCCTCTATTTTATTTACTTTTCACAGCAGGGGAGAGCAAGCTCATGTAGGCCATATAGATAGCATTGTGATCACGCCCGTGGCTAGTGGCAGACACTGCACTAATTGGCTAAAATGCAAGTCAATAGATAATAACTAAAAGTCATGTGATTAGGGGCGGTCAGAAGATGCTTAGATACAAGTTAGTCACAGAAGTAAAAAGTGTATTAATATAACAGTGTTGGTTTTGCAAAACTGGGGAATGGGTAATAAAGGGATTATCTATCTTTTTAAACAACAAAAATTCTAGTGTTGACTGTCCCTTTAATTTAAAAATTAAACCTAAGATTAAATTACAATAAATAAATCTAAAATTTCAAAAAATAAAAAAATAAACCAAATTATCCAAAATAAAAAAATAAACCTAATACCTATGAAAATAAAAAAGCCCCCCAAAATAAAAACACACCCTAATACAAACTAAACTATCAATAGACCTTAAAAGGGCCTTAAAAATGCTAAATCCCCCCTCTAACAGTAAAACCCACCACGTACCAAACTCCCCAAAATAAAAAAAAATAACACTAAAAACATCCTAAACTACCCATTGCCCCTAAAGGGGCATTTGTATGGGCATTGCCCTTAAAAGGACATTCAGCTCTTTTACTGCCCTTAAAAGGGCATTTAGCTCTTTTTTAGTGCCCAATATCCCTAATCTAAAATAATAATAAAAAAAAAAAAAATTAAAAAAACTAACTCTAAGCCCAAAATAGGTACTCACCATTCCTGAAGTCCGGTGGAGAAGGTCCTCTTCCAGTCGGCAACATCTTCCATCTTCATACAGGACCAAGCCAGCGCAGAGCAGAGATGACGATTGAATGCAAGGTACGAGTTTAAAAATGGCGTCATTTGCATTCCTATTGGCTGATTTGGATCTTTAAGGATGAGAGTTACTGAAATCGTATTGGATGTTCTAATCAGCCAATAGGATTGCAGTAGCTCTCATGTTTTACACCTAGTTGAGCTGGGTGTAATTTTTGTTACCGTATAGGCAGCCTCCGACAGTGCATTAACTTTTTGCGCTGGCATTGGAAACCGGGTATAATTTAAAGATTAGCGGCTTCTGATAAATTTGTATGCGACGCGATAATGTTTTTGGCAGCCGGAGTACCGTTGGAAGCAGTCAGTGATATTGCTTCCAACAGCTTATTTAACGGTTTGCAGGCGCATGCAAACCTAATTACGGCTCAATGGAAACAAGCTCAAAGTGTTTGTCACCTGATGAAGTTCCTTCTAGGTGAGTGTGTGATACAATAACTGATACAAACTAAGTATTGCTGAATGTATAATTAATGCTTTGTTTTAGTATTAGTTTACAACGAAAAGTGATGATATTTCACAGCATTTCAGTCTCCTCCCTTTTTCAGCACTAATAGGCAAATTTGGTGCGGTCCCTGGTACAAAAATCTCCTAAATTTGATTTTTGACTAGCCTTGGATGTTGTTACCTAATAGCATAATCTACAAAAGTTTATTTCAGAAAAGGAAATGGTGCATGGGTAGAGAAAGAAAGGGTTTATTATTATTATTATTATTATTAATAATAATAAAAGTAATAATAATGCTGATGTCTTGTATTGCTGAATAATTGTTCTTTGTCAAAAACATGAATAAAAAAAATGTATTATGGAATGGAGAGATATTTTCCAACCAAGTAGATAAGTACTAATAGAAATAAGAATTGTCATCAAATTGTATCTAAGCCCTCCTGAAGGCACTCCAACAACAGAAGAATGCATAAGGTAGACCACTGATGGTTCCTCCATACATATAATTTATGCATGTATGATTGGACCACATGCAACTATAAGTGTTAATGTGAGGAAGGATGACTAATAAAATGCAGGTGTTTAACAAACATGCAGCTAGATTACGAGTTTGGCGTTATGAGTGAAAAAGCAGCATTATGGCCCATAACGCTTCATTTCCTCTAATGCTGCTATTACAAGTTGTGTCGGTATAGGTGTACCGCACACCTTTTAGCCAGTCATGCAGCGTCAGTACTGTACTTTTATAAAAGTCATTTTCCAATGGGACTCCCATAGCGCCGGCATTACGTGTTTGCCTGGGAGGCCAAAAAGTGAGCGGTACACTCTATAACCACAAGATCCGTACCGCCATATAAAGTCAGTAGTAATGAGTTTTACGTTACAAAGCTGTACCATAAAACTCATAACTAAAGTGTTAAAAAGTACACTAACACCCATAAACTACCTATTAACCCCTAAACCGAGGCCCTCCCACAACACAAATACTATAATAAATGTATTAACCCCTAATCTGCCGCTCTGGACATTGCCGCCACTATTAAAATGTAGTAACCCCTATTCTGCCGCCCCCGACATTGTCACCACTATATTAAACCTATTAACCCCTGAACTGCCACCCTCCCGAATCGCAAACACTATTTAAATATAATTAACACCTAATTTGCCGTCCGCCCACACCGCCACTATAATAAATTTATGAACCCCTAAACTGCAAGCCCCCCACAAAAAAATATACTAAAATAAACCATTAACCCCTAAACAGAAAGCCCCCACAATGAAATATACTAAAATAAACTATTAACCCCTAAACCGAAATCCCCCCACAATGAAATATACTAAAATAAACTATTAACCCCTAAACCTAACACCCCCTAACTCTATATTAAAATTACAATTTCCCTATTTTAAATTAAATTAAAACTTACCTGTCAAATTAAATAAATTAATTTTAAACTAACAATTAAACTAAGATAATTATTAGACTACAATTAAACTAACTACCAATTAAATTAAACTAACCTACACTAAACACTACTCTAAAAATTACAAAAAGTATCTAATTACAAAAAAAACTAAATTACAAAAGAAACAAACACTAAATTACGAAAAATAAGAAAGAAATTATCAAAAATAAAAAAGAATTACACTTAATCTAATAGCCCTATCAAAATAAAAAAGCCCCCCCAAAATAAAAAAACCCTAGCCTACAATAAACTATCAATGGCCCTTAAAAGGGACTTTTGTGGGGCATTGCCCCAAATATATCAGCTCTTTTACCTTTTTAAAAAATACAAACACCCCCCCAACAGTAAAATACCACCACCCCCACAACTAAACCACCCAAATAAAATAACTATCTAAAAAAAACTAAGCTCCCCATTGCCCTTAAAAGGGCATTTGTATGGGCATTGCCCTTAAAAGGGCATTTAGCTCTTTTACATACCCAGACCCTAATCTAAAAATAAAACCCACCCAAACAAACATTAAATAAACCTAACACTAACCCCCGACAATCCACTTACAGTTATTGAAGTCCCGCTTGAAGGATCCATCCAGCCGGCAAGAAGTCTTCATCCATCCGGCGCGGGTCCATCCTGAAGACATTCAGCGCGGAGCATCCTCTTCATACGGTCGCCGCAGTAAACTGGAACTTCAATATATAGTCATTCTCTCATTCTCTCTCTCTCTCTATTTTGCTTTGTTCTCTGGGTATTCTTAGTTAAAAGCTAAACCTAGGAGGTTCATATGCAAATTTCTAAACCCTTGAAGGCCGCCTCTTCCCTCAGGGCATTTTGACAGTTTTTCACCACTAGAAGGTGTTAGTTCATGTGTCTCATATAGATAATACTGTGCTCACGCACGTGGAGTTCCAGTGAGCCAGCTCTGATTGGCTAAAATAAATGTCTGTCAAAAGAACTGAAATAAGGGGGTAGTTGGCAGAGGCTTAGATGCAAGGTAATCACAGAGGTAAAATGTGTATTTATATAACTGTGTTGGTTATGCAAAACTAGGGAATGGGTAATAAAGGGATTATCTATCTTTTAAACAATAAATTCTGGTGTAGACTGTCCCTTTAAGAGATGTAGAGTTAATTGTATTCCCAGCACCGGGAACAATCTCAGCTGGGGAGTAAATTTCTGCAGTTGCCGCTTGTTTACAAAACAAACAGGCAAAACAGATATTTCTAATGACAAAATAAAAATAAAGAAGTGATATACAAGCAATTTAATACACTACAGCAGGAAAAATAGTCATTGGGAACACAAAGTGGAGAAAAAAATTACAGTACAGCTTCCCTTTAAACACACTTCATACAAGTACTGGATAAAAGTGCGTCTTGGGGTGCAGAGTTTAAACTTACAATTTCCATTAAAAACAAACACTAGAGCACAGACTTTACAAATATACAGTAATGTAGCCCAGTATTATCTATTACTGCTTTGCTAACAAAAGAGCTATAAAGGTTTTTTTCTTCTATTCCCTTTATAGCTTATTTTTATGGTAAGAAGTTAAAATGAATAATTACCTGTTCCACATCATCTGTCTTGCTGTCATATTTCATGAGGATTAGTGCAGAAGTAACAACAGTAGCAGTGGGTAAAAATTCTCCATTTTCTAGAATCTAAAATATATATTCTTTCCACTGTAATATAACTCAATAAACACTGAGTGCATCGTTAAAGTTTGTAGTAAATATCAGTCAGAGTTAAACGTGCAATTTTTTAGGCATTTAAGGTTTTTTAAACGTGAAAAATAAAATTTATTCGATTTGTTGAACTCACGGAAAATGATCTTAGTCCACATTGTAGAATTACACAGAAATATGCAAATACAGTACAGTCTTAAAGTGACAATAAAGTCAAAATGACATTTTCACTATTCAGATAGAGCATGCAATTTTAAACAACTTTTCAATTTACTTACATTATATTATTTTCTTTGTATTTTTTGATATCCTTTCTTGAAAACCAAGCCATATGGTGTGACTAAAATCCCAATTGTATTTAAAAATGTAAAAGTAAAAAGATTTTTTAGCAGACAAGTTTTTGTTGCATTTATAATATGTGGTCTTATTTGGATGTGCGCCAATACTGTTGTTTGTCTTGTATTTACTGGTCATTTTGGCAGCACTCCCACAATATTTGTGTTAATATATTGAATCTTTTTGAAAGGTGTGCTTAAACAAATCCTCATGTTGCTTTTCTTTTATTCAAGGGAAACTGACCAAATTCCTTCCCCAACCTGCTCAGGTGTGTTCCAGATAATGTAATTTAGTTATATATATAAAGCCAGGGAGTCTAATTCTATACAGTATTGATTTGAGGCATAGTACTGCAGTGTTGGAATTCTATTTTGGTATATTAGAATTGAATGATTCAGCCCAGCAAAGCTAAAACTTTATAGGATTAGGACCAGTCTATCTTGGGACACCTTGTAAGTGGTGACTGGCTGAACAAAATATGGCCATATTGTGTGACTATGATCCTAATTTTATTTAAAATATTAAAAGTAAAAAGTTTTTTTAGCAGGCAAGTTTTTGCTGCATTTATAATATGTGGTCTTATTTGGATGTGCGCCAATACTGTTGTTTGTATTATATTATTTGCTTTGTATTTTTGGTATCTTTTCTTGAAAACCATACCTAATTAGGCTCAGGTGCATCCATGCAGTACTGGAAGCTTGCTGTTGATTGGTGGCTACACACATATGCCTCTTGTTATTGGTTCTAATAAAGGATATCAAGAGATGGACATACATATAATAATAGAAGTAAAAATTGTTTAAAACTACACTCTTCAGGGCCGATTTATCAAGTGTCTGGTGGTCATGATCTGCTGTAGCGAATCATGTCTGCTAGACAACTATAAATGCTGTTCTGGTGAACTGCTTGTGCAATGCCGCCCCCTGCAGATTCGCCGCCACCAGCAGGGGATGTCAATCAACACGATAGTATGAGGTCGGGCGGATTGATGTCAGCCACCTCAGAGGAGGCGTACGAGTTAAGGAGCAGCGGTCTTAAGACCGCTGCTTCATAAATCCTGTTTCCAGTGAGCCTTAAGGCTCACGCGGAAACAGGGGAATACTGCCCCATTTAGGCCGCGATAAATCGGCTCCATAATGTGAATCATGAAATAAAAAATTGGTGTTTTAAGTACCTTTATATTAAAAATAATAACAAATCTGTATATTGATATTGTTATGTCTTGTTATTCTCCTCTAAATAAATTGTGTAAGAGAAAAACAAATGTCCTCCAAAACTCTTAAAAATAAATCAACTGACTTATAATTCAGATTTTTAGAAAGTACTACAGCTGACTTGGCTGAATGTATTTTCATTAAACGTAGCATGCTTTTTCACTTCATAAGATAACAGCCAGGGTTCGACCTAATATATATATAGAAGGGTGAACTCTAAGGTAAGGTAGATTCAATATTTGCAGAAGTATACAATGCACAGCCTTAAATGAGTAAGAAAAAAGTATAACAATAATTGGTATGCATTTAAAAGTACAACTCACAGATTAGTGGTAAAGCTGGTGACGTCATTTGATGCGTTTTGCGCAAATCTCGCACTCTCTCAAAGATAGATTAGGACAGGTGTTTTCTACCTTAAATAGCCACAGAAACTTGTCTGTAATGACAATGTATTTTTGGCGTGGGTGCATCCCGTACGGCCCAATCAGGGCTTGTAGGTATCATTTACTGTTTCATTGGCAGGGTGTGCACAAACATCAAAAAGGGGTTTAGCTACACAAAACAAAGATGAAAAGAAACAACGCAATACTAAAACAGAAATATAGTTTAAAACAACTAGTATTCGTCATTCCAAATGATCGCATTTTTATGACACTTACAGTAAATCAGTGGCAACACTATTTCACATTTATAGCGGTTAAAATGGATTAGAATAAATCAAATGAAGTTACGAACCAAAGTTACATTGATTAGGTATACATTAGTGTGAGCATAATATTCTATTCCATAATATCATCAGAATTTAAAGTTAGATTTATGTTTGATATTTTTCCAGAAAGTGCTATTATGCACAATACTGAAACACATTGAGACTAGAAAGCGTGTTTGCGATGGATACATTGTTGGATATGCAGTACATTGTTAGGTATACATGTAATTCAGGCATTTACAATGAACCACCCATATATAACGTATCCATATACCAAGCCCCATAGAGTGTTTATTGTAACTTTAGAGATCTGTGTATACTCTTCTGATCCTAATAAATTGGCCTTTTGGTATACCTTTCTTGAGATGATGTGGACAGCAGGAATCTGCCCTAAGAATAGTGTTGCCCGCTATTTATTTTTTATAGAGTTCTGCATGTATCTCATTTTGTTTGCCAGTTAGTTGTATATCCAAATATTGTATGTTATTTGAATCAATCTGATAGGTGAAATTTAGATTTATATTGTTAGAATTTAGATAATCTACAAATTTGTTTGCTTGCATTTTAGTACCCCTCCATATTATTATAAGGTCATCTATATACCTGGCGTAGACTTGTATATGTCACCCCTACTGATAAGGGAGGGTCAATAGTGGTCCAGAACACCAGTGACTATCTTGAAGCTTTGAGACAGCTAAGCAATGACAGTACATATATAAAGCTTAAAGGGAATCCGACTAGTACATATCTAAGGGAGTCACAAACATGTAGGTATCTTAGAACAAGACCTATGTGAATACCTTTATATTGATAGGACAGCTAACTTTAGATTGGTCCCTAAAATACATAAAGACACAAATGTTACTTAGAACATTAGTTAGAGGGAGTGAGAGGTGTGGAAGAAATGGAGGTGAGAGTGTGAGGAGATTGTCTTGCAAGCACACAGCTAAATTAAAATTGAAATGGAAAAGTTAGTTACAGCATGTGGCCGAATGGTGATAGGCCCAGGCCCACATGAAGGTCTCTTCCTCCCTGTGTCTCTAACCTACAGCCAAACAATGCATGCCTTCAACCAGATAAACAGATACAAACAATGGTGAAACAGACCCTTTGCAATTTTTCTAGACACATACAAAACAGGGATATGGACACTACTCACAAACTGGACTGGGTACACATATAATATCACTGCAAAACCCACATGCCTAGTTACTGTAACAAATATATCATAATGGTTATTTCCAGTTGTTGCTGCTTATTTTTGTTGCAGTTCATATATTCTAACACTAGGGACAAGCATGAGGTATTACAGTGAAATGGGTGTGTTGTCTTCAGTTAATAAAAAGTTGAACAATGGTACATTTATGAGTTCTGTGCATTCTATAAAAGGAGATCTTTACATGGTGTCAGAAGTAAACAGATTTATTTAAGTTTGTCATGGATGCAAGCCGACAGCAAGTGCCTCCAATCGACTTTGATAAAGGCAATGTATCAGAGCACTGGAGAAAATGAAGCGAGCTCATGGAATTAGTTTTAGCCGGCAGAGCCGGCATTTGCATAAGGCTAACAAGGCAGCCGCCTTAGGGCGCCCAGCAAGGGGCGCAAACTTAGAGATATACTATCTACTAGCACACATATTCTAAGCCTAGCGCACATTTCATTTCAAAGTGCGCACTTCAATTTAGGTAAGCACTGCAGGTTTATGTAAAACTAAAAAAGCCCACGTGCAGTAAATGTTTACAGACTACACGTGGGCTTCTGGTGGGTGGAGCATACGCATACTTAAGCTTTGCTACAGTTTCCTGTGATGTACTTGCTCGCGTTGGTCATAATTATTTATTTTGAGAGGAAACAGCATTTTAAAACATAAAAATGATTGTGTAAAGAGCCTGGTAGAAATCACAGTGGGCGTTAGTAGGCGGCACCGGTATCGGCTCCTATTAAAGAGGCTTGGAGGCACCGAAGTTAACTTTTCTTAGCAGAATCTCACTGTGAACAGGTGTCTTCCCGCACTGCTTGCTTTTCCATCTGGCAGAAAATATGGCACCGCTCCCCACGGCTTCCATGGAATATCAGGCACTGGAAACAGAAGCGCTGCTGGAGACCAATCATAATGTAATGTAATGAAAATATTAAATGATATGGCAGGGGGTGGTATAAATAATACATTTATATCAAGTAAAAATATTGGCTATATGTTTCGATTTGGCCTTAATGCAAGTGCAGGTGCAGTCTGTCCCCAGTTTCCTCTGATCAGCTCCTTCCGGTCTTGGGGACTGCCTCACTAGGTGGATGTTCTCAAGGCTTTAAATTGGGCAGAATATTATTTTATGTGAGGAGATATATAGGGCAGCACCTACTGTTATTTTTATTTCTCTCTAGTTGTAATACTGAGTATATTAGAGGTAATTGGATGTATAGGTGAACATTTACTGAAACTATTTCCTTACACTATACAACCATTAGCCTCTAGTACCATCTCTACCTCACACTGGTTATGGACAAGATCAAGCAAAGAGTTGTTATAGCCAGGGTTGTATAGATGATAACACCTACAGGTATCCTCTATCCTTCACGCCTCTACTTCATTTCTCACAAAGAATGAATTGGGTATTAATAGGAATAGATTATGGAGGAAGCCCCTATAATCCATGTCTCTCATTCTGGGCATGTACAATTAGGGGATATGGATTAGGGGATTAGAAATTATTAGATAAATATTAAAGATTAGGGGATATAGGTCAAGGTGTAAAAATTAAAGGATAGAGATTAAGGGATAGAGATTAGCGTGTATATATATATATATATATATATATATATATATATATATATATGATTAGAGAATAGTATTCTTTCGTTAAAAGTTCTGCTTTATTTTTTGCCCATAAACAACGGTGGTTTATTAAGGTTCAGCTTTTAAATTTTGCATTTTGATTAGTAATGAGAACCAGGTTATACATCTTTTGACTAATTTCACTATCTACACTTTGCAGTGAAACTTAATATATATCTGTTATTTCTAGCAGACAGAGGTTTATATCTTTTATGAAGGGTCTAGTATTAACTAGCTTGAGGTTATCAGATTAGAACTAATTGTGCTCCACAGAGGTTTAGCTATATATTTTGACAGATAAACAAGGGATAATTAAGGGTTATATTATATATCTGTTAGATTTCATCTCCTGCAAACCATAGTATATTTAGATACTTAAAGGTCTAGTTATATATTCTGTCTGATAAATAAGAAATATGTTTTGTATGTTATTTTTCTGATTGAATCTCAGATTGAACGTATTGCTTACAAAGTATAGCAGACTTGGATACCTGATTGATATTTAGCAAACCCAGATTTACACTCAGAAGGGTCCATTACTGATAAACATGTTGATATTGGTCTTTGAAAAACCAGGATATGAAGGAATGGGCATATATCATGTTTTATGAAGAAGGGACATACTATACATTTGAATGAACCTATTATTTATAAAAAAAAACCCTAATTGATAGATGTGAATGGTGTACAAGTTAATCAGGTTATAAAAGTCTAACTTTCTATTTTCAATCCCACAGTCTGTTAAATCCTCTGAAGTATACTTGGTACATTTGAAATATTTACTAGAGAATTGTTTTGTTTTATAAATCTAGTGGACAATAGTCAACTAAACTGTTACTTGTACATTTAGTAGGGGATTGCATCATTTAAGAGAAGGAGAGTTACTTAGAGAAAATATTCTTGCTCTGGTAAGATAATATCTCTGTTCACTTAAATTAGGAATTGCTAAAATTTAGACAATAAGAGGAAAACACACCAGTCTTTAGGTAGTGTTCCACTTTATTTTCACATAAAGCAACAAAAAAAAAAAAGGGAAGAATTGTTTTTTTTCACTTTATCATCTACACATAGTAGGGGCACGAATACCCAAGTTCACTTATTACCTATGCTGGTATATAGACACATTCTTATTTTTTTTTACACTTATAATTTACTCAACTTTTTTGAGGCAGGTTTTGCTGCATTTATTTATCACTGTGTTCACAAGGAACACTTCCTTACATTCTATTAGCAGTAGATGGACAGATTTTTGACTAGTAGTAAAAACAACAGTGAAAATATGCCTCCTAAACAAGTAAAGGATAGGAAACCCCGAAATAGTATTGGTCTATCTGATTCAGAACAAGCTGATAAGAGTCCTAATATAAGCCACCAAATTGATACAGAGAGTCTGGTTAAACAAATCTCTGACATTTTTTTGCCACAATTTGTTTACATAAAAAAAGAGATAATGTTTATGTCTAATGAAATCAAACAATTCTCAAATAGATTGACAGAGACAGAATCCAGAATATCTGATATAGATGATTTACAATTTAGCCAACAGTCTTCTCTGGACTCTCAAGCAAAACTAATGCACTCACTCCAACTTCGTATAGATGACTTAGAAGATAGGTCTAGAAGAAACAATTTAAGGTTTATAGGAATTCCAGACTCTCAGGAGTATATTAATGTTATGGAATTAATCTCGCTCCATTTTTCCATCAGATCAGCTCCCAATAAAAATTGAAAGAGTTCACAGAGTAGGCCCTGCTAATTTAAAAGACGGAACCCTTAACTTAAAAAGACCTATAATAGCAAGGTTTTTGAACTTTCAGGATAAATCTAAGATTCTCACTTTATATAGTAAAAATTACCCTTTTGAATTTAATAATAAGCAAATCTTAATTTTTCAGGATTTTGCGGCAGAAACTCTGAATAAAAGAAAGGAAATCTCTCCTTTTTGTACGCAATTGATTGAATTAGGTATAAAAGTAACTATGATTTATCCTGCTAGATTAAAAATCTTTCATAATTCAGAGATGATATTCATAGATAATCCGGAAAAGGCAAGACAATTTATTAAAAATGTTAAGACACAACAAAATGAGAAAGCACAATAAGAGTAGTTTAGTAAGTACTAGGCTGTACTATTATGTGTGTATGTCTTATGTGTTTTTTTTGTTTTTTTTTCTCTTTTTCTTTTTCCTTCTCCTCTCCTCCCCCCGCACCTCCCATAGCTTCCAAAGGGCTGAGAGAAAAGTAGAACATAGATGACAAAATCACTTAAAATACTTTCCTGGAATGTGGGGGGGGGATTTCCTCCCCCATCAAGAGAAAGAAAATAATATATCATCTGAAAAAATCTTCCCCAGATATAGCTCTTATACAAGAGACACGCTTAAATGAGTACGAAGCTGGGAAATTAAAAATGGGCTGGATTGGAGAGGTTTTAGCTGCGCCTACAATAGGTTGGAAAAGGGGAGTGGCATGTTTGTTCAATAAAAACTTAGAGTATGAGATCAAATCGAAATTTTTAGATAAAGATGGTAAATTTTTAATTTTAAGAGTCTCCCTTCAAGGGCTCAACTTAATATGTAATGTGTATGCCCCAAATGAACACTGTCCAATGTTTTGGGAAAAATTATTTTCTAAGCTTATAGACCATATTGACTCACAAATAATAGTGGGAGGCGATTTTAATAGTGTGTTTAATCCTTATCTCAATCGTTTGAAAACCATACAGAGTGATAGATATTTGAGAGAAGCAAAAAGACTTGGTAATTTTGCTAAAAATCTTAAATTCAAAGACGTCTGGAGGCTTCAGCACCCAGACGAGAGAGCTTATACTTGTGAGTCTAAGTCTTATAAAAGTTTTTCGAAAATAGACATGATATTAATAAGCAAATCTCTTTTTGGGTGCGGAAATCTCATCGGACATCTCTAATATTTTGCTATCTGATCATGCAATTATATCTCTGTCAATTGACTATTTGAATTCTAAACAGAACAATAAGAAAAGTTTCTTCTTCCCCTCTTTTCTTGTCTCTAACATTAAATTCACAAATTGGCTGCGATCTAAATGGAGAGAATTTGTTCAACTTAACAAAAGCTATCTGTCAAAGATAGAAATTTTCTGGGAAACAGCTAAGGCCTTTCTAAGAGGACAGATCAAGGCCTATATGAGTGCAAGGAAAAAGAGTCTTGGTATTAGAGAAATCCAACTGTCTAACCAGTTAAAGAATAAATATTTAAAATATTTAGAAAACCCTTCTAGGCCAAACTGGTCTAAATATCAGGAAGCAAAATCAGAGAAAGAAGCCTTTTTAAATCAACAGATGTTGCAAAAAGACATCAACAATAATGCTAGATTTAATAGATTTTCCCCGAAAACGGCTACATTATTAGCAAATTTAGTAAAAAGAGGAAAAATAATTTTATTGGGGCCATTAAGGTAAATGGGAAAAGATATACCTCTCCAAAAGACATCCTAGCGCAATTTCATACCTTTTATAACTTACTATACTCTGCGGACAATATCGATTTGGAGGAGAAAGCAAATTTCTGGAATAAAATTAGTACCCCCAAGATTAGTAGGAATCAGCTGGATTTATTAAATAAGGAAATAACAATAGAGGAAATTATACAAGCTATAAAGACTTCACCAAATGGCAAAGCTCCACAACCTGATTTAATTCCAATTGAGTTTTATAGGATTCTACAGGAGGATGCAAGTCATGTTTTGGTTAGTTTATATAATAGCTATTTTGTTAACAATATTAAACCCTCAAGATATTTTGTGGAAGCTAACATTACATTAATCTATAAAAAAGAAAAAGATGCAGAATCTATAGATGCTTATCGTCCAATCTCCCTACTTAATGTAGATTACAAAATAATAGCTAGTATCCTGGCTGATAGACTCAAGGGAATTTTAGAAGAAATCATACATACAGATCAGACTGGATTCATGCCCGGTAGAACTTTACAGAAAAACATTAGAACAGCCATGTTCCTAATTGAACAGATGCTTTCAGATCATAGAGATAAGAGGTATAAACATGTAAACTTTGCCTTATTGACGGTTGATGCCAAAAAGGCATTTGTATTTCGTGGAACCATCTTTTTAGAGCATTGAACAGTTTTGGGATATCAGGAAATTTCGCCAATTATATTAAACTAATATATCAAAACCCGTTTTCATATATAAATATGAATGGTATAACCTCACCTAGTCTTAGACTTCAGAAAGGAACTAGACAGGGCTGCCCACTGTCACCACTTCTGTTTAATATCTCTTTGGAACCGCTGGCAATTCTTTGTAGGGATAGACTAGAAGGGATCATGCTGGGAAATAAGAAAATAATTTTGTCTATGTATGCGGATGATATTCTTTTTTATATAAGTAATTCCAGGAAAAATATACCTCTTATCCTTGACTCAATTCATGAATTCAGTAGATTTTCGGGTTATAAAATAAATCTGAATAAGTCAGAAATTTTATGGATTACTAAAAAAAAGAATAGTCTACTTTTAAATCCCTTTAAACATGTTTCTGCTAAAATTCGATACCTTGGAATAGTTCTCTCAAAAAATCCGACTGATTGGTATAATTTGAATTACCCCCCCCCCCCCCCATCTGGCAGAAATGTATAGGCTCTTTAAAAAATTGGGCTAAATTACCCCTATCTTTATCGGCAAAAATAACTCTTATTAAAATGATGCTTTTTCCTAAAATTATTTTCCTTATGCAGGATATTCCGGCTTTTATCCCGGTTAAAGATATACAAAATTTAAATACTTATTGTTCACAGTTTTTATGGGAAAAGGGAAACCTTGGATAGCACTTAAAAACCTGACACATTTGAGAGCAGATGGAGGGCTAGCCCTTCCCAACTTGAAACTGTATAATTGGGTTTGCCTAGCAAAAAATGCGCTAGATTGGTTAACAGGTACAGAATATATTACTAATTATCAAGACAAGGAAATTGCAATCTTTCCTCTATCTCTTAAAGCTCTTCTGCACTTTCCTGTGACAAGGCTCTCCGAAAGAACCAGCTTTCAATATACAGTTCATAATATTACACATGCTTGGAAGAAAATATGCCAAATCGTACGTTCAAAGTTTAGAATATCAAAATATTTACCAATTAGGGGAAATCCACAATTTATAAGAGGTATAGAAACATCTGCCTTCCATGACTGGAATAAAAAAGGTTTAATAAGAATTATTCAATTAATAGACCAACAAACCAAAATGGTTAAGACTTTTGACTACCTAGTTAAAGAATATAATTTGAAAAGAATACATTTTTTTGCATATCTACAAGTGCGTCATTTTATAGATACTAACAAATTGACAGACTTTAATGTTAGTAATCCGGGGCCTTTAGACTCAAGTATTAATATTTATCAAGCTGGGAGCTATTCAATTTCTTGTTTATATAAAAGCATAATATCCTCAGAAGCTCAGGGAAAAATATTAGACCTATATATCAAGTGGTGCAGGGATCTCAGAAATTTAAATTTTGATCACTTTAAAAAAAGTTTCATATTAATTCTTGAATATACACAAGTAATCTCATTTAGAGAATCTCACATTAAACTATTAAATAGAGCTTATTTAACTCCCTGGTGGATATCTAGGTGGAAGAGACAGGAAATAGTGAAGTGCTCAAGATGTAGTACTCCCGAAGCTGATTTGATTCATGCTTTTTATTCCTGCCCAAAGATTCAACAGTTTTGGTGCAAAGTTGAGTTTTGGCTCAACAAGTTTCTACCTTTCAAAGTTAAACTTAGTATAGAACAAATCATTTTTTTGGTTATAGAGAAAGAGATCATAAATAAACAGCTAATTAATACAGCTATATTGGTGGCAAGACAGTTGATTTTATGTAATTGGAAGGATAGAAACGCACCTAGCATTGCAGCTTTCATTGGGAATATGCTATTGCAACTAATAATAGACAGCAAAGATCCAGTGATTTGTTGTGATAATCAGCTCAAATCTTTTTTGGTAAAATGCGAAATGGTTATAATGTCATTATCAGATAACTTACAAAGTCAGATTCTACCCCATTTACAGGACTCTATTTTATTCCAGCAATTAGCATTGTCAGATAGCTATAGACATCTGGGAAGGAAGGTCAATCTTAGAAGTACAAGCTAGTCGTTGACTAGTTAATGTTGCGGAGGGGAAGTGGGTTAAGGTAGGGAGAGGGAGTGGATTTTTTTTTGTTTTTTTTTTTGTTTCTGGTTTTGTATGGTTTTTTCTATGTTAAGTGTGTTCATTTTGTCTTAATTAACTATGCTTAGTTGAGATTTTTATCTGACTATATTGTTTTTTCTGGCAACAGCATAGATTTATGTTTTTTTTATGCTCTACAATAAGATTTAGAAATCAGGTTTTTTCTTTAAATGTCTCCATGATATATTGATAGACAATAGTTAATTTATGACAGTCCATTTTTCTTCTTTTTCGGACATGTATAGTACAATGTTTTTATTTGGAGTGTCACTTTGAATTTATAGCCCTATGAGGCGCTATATTTCTTGTTTATTTTTGACCTTTTTTGGGCTGTTTTTGTTAATTTGATGGAGATTTATATATAAATATAAAATAAATAAATTGTAAAAAAAAAAAAAAAAAAAACATGCAGAAACAGTACTATGATAGTGGGTCTAAATTTCTAAAACCTTGTGAGCTTGGCAATTGGGTATGGGTGCAAAATTTAGAAGGAAGGTGGATTTTCTGGCATTACTGACCTTCTGTTGACTAACAAGAATCAGTGGAAACCTCAATAGATTAGGTCGGGCACTGAGAGAGAGGAAAGGATATAATAGCATGTGCCCAGTGTAAGGGGCATGAGCTAATCATTCAACAGACTAGATATGGTTAAAATCCAAGGCACAATTCTTGCGGATTAGAAAAAACTGTACGAATCTAGTTGACTATGTAGATCAATCAAATATTCTAATTAAGAAATTCGGTGACAAAGGGTATGATGATAAACTTATCCAGAAGAACTTTAATGAAATCAAAGAAATTGATAGAAGTGACTTACTACAATACAAAAAAAGAGAGGTAATAACTAAAGATACAGATGAGATCGCCGTACCGTTTATTACTAACTACAATGGTGACCATAAGGTAGTTGAACGTATTATTAAAAAACATTGGCACATAATCCGAGAAGATCCAATAATTGGAGACAAGATCTCCATCAACCCTAAATTTATTTACAAAAAATCAAAAAATTTAAAAAATATGTTAACCCCAAGTGAATTTAAGGCCAACACTCAGTCCAAACAAATTGACCTCCTAGGCAATATAGTTAAAGGTTTTTTTCCCTGCCACTGCTGCAGATCCTGCCACTATACTAACAAAATAAAAGAGTATACATCAACCCAAACAGGTAAAATCAATTACATAAACGACACAATTAGATGTACAGATAAGGGCATAATTTACCTGATACAATGTAGCTGCAAAAAGCAGTACCTTGGAGAGACCTCCAGAACACTACGTGAGAGAATACAAGAACATTTGTGCATTATAGAGAAGGGTAACAAAGAAACCCATTTCTATAGACATTTTAGAGAGGTCCATAATAATAGACTAAAAGATTTTAAATTCTGGGGGATAGCCAAAGTCAAACCAGATTGGAGAGGAGGTAACTTTGAAGCTAAGCTCCTGAAAAGGGAACCAGAACTTATATACACTTTGAAGACACTACACCCCCTAGGTCTTAATTCAGAACTTGATGTTGTCCCTTTTATGTTTGAATAAATTTGATGTTCGAACAATCTAATACTAAAATCAACAGAGTTGTTCATTATTTGGAGCTATTCATCTTGTATCCTTATATTTAGATATAGTTTATTGGTATCCATTATGTCTTTTACACAGTTCCTAACTTATTAGTATAGATTTCTATTTACCACTGCCCGGGTTAGGATTTTACCTATGTGTTTAACTCTAGGTTTAATTATATGCAGACCAAGCATATTTAACTTCATTGCTTTGTTTTATTTTAGTGTTTACTTTTATTCTAAATTTCCCATAATTCATAAGCCCCGAGACTGGCAATTCAGGCCACTCTAGAGGAAGTTATACACCACACTGAATGCTACGTTTATATTGTTTATATTTGTTTATATTGTTTATATTGGTATAGACGTCCACTTATAACTGCCCGTTGTTAGGATCTACCTATGTTTTTAACAATAATGTGTACACTAATTTTATTTTATTTAATTTTATTTTAATCTTGTTAATCTTTATTTTATTTAATTTTATTTTAACCCTTACACAAAGCTTGAGCCTTTTTAGCTCTGAGAACGGCAATTCAGGCCATATTACAGGAAACAATGTAAAACATAGAATGTTATATGTCTTTATTTCACTCATTTTATGCTCTAGAAAAATGTTCTGACTTGTGTCTTTCTGAAAATACTATACTATATCACCCTTAGTCATAAATCAGCTTGGGAAAATCACCTCCACCTTTATGAGAAGTCTATCGACTACACACCCCTTCTCAATTAACCAATAAGGGACACTGGTAGCGCTTCATAAGACTGCACACCTTCCTTGAGCACACATCTTGAAAAAGCCCCGAGTGAGGGGAGAAACGCGTTGATGACCGTGGCTCAACATTTCAAAATTATCTGGCTAACCTCCTCATAGGTTTGTGAAATAATACTACCTAATACGTTAAGGAGCGAACTGTCCAGTCTAACTATCCGTATGAACAATGCTGATATAGCCTGCCTAAAAGCTCTTCTATTGAGAGGTCCCGCTCTATACCGCTGACAAGCGCTGAAATTTCAAAGCTACAAAGAGGATCCACATTGCTTGTATCTGCTAAGTATCTTGACAACAAACACGCTACCATAAGCAGATGACGTAAGTGGGTGGCACCTAGGAAACACGCCCACAAAGTGTAACGTATCTAACGGAGAACCAACTGAGACTCCAAGAAGCATTCTTACCCCATACAACCGGTTTGTCTTCTAAACTCAAAGGTACCGTTCTCGTATACAGTATGATGTAATGCACTAATAGTAAGATCATCTATATACGTTAGAAACTTCAACCAGTGCACATATAGGAATTGGTTAGATTGACTTTGGCTCCATTTTAGCTTTTCACTCCGCTCCAGCTTGGCTAATTTTACTGAATTGCCCAGTTTTTATCTTTATTTCTAATATCATATATATTTGCTCTAGGATAATTTTATCTCTATGCTTCACACACCGTTTAAAGTATATATGTAAGGTTGTGCTTAATTATCCCCCTTTCTATATGCTTTCTATGAGCTAATTTAAAGGTCATTATTAACTACATTTTCATACTATATACTACTGCTGACAGCAGTGTTTGCTATTATCCATTTTAGCTGATTTCATTTTTCTGTGTAATATTTATTTATTGTTTTTTATATTGTTTCTTAATTAAATATGTAATTTTGATACTTGGACTAGTATTTATTCTAGCATTTATTATATGTTTATATTTATTCACCTTAGCACATATGGTTGTGTTTACATATACTTATTTTACACAATAGGTATCTCATATGTTTTTCCCTAATCGAATCCTGTTTAAACCCTAGCTTTAGCGCCAGTATCTCCTAACTTTCCCAGATGGTTAAAATCCAACCAACAGCATAGCTTGTCTCCCATATTCATGCTAGAAAAGTACACTACTACATGATGTACACTTCAAAAATGTAAATTTTGGACAAGATTACAAGTAGAGTGTTATTTATCACTCCCGTCGATCGTTAACAGCACTAAATGTAAGCTTTTTGATTGCTTCAGGTTGTGCTCGTATTATAAGTTGACTTTCAACTCCTAATACCAGCAGTAAGCCAGACGAGTGCAAACACCCCCGATAAACCCCTTATCGCTTGTGCCCAAACGTTTGTGCTGCCCTCATAATCTGACCCTTTGTGTTTTATTGCTCTTTAAGGTTCATGCAAATATAAACTAAATCTTTTTTTTTTTTTTTTAAATTGTCTAAAAATAATTTTCTGCAGGTTTTCAATATTACACCTTTTATATAGAGAAATAGTAACATTACCGTTAACATTTACACTTTCAGCCTCTCTCATATTTGCTATAACTATCCCAAGGTTCTCTCAGTTTAGAAGAGCAAAGAAAATGCACCATTCCTGTTCCTGTCAATAGAGAGAGAGAGGGTCAACATAACAACAAGTGAATACTTCCTCCATGCATTAAACTTAAGCATTTGTATTTATCTAACATATATTAGTTTGGACCAACTAAGCTTTATCTCATTATCCCAATTTTTGTGTCCTCAACATTTTCAAATATCTATCAATTTATTCAAGCTCTTGAAATTTGTATAACAGTATAAAGAGCAACAAATTAAGTAGTAATTTGTTGTTTAGGAATACTGACAATGGGGGGGGGGGGGTTGACTTTCTTTCTGATTCTCTAGTACTGTATGTGTCTACTGACTCCTGTCAGGAATATGTTTGCCACACCTAATGATCCTGTCGGGAATGCTCAGGGATTTTGGGAAATCTGGTTTTCTTGTCTGTAATTTCTTTTCTATTCATCTAAGTACACAGGACTACAGCTCCATCAAGACAATGCTAGGAAGAGACATAGGAAAATCAATGTATTACAGCCAGATTACAAAGCTAAGAATCTAGGCATCAGTCACTTCACATTTACCTGAATTCATTGTTTAAGAGCAACAGTGACACTCAGAATTGAGAATGTTTAAAACAAGCATCTCTAAGCAGAGGCCTCCTCTGCGTTATGGGAACTACAACCTTGGATTTTATTGTATACAAATAGGTATATTAAAATATACCAATATGTTTAAATAAATATTAAAATACAAAGCGTGAGATTTAAAATATGCAATATATACAGTATGTACAATATGGGCTAGATTAGAAGTGGAGCGATATCGTAAGCGCAAGGAGTGCAAATGTGATTGCAAGATAGCAGTGTTTTTTTATGTTCAAATTCATATTCTCAAGGGGCGCACTGTTTAAATTACAGCTAATTCGTTTACACAAACTTGCGGTAATTTACGCTCCCCATATTCTCTATGGGTGGCGTTGAGCAGCAATGTCTTCTCATATTACAAGTTGAAAGTAAATATGATCGCTCAAACGCAATCACATTTAAAGGGACACTGAACCCAACTTTTTTTCTGTCGTTATTCAGATAGAGCATGCAATTTTAAGCAACTTTCTAATTTACTCCTATTATCATTTTTTCTTCATTCTTTTGGTATATTTATTTGAAAAACAAGGCATCTAAGCTTTTTTTGGTTCAAACAGCTGGAAAGCACTTTTTTATTGGTGGATGAATTTATCCACCTGGCACCAATCAGCAAGAGCAACCCAGGTTGTTCACCAAAAATGGGCCGGCATCTAAACTTACATTCTTGCATTTCAAATAAAGATACCAAGAGAATGAAGAAAATTTGATAATAGGAGTAAATTAGAAAGTTGCTTAAAATGTCATGCTCTATCTGAGTCACAAAAGAAAAAAATTGGGTTCAGTGTCCCTTTAACATTCAAACTTTTTACGTGCCCTTCTCAGTGATTTTTCTATAGTTTAAATTAGTGTAAGTATAGGATTTTTTATTTTGTTTTTTTTTTTTAAGTGGGGCTTTAGTTTTAGAATAGGCATAACTTTTTTCTTTTAAAAAAAAAAAATCTAAGAAAAAAAAAAGTTATAATTAAACCGCCAAACACCAAATGCAATCTAATCCTACTCTGCCTAACCCCCATCTACACTAACCCTTTATACACTAACCTTGCTAATTTACAACAAAATAAAAAAGAAATCTAAGTTACAGAAAAATAAAGAAAAGCTATGTTACCAAAAAATAATAATCTACAGTATCCTAAATAAAAACAAACAAACAAACAAACAACATTATACCTAACACTAAACTACATGGCCCATAAAATAAAAACCCCACCCAAAACAAAAACAAAAAAACCTAGACCCTAGAAGATCTCTTGGAGCCTGGAGGAAGAGGACCCAATATGGAATCAAGAGGAGCTGGATTCCCCATCAACTGTGAGTATCACTTTTGGGGTTAGTTAAGGCTTTTTTGGGGTGTTTTATTTATTGTTAAAGATTAGGTTTTTTTATTTTAATTTTTTAGTCTAGGTTATTCAGTTAGATTTTGATATTTTGGGGCTACTTGTAATGTGAATGGGGGTTTTGTATTATTTTTTTTTAAAAAAGAGCAGATCATTTTAGTTTAGGGCAGGGGTGTCCAAACTTTGCTCTCCAGAGGTTTTGGAACTACATTTCCCATGATGCTCAGCTAGATAAAATGCTGGCTGAGCATCATCGGAAATGTAGTTCCAAAACCTCTGGAGAGCAAAGTTTGGACACCCCTGGTTTAGGGCAATGACCTACAAAAGGCCATTTTAAGGGCTATTGTAATTTATTTTGATGTTATGCTTTAGAGGTTTTTGTTTTGTTTTAGGTGTTTTTTTTATTTTATGGGCCATTTAGTTTAGTGTTAGGTATAATGGTAAGTTTTTTTTTTATTTTGGATACTGACATTTTTTTTTGTAACTTAGATATTTTTGAAAATTAGTGGGGTTAGTTTAGAGGGGGATTAGTTTAGAGGGGGGGAGGTTTGGTATTAGTGTAGTTCTAGTTTGCGTTGGGAGGTGGCGGTTTAGGCCTTAATCTCCTAACCCCCAACCCATGGAAGTTGATTAGGTGATTATTGTTCAAGGATATTCACTTGATTGAATTTTCACTTGGTCATAAAGCTGACATAAGAGAGTTTAGAGACCACAAATCCCACCTGAGGAAACATTTACAATCTAGCTGGCATGTGGAGATGCAAGGCAATACATATAACAAATTATTTTGCTGGAATAAAGGGGATAACTGGGTCATGTTTCGGATCTCCTCTGATTGTGGCATATAATTGGCATTAGAGGGATACAGGGGCCATAAATCAAGAATCTAATTTAGTCAAGTAAATTTGTAAAAAAAAAACTTGCCAGGGACAAACAGTTGATCTAAGATTTCATACTTTATCTACTACAGGGTTATTTACTGCAGTGTGTTTTTTGGTAGCAGTTATTTTCTTCAATGGGTTTGTGTTACTGGCAGCAGAGTTGTTAATCACTGATAGTTTATAATGACTGAATTAAATTGTTACATTAATTCATTCATAAAGAATTAGTCAACATTTGGATATGGGATTAATTGTAGGGTAACTAAGGCTACTTAAATTAATAGCTTAAAGGGACATTAAACACTAAATAAATGCTAGATAGAATAATGCATTAAATAAAAGATTAGTCTGAGAATAACATGTAGATGTATTTTTTAAAGTTTCATTAGCTGTTTAAATATTGACAAATAAGTGTAAAGTGTTAGAGTCTATAAAACAATGGGAGCTGCCATGTTGTAACTTAGGTTACCCTCTCTACTGTGGTCAGTTAGGGACAGTTATAAATAAGTCACTAGAGTGTGAAGCCAATGGCTGTGTGGAATATAACAGTGTTCTGCACTTCTATTTTTATCAAGAACTGAAACGGAATTACAGGAATTACAGGAAAAGGGTACAAAATAAAAAATAATATATTGCAGTTTTTTTATATATATATATATATGATTTATAATTTTATATTACCATCTCAAAGTTTTTAATGTCCCTTTAAATACATTTTGGGCAAAGTTTTTTTTAAGTCATAATGGAACAAATTATGCACTTCTAATAAATATGTAGTATGGTTACACAGAAGGGTACATTGATATCAGAAGTCCTGGGATCAATTTAGTTTGGAGTTTTCGCCTTAAAAAATAGACGGATAAGAAAAAAATGCTGTGTAACACTGTATAAGCAGGGCACTGTTCTAATTTAAAAATCACATGGTATCTTTAATTTGCTAGAGTTGATCTATTGTTTGACTGTTGGGAACACATTATTTGCTAACAAATTAAATATATTTCCAATTTACAAGTACACACGCATGATCTTTAGTGAGACAGAGTACCTTTTTATTCTTAATTTGTTAGTGTGATCTACTTATGCATGTGCTAAGCTTGCATGCAAAACTGATCTTTGTTTAACACAAGTGGTACACAAGTGGAATGTGTAGTATTTGGTGCAATATAATGTGCCAGCAGTGTGCTGATAAAGTGGGCAAGTAGTTTGTAGTTGCAGTGGGAAAATGGATGTTAATTCTTACATGTTAATTATAGTTTTATTACTGTAGATTGGAAGATTTAAATATAAGTTTCTAATCTCATCATAACTGAGGATTTTATTGTTAGCCTAATAATACAATACAAAATTGACATTTTATATTCATTTACATTTTTATGCTGTTTTATGTCTTGCTTTGAGTTAATTACTAAAGTTTATTGAGTAGACTAATAACTTTGATTAAGTAGACTATTTTCCATAAATGATAAATACATAGTATATCAGATAGTTATGGATGAAGGGTGACTTGCTGGTCCAAACAATGCTCTGCCCGAGACCTCATTACACCCATAATCACAACTAATTATATATAATCATCAATATGGTTTAATGTGCAAATGATCTCCTGATATGCAAGTGTAGTGTTCCTTATTATTAAAAAGAGTGGTGCTTACAGTAGAAGATATAATACTGCTGCATCAACCATATGGTGATTTCACTTTGAATAACTGCAATTGAAATAAATCATAAGTAAGGGAGACATATGTTCCTCTGTTGAAGTTAAATGAGTGCGCTTCAGGCATGTAGACATATGTCCGTGTTAGATATATGAATATGTTCTTTGCACAGATTCAATCTGACTGCTTTTCAACAAGGTAGTTAAGGAACATACATCAACATATTGATATTTAACATATTAAAATTTGAATTACTTTTTAAACTTTATATCATGTGTATTAAAATACCATAATTTATTTCCAGATCATGAGTTTAAAAATACCTTACATTATTTTATTCAGAAATTCATACACAATGAATGCAGAAGAAACATTGGAAATCAAAATAAAAATGACTAATATAAAATGTTAATATATCTATATGACATATTTGTTATAACAAATACAAGCTGTGTCAGATGTTATTCTTTTTAAATTTGGTGTATAGCTAGTAGGAAAATTAATTGTTTAAAAAAACTGAAAGAAAAAAAAAATGAATGCCCCCCCCCCCAAAAAAAAAAACAAACAAACAAACAATACAGACCTAAATTTTCCGTTTGTGAACCAAGCATTGCGCATTAAAAATCACATCATAATGTGCAAGTCAATTAGTTCTCTTTCAAGATAAAAACCTCATTCCCATATAAAATATTCCTACATTTATGGTCAGAGAACAGTTCTAAATCATGATTTGCAACAAATTAATAATAACTCTAACAGGAAAATAACCATTACATAGCAGTTAGTGAATTTTTGCAGGAACAAGGTGAAACATATTACTGTTCTTCATTTCCTGGCTTGCAAATTTTTTCAGTCTCCCTTAAATGTGGTTGTGGGAATGAGCAAAAACAATTATTCCCATATAATATATATATACACTTACATTCTGAGAATAATAATAATTTATAATTTTCAACTAAGTACTATACATCAATGTCAAAGAGTTTTGCGCCTGTGTATCAATTCTAAATAGGGTTGCCGTAATTATCTTCCTCAAAACTAGGACAAAATGATATTTGACTGTAACTAGGTGGGTCGGGTTTGAGGAGTATATAGATAAATAGACACTATATGGCAGCAGTTTTGCAAGAATGCTATACATTAGCAAGAACACTAGATGGCAGGACTTGTTCCTAACATGAGCATGTAACCTTTTTAGATATATCTTCAACAAAGAATAACATGAGAATGAAGCCAATTTGATAATAAAAGTAAAATGGAAACTTTTCTAAAATTGTATGCCCTGGCATGAAAGAAAAATTTGTGATTTCATGTCCCTTTAAGCATGAAATGCTGCTTTAGAACCCTTAGAGTGCAGGCTCGTTACAATGTAAGAAACAGTGATCATACAACAAATATCTCATATCAATATTCTTATCCATCTTAAAAGTGTCAGATTTACTATTCTGCTTTATATGGATTCAGTACAGTGAGCAGAATCAGCCCCATCCTTCACAATATACTTTCAACGTTCATATATGAGAATACCTGTATGGGGTTTAATTAGGTGTTTAGGTTAGGGCAGCTTAGGGGTTAATAGTGTAGGTTAGATGTGACGTAAGTATAGGCAATAGGGGGAGTTAGCGAAGCATGCTAGTGGGAGTAGGCTGCTCTTTAATTTGGACATATTGACACCAGTGCGATATGTTCAATAGCGATGTCGCGAACTGTTCGACGGAGAACAGTTCCCGGCGATCTTAGCTTGTTCGCGTTCGGCGAACATATGCAATGTTCTATCCGCCCCCTATTTGTCATCATTGAGGAAACTTTGACCCTGTATCTCACAGTCTGCAGACACATTTCAGCCAATCAGCAGCAGACACACCCTCCCAGACCCTCCCAGCTCCTGGGCAGCAGCGATTTTAGATTCATTCTGATCCTGCATTCTTAGTGAGAGGAGGTTTAGTGCTGCTGCTGGTGATTTTATAGGGAAATAGGTAGCTAGGCTAGTGTATTCAGTTTCCACTACAGTCCTGAAGGACTCATCTAATCTCTGCTGTAAGGACAGCACCCCAAAAAGCCCTTTTTAGGGCTAGAACTTCAGCCCAAAAAGCCCTTTTTAGGGCTAGAACTTCAGTCGTTTTTTATTTGTTTTTTTTGTAATTTTATTTGCATTTGCCTGCCTGTCAGCCTGTGTGTGAGGCTCACAGCATATACTGTGATTAATTCTTCTGTGCCATCTGATTAACATTAGTGTAAATAAAAAAAAAAAAAACTTTTACATAATTTTGCTAGTGTAATCTAATTTCATTTTCCATCAGGCCTGTGTGTCAGGCCCACAGCATATACTGTGATTAATTGCTCTGTGCCACCACTTACATCTGGTTAACATTAGTGTAAATTTAAAAAAAAAAAACTTTTACATCATTTTGCTAGTGTAATCTAATTTCATTTTCCATCAGGCCTGTGTGTCAGGCCCACAGCATATACTGTGCCTAATACAGCATATACTGTGCCTAATTGCTCTGTTTTCCACCACTTGTATCTGGTGTAACATTAGTGTAATTTTTTTAAAAAAAACCTTTTACATCAGTCTGCTATTGTTATTTAATTTTTGTTGCCAGGCCTGCGTGCCACAGGGAACATTAGTGTAAATTAAAAAAAAAAAAAAAAACTTTTACATAATTTTGCTAGTGTAATCTAATTTCATTTTCCATCAGGCCCACAGCATATACTGTGCCTAATTGCTCTGTTTTCCACCACTTATATCTGGTGTAACATTAGTGTAAATTTTTTTAAAAAAAACTTTTACATCAGTCTGCTATTGTTATTTAATTTTAGTTGCCAGACCAGCGTGCCACTAGTGCCAGCCTGTGTGTCAGGCTGCCAGCATATACTGTGCCTACTTCCATCCTCAGTGCCACCACTCCTATCTGGTGTAACATTATTTTAAATTTTGTAAAAAAAAAACTTTTACATCAGTCTGCTAGTGTTATTTAATTGCAGTTGCCAGGCCAGCCTGCCACTAGTGCCAGCCTGTGTGTCAGGCTCCCAGTATATACTGTGCCTACTTCCATCCTCAGTGCCACCACTCCTATCTGGTGTAACATTAGTGTATCTTTTTTAAAAAAAAACCTTTTACATCAGTCTTCTAGTGTTATTTAATTTTAGTTGCCAGGCCAGCCTGCCACTAGTGCCAGCCTGTGTGTCAGGCTCCCAGCATATACTGTGCCTACTTCCATCCTCAGTGCCACCACTCCTGTCTGGTGTAACATTAGTGTAACTTTTTAAAAAAAACTACTTTTACATCAGTCTGCTAGTGTTATTTAATTGCAGTTGCCTGCCTGCCTGCCTGCCAGCGTGTGTGCCAGGCCCACTTTCCAACTAGTGCCACAATCATATTTGTTATAACAGTAGTGTAAATATTTTAAATAAAAACTTTTTTTGACAGTGAAACATCAGTTTGTTAGTGTAATCTAATTGTAGTTGCCTGCCTGCTAGCGTGTGTGCCATGCCCACTTGCCAAGTTAGTGGCACCACTCATATTTGTTGTAACAGTAGTGTAAATATTTAAAATAAAAACTTTTTTTACTGTGAAACATCAGTCTGCTAGTGCAATTGAATTGCAGTTGCCTGCCAGCCTGTGTGCCAGGCCCACTTGCCAACTAGTGCCACCAATCATATGTGTTATAACAGTATTGTAAATATTTTTTTAAATTTTTTTTTACTGTGAAACATCAGTCAGCTAGTGTAATCTAATTGCAGTTGCCTGCCTGCCAGTGTGTGTGCCAGGCCCACTTGCCAACTAGTGCCACCAATCATATTTGTTATAACAGTAGTGTAAATATTTTAAAAAAAATTTTTTGACTGTGAAACATCAGTCTGCTAGTGTAATCTAATTGAAGTTGCTTGCCTGCCAGCGTGTGTGCCAGGCCCACTTGCCAACTAGTGCCACCACTCATATTTGTTATAACAGTAGTGTAAATATTTAAATAAAAAACTTTTTTGACTGTGAAACATCAGTCTGCTATTGTAATCTAATTGAAGTTGCCTGCCTGCCAGCGTGTGTGCCAGGCCCACTTGCCAAGTTAGTGGCACCACTCATATTTGTTGTAACAGTAGTGTAAATATTTAAAAAAAAAAACTTTTTTGACTGTGAAACATCAGTCAGTTAGTGCAATCTAATTGCAGTTGCCTGCCTGCCAGCGTGTTTGCCAGGCCCACTTGCCAACTAGTGCCACCACTCATATTTGTTATAACAGTAGTGTAAATATTAATAAAAAAACTTTTTTTACTGTGAAACATCAGTCTGCTATTGTAATCTAATTGAAGTTGCCTGCCTGCCAGCGTGTGTGCAAGGCCCACTTGCCAAGTTAGTGGCACCACTCATATTTGTTGTAACAGTAGTGTAAATATTTTAAAAAAAAACTTTTTTGACTGTGAAACATCATTCAGCTAGTGTGATCTAATTGCAGTTGCCTGCCTGCCAGCGTGTGTGCCAGTCCCACTTGCCAACTAGTGCCACCACTATTATTTGTTATAACAGTAGTGTAAATATTAAAAAAAAAAAATTTGACTGTGAAACATCAGTCTGCTAGTGTAATCTAATTGAAGTTGCCTGCCTGCCAGCTAGTGCCACCAATCATATTTGTTGTAACAGTAGTGTAAATATTTAAATTAAAAATGTTTTGGACTGTGAAACATCAGTCTGCTATTGTAATCTTATTGCATTTGCCTGCCTGCCAGCGTGTGTGCCAGGCCTACTTGCCAAGTTAGTGGCACCACTCATATTTGTTGTAACAGTAGTTTAAATATTTAAAAAATAAACATTTTGGATTGTGAAAAATCAATCTTCTACAGCTTCCGCTCCTAACCTTGATACACCATCCAACTCCAGCTTAGCTTCGGGCACCTCTCAAGTGACCAGTGCCACTCGCCCGCCTGCCGCCACCACCAACACTAGCACCACAGCCACTTCACTTGATCTGTCAGAGGAGTTATTGACACATCAGTTGGAAGAAATGAGTGATGCGCAACCATCATTGACAGAGGATGCCAACTTGCCCAGTGCCACCACTTATATCTTGTTTAATATTAGTGTAAGTGTACATTTAAAAAAAAAACCTTTTTTGGATTGTGAAACATCAGTCTGCTTTTTTGTGTCAGGCTCACAGCGTATACTGTGCCCACTTGCCCAGTGCCACCACTCATATTTTGTTTAATAGTAGTTTAAGTGTACATTTAAAAAAAAAATGACAGGCAGAGGCAGGCCACCCCACAGGTGGGTACTGTGATTCCCTTTGACCCTACAACTATGCACAGTGTTCAGAGGCCACGTGCCATGAATGCAAAAAGTTCTGAGGAGGACCTAGTTGAATGGCTAACACAGGACACCCAATCTTCTACAGCTTCCGCTCCTAACCTTGATGCACCATCCAACTCCAGCTTAGCTTCGGGCACCTCTCAAGTGACCAGTGCCACTCGCCCGCCTACTGCCACCACCAACACTAGCACCACAGCCACTTCACTTGATCTGTCAGAGGAGTTATTGACACATCAGTTGGAAGAAATGAGTGATGCGCAACCATCATTGACAGAGGATGTAGATAACAGTGATTATGTCTCAGTCAGGCAGCATTACAGACTTGGACGTACGGTGTGATGATGATGATGATGATGATGTTGTACCCGCTGCTGCTTCCTTTGTTGATTTGTCAGATACAAGTGAAGCGGTTGATGATGATGCATCTGTGAATGTCACGTGGGTGCCCGCTAGAACAGAAGAAGAAGAGGGGGAAAGTTCAGATGGGGAGACAGAGAGGAGGAGACGAGTTGGAAGCAGGGGGAGGTCGTCGCAAGGAGCTAGTGGCACAGTCAGACAGCATGCATCGGCACCCGGGGTCAGCCAGACAGCACGCCAATCAACACATGCTGTTGCCACCACCAGAATGCCGTCATCGCAGAGCTCAGCAGCGATGCCATTTGCAACCTGTGCCAAAAGAAACTGAGTCATGGGAAGTCCAACACCCACCTAGGTACAACTGCTTTGCGAAGGCAAATGGTCTCACATCACAAACGTTGATGGGATGAACACATGAGTAGAAGCAGCACACAAACTCAAAGCCGCCATCCTCCTCCTGGTCCAGCATCTTCAACCACATCAACCACTGCTGTCCTCCTTGCCCCCTCTCAAACATCCGCCACTCAGTCTCTCTTACATAGCAGTTCCTGGTCATCTGCCCACAGTCAGGTGTCTGTCAAGGACATGTTTGAGTGTAAGAAGCCAATTTCCCAAAGTCACCCCCTTGCCCGGCATCTGACAGCTGGCTTGTCTGAACTCTTAGCCCACCAGCTTTTACCATACAAGCTGGTGGAGTTTGAGGCATTCAAAAAATGTGTATCTATTGGGACACCGCAGTGGAAGGTACCCAGCCGAAATTTCTTTTCACAAAAGGCAATCCCCAACCTGTACTCGATTGTGCGAAAGGAAGTAATGGCATGTCTGGCACACAGCGTTGGGGCAAGGGTCCATCTGAACACTGATAGCTGGTCTGCAAAGCATGGTCAGGGCAGGTATATCACCTACACTGCACATTGGGTAAACCTGCTGATGGCTGACAAGCATGGAATGTGTGTCTCTGCAGAGGAGTTGGTGACACCGCCACGACTTGCAGGCAGGCCTGCTGCTACCTCCTCTACTCCTTCTGCTCCATCCTCTTCCATAACCTCTTCCTCGGCTGAGTCCTCTTCTGCTGCTGCATCTTGCTCCACATCAACGGCACCCCCCAGCTCCCCAGGTACTATTCAACATCCCGGATACGGCAGTGTCACGCCGTCTTGGGGTTGACTTGCCTGAAAGCCGAGAGTCACACCGCACCAGCACTCCTGTCCGCCCTGAACGCACAGGTGGATCAGTAGCTGACTCCGTACCAACTTGAGATTGGCAAAGTTGTTTCTGACAATGGAAGTAATTTGGTGGCGGCATTGAAATTGGGCAAGTTGACACATGTGCCGTGCATGGCACATGTGTGTAATTTGATTGTACAATGCTTTGTGCATAAGTACCCAGGCTTACAGGACATCCTGAAGCAGGCCAGGAAGGTGTGTGGCCATTTCAGGCATTCCTACATGGCCATGGTGCACTTGTCAGATATCCAGCGGTGAAACAACCTGCCAGTGAGGCGCTTGATTTGCGACAGGCCGACATGTTGGAATTCAACACTCCTAATGTTCGACCGCCTGCTACAACAAGAAAAAGCTGTTAACGAGTATTTGTATGACCGGGGTGCTAGGACAGCCTCTGTGGAGCTGGGGATTTTTTTGCCATGTTACTGGACACTCATGCGCAATGCCTGTAGGCTTATGCGTCCTTTTGAGGAGGTGACAAACCTAGTCAGTCTCACCGAAGGCACCATCAGTGACATCATACCATTTGTTTTCTTCCTGGAGCGTGCCCTGCGAAGAGTGCTGGATCAGGTCGTAGATGAGCGTGAAGAGGAAGAGTTGTGGTCTCCATCACCACTGGAAACAGCCTTATCAGCATCGCTTGCTGGACCAGCGGCAACGCAGGAAGAGGATTGTGAGGAAGAGGAGTCAGAGGAGGAATGTGGCTTTGAGGAGGAGGAGGAAGACCAAGCACAACAGGCATCCCAGGGTGCTCGTTGTTGTCACCTATCTGGTACCCGTGGTGTTGTACGTGGCTGGGGGGAAGAAGATACCTTCAGTGAGATCAGTGAGGATGAGGAACGGGACATGATTAGCTTGGCATCCAACCTTGTGCAAATGGGGTCTTTCATGCTGTCGTGCCTGTTGAGGGACCCTTGTATAAAAAAGCTGAAGGAGAATGACCTGTACTGGGTGTCCACGCTACTAGACCCCTGGTATAAGCATAAAGTGACTGAAATGTTACCGAATTCCCGCAAGTCGTAAAGGATGGAGCAGTTCAAAAATAAATTAAAAAGTATGCTTTACACAGCGTATAAGGGTGATGTCACAGCACAATGGGAATCTAACAGGGGAAGAGATGAAAGTAATCCTCCTCCTCCCACATCCACGCCGGCAAGGACAGGACGCTTTCCAGACGTGTTGTTGATGGAGGACATGCAGACCTTTTTAACTCCTATGCAAAGCCACAGCCCTTCGGGATCCAGCCTCAGAGAAAGACTCAACCGACAGGTAGCAGACTACCACGCATTAACTGCGGATCTCGACACTCTGAGGAGCGATGGACCCCTTGACTACTAGGTGTGCAGGCTTGACCTGTGGCCTGAGCTATCCCAGTTTGCAATCGAACTTCTGGCCTGCCCCGCTTCAAGTGTCCTGTCAGAAAGGACCTTCAGTGCAGCAGGAGGTATTGTCACTGAGAAGAGAAGTCGCCTAGGTCAAAGAAGTCTTGATTATCTCACCTTTATTAAAATGAATGATAGATGGATCCTGAAGGGACTGACATTGTGCGATACATTAGAGTAAAAAAGGCCTGATGAGATGAGCTGCCTTGGGCTACAAATGGTACACACGCTGCTGTATTTTATCTTCGAATGCCGGATGACTTGCGTGACTTATCCGCCAACAACTAGGGTTCAAGCCGCAATGTTTTAGGGCACTTTCTAACTGTCAAAAATCAATTTTTCTGGCCGCTGCTACAGCAGCGGCTGCAACAATACCTAATTTTTCAGGCATGTGTACATGCCTAATTTTTCTGGCCTCTGGAGCGGCACTGTGGCTTTAAAACCCAAACCAAAAAAAAGGCACATAACAGGGATTAAACTTCTAAGAATAGTACTACTTAACACACCACTCATATCTGGTGACACAGTAGATTGCACTCGCAGTGCCCCAAATTTGAAGTCGGAGGCCCGACCAAGCATCTTTTTCCATCTCCCGGTTCCTAAAAATTATCTCTGGGTTCCTAAAATTGCTGCCATACCTGTACTCGATTGTGCAAAAGGAAGTCATGGCATATGGGGTCTTTCATGCTGTCGTGCCTGTTGAGGATCGGGGACCCTCGTATAAAAAGGCTGAAGGAGAACGACATGTACTGGGTGTCCAGGCATGTTTTTCCATCTCCCGGTTCCTAAAAATTATCTCTGGGTTCCTAAAATCGATGCCATACCTGTACTCGATTGTGCAAAAGGATGGCATATGTGGTGTTTTATGCTGTTGTGCCTGTTGAGGGTCGGGGACACTCGTATAAAAAGGCTGAAGGAGAATGACCTGTACTGGGTGTCCAAGCATGTTTTTTCAATTTCCTTCCCGGTTCCTAAAAATTATCTCCGGGTTCCTAAAATCGATGCCATACCTGTACTCTATTGTGCAAAAGTATGGCATATGTGGTGTTTCATGCTGTTGTGCCTGTTGAGGGTCGGGGACACTCGTATAAAAGCCTGAAGGAGAACGACCTGTACTGGGTGTCCAAGCATCTTTTTCCATCTCCCGGTTCCTAAAAATTATCTCCGGGTTTCTAAAATAGATGCCATACCTGTACTCTATTGAGCAAAAGGATGGCATGTGTGGTGTTTCATGCTGTTGTGCCTGTTGAGGGTCGGGGCCACTTGTATAAAAAGGCTGAAGGAGAATGACCTGTACTGGGTGTCCAAGCATGTTTTTCAATTTCCTTCCCGGTTCCTAAAAATTATCTCCGGGTTCCTAAAATCGATGCCATACCTGTACTCTATTGTGCAAAAGGATGCCATATGTGGTGTTTCATGCTGTTGTGCCTGTTGAGGGTCGGGGACACTCGTATAAAAAGGCTGAAGGAGAACGACCTGTACTGGGTATGCAAGCATGTTTTTTCAATTTCCTTCCCAGTTCCTAAAAATTATCTCCGGGTTTCTAAAATTGATGCCATACCTGTACTCTATTGTGCAAAAGGATGGCATATGTGGTGTTTCATGCTGTTGTTTCTGTTGAGGGTCGGGGACACTCGTATAAAAGCCTGAAGGAGAACGACCTGTACTGGGTGTCCAAGCATCTTTTTCCATCTCCCGGTTCCTAAAAATTATCTCCGGGTTTCTAAAATAGATGCCATACCTGTACTCTATTGAGCAAAGGGAAGGCATGTGTGGTGTTTCATGCTGTTGTGCCTGTTGAGGGTCGGGGCCACTTGTATAAAAAGGCTGAAGGAGAATGACCTGTATTGGGTGTCCAAGCATGTTTTTCAATTTCCTTCCCGGTTCCTAAAAATTATCTCCGGGTTCCTAAAATCGATGCCATACCTGTACTCTATTGTGCAAAAGGATGCCATATGTGGTGTTTCATGCTGTTGTGCCTGTTGAGGGTCGGGGACACTCGTATAAAAAGGCTGAAGGAGAACGACCTGTACTGGGTATGCAAGCATGTTTTTTCAATTTCCTTCCCAGTTCCTAAAAATTATCTCCGGGTTTCTAAAATCGATGCCATACCTGTACTCTATTGTGCAAAAGGATGGCATATGTGGTGTTTCATGCTGTTGTGCCTGTTGAGGGTCGGGACACTCGTATAAAAAGGCTAAAGGAGAAAGACCTGTACTGGGTGTCCAAGCATCTTTTTCCATCTCCCGGTTCCTAAAAATTATCTCCGGGTTTCTAAAATCGATGCCATACCTGTACTCTACAGGGAGTGCAGAATTATTAGGCAAATTAGTATTTTGACCACATCATCCTCTTTATGCATGTTGTCTTACTCCAAGCTGTATAGGCTCGAAAGCCTACTACCAATTAAGCATATTAGGTGATGTGCATCTCTGTAATAAGAAGGGGTGTGGTCTAATGACATCAACACCCTATATCAGTTGTGCATAATTATTAGGCAACTTCCTTTCCTTTGGCAAAATGGGTCAAATGAAGGACTTGACAGGCTCAGAAAAGTAAAAAATAGTGAGATATCTTGCAGAGGGATGCAGCACTCTTAAAATTGCAAAGTTTCTGAAGCGTGATCATCGAACAATCAAGCATTTCATTCATATTAGTCAACAGGGTTGCAAGAAGCATGTGGAAAAACCAAGGCGCAAAATACCTGCCCATGAACTGAGAAAAGTCAAGTGTGCAGCTGCCAAGATGCCACTTGCCACCAGTTTGGCCATATTTCAGAGCTGCAACATCACTGGAATGCCCAAAAGCACAAGGTGTGCAATACTCAGAGACATGGCCAAGGTAAGAAAGGCTGAAAGACGACCACCACTGAACAAGACACACAAGCTGAAACGTCAAGACTGGGCCAAGAAATATCTCAAGACTGATTTTTTCTAAGGTTTTATGGACTGATGAAATGAGAGTGAGTCTTGATGGGCCAGATGGATGGGCCCGTGGCTGAATTGGTAAAGGGCAGAGAGCTCCAGTCCAACTCAGACGCCAGCAAGGTGGAGGTGGAGTACTGGTTTGGGCTGGTATCATCAAAGTTTAGCTTGTGGGGCCTTTTCGGGTTGAGGATGGAGTCAAGCTCAACTCCCAGTCCTACTGCCAGTTTCTGGAAAACACCTTCTTCAAGCAGTGGTACAGGAAGAAGTCTGCATCCTTCAAGAAAAACATGATTTTTATGCAGGACAATGCTCCATCACACGCGTCCAAGTACTCCCCAGCGTGGCTGGCAAGAAAGGGTATAAAAGAAGAAAATCTAATGACATAGCCTCCTTGTTCACCTGATCTGAACCCCATTGAGAACCTGTGGTCCATCATCAAATGTGAGATTTACAAGGAGGGAAAACAGTACACCTCTCTGAACAGTGTCTGGGAGGCTGTGGTTGCTGCTGCACGCAATGTTGATGGTGAACAGATCAAAACACTGACAGAATCCATGGATGGCAGGCTTTTGAGTGTCCTTGCAAAGAAAGGTGGCTATATTGGTCACTGATTTGTTTTTGTTTTGTTTTTAAATGTCAGAAATGTATATTTGTGAATGTTGAGATGTTATATTGGTTTCACTGGTAAAAATAAATAATTGAAATGGGTATATATTTGTTTTTTGTTAAGTTGCCTGATAATTATGCACAGTAATAGTCACCTGCACACACAGATATCCCCCTAAAATAGCTAAAACTAAAAACAAACTAAAAACTACTTCCAAAAATATTCAGCTTTGATATTAATGAGTTTTTTGGGTTCATTGAGAACATGGTTGTTGTTCAATAATAAAATTAATCCTCAAAAATACAACTTGCCTAATAATTCTGCACTCCCTGTATTGGGCTAAAGGATGGCATATGTGGTGTTTCATGCTGTTGTGCCTGTTAAGGGTCGGGGACACCCGTATAAAAAGGCTGAAGGAGAACGACCTGTACTGTGTGTCCAAGCATCTTTTTCCATCTCCCGGTTCCTAAAAATTATCTCTGGGTTCCTTAAATTGATGCCATACCTGTACTCTATTGTGCAAAAGGATGGCATATGTGGTGTTTCATGCTGTTGTGCCTGTTGAGGGTCGGGGCCACTCGTATAAAAAGGCTGAAGGAGAACGACCTGTACTGGGTGTCCAAGCATGTTTTTTCAATTTCCTTCCCGGTTCCTAAAAATTATCTCCGGGTTCCTAAAATCGATGCCATACCTGTACTCTATTGTGCAAAAGGATGGCATATGTGGTGTTTCATGCTGTTGTGCCTGTTGAGGGTCGGGGACACTCGTATAAAAAGGCTGAAGGAGAACGACCTGTACTTGGTGTCCAAGCATCTTTTTCCATCTCCCGGTTCCTAAAAATTATTTCCGGGTTTCTAAAATCGATGCCATACCTGTACTCTATTGTGCAAAAGGATGGCATATGTGGTGTTTCATGCTGTTGTGCCTGTTGAGGGTCTGGGACACTCGTATAAAAAGGCTGAAGGAGAACGACCTGTACTTGGTGTCCAAGCATCTTTTGCCATCTCCCGGTTCCTAAAAATTATTTCCGGGTTTCTAAAATCGATGCCATACCTGTACTCTATTGTGCAAAAGGATGGCATATGTGGTGTTTCATGCTGTTGTGCCTGTTGAGGGTCTGGGACACTCGTATAAAAAGGCTGAAGGAGAACGACCTGTACTGGGTGTCCAAGCATGTTTTTTCAATTTCCTTCCCGGTTCCTAAAAATTATCTCCGGGTTCCTAAAATCGATGCCATACCTGTACTCTATTGTGCAAAAGGATGGCATATGTGGTATTTCATGCTGTTGTGCCTGTTGAGGGTCGGGGACCCTCGTATAAAAAGGCTGAAGGAGAACGACCTGTACTGGGTGTCCAAGCATGTTTTTTTAATTTCCCGATTCCTAAAAATTTTCTCTGGGTTCCTAAAATCGATGCCATACCTGTACTCTATTGTGCAAAATGATGGCATATGTGGTGTTTCATGCTGTTGTGCCTGTTGAGTGTTCGGGACCCTCGTATAAAAAGGCTGAAGGAGAACGACCTGTACTGGGTGTCCAAACATCTTTTTTCCATCTCCCGGATGTAGCGGTACTCCACTAGGGGGTCTCCCTTCCTCTGTCCAAACCCAGGGGTGGCCACCGGATAGTGGGACCAGAGATATAGTTGCTGAGACCGGGGTCAAGCCAGCGGGTGTATCTCCCCCAGCTAGGCTGGTCTCAGTGGACTCCCAGTCAGGTAGCGTCCTCTCTGCCCTGCAGTTCTTTCTTGGCAGGTATCGTCCCCTCTGCCTGTCTGCTTCTAGGCAGGAATAAATCCCCCTGCCAGGCTGCTTCTTGGCAGGAATAGATCCCTCTGCCTCCAAATAGTGGGACCAGGGCTTTCGTGGCTGAGACCGGCGTCAAGCCAGCGGCTGTATCTCCCCCAGCTGTGCTGGTCTCAGTGGGCTCCCAGGCAGGTAGCGTCCCCTCTGCCTGTCTGCTTCTAGGCAGCAATAGAACCCTCTGCCTCACTGCACACTTCCAGCAGGTAGCGTGCCCTCTGGTTTCTTATAGGCAGGAATCGATCCCTCTGCCTTGCTGCTCCTTTCAGGCAGGCCAGCTCTTTGCATACAGGCCCACAGACTCTGGAACAGATCTCTCTTGCAGGGAGAGGTGCTGCCAGAATGCAGGGTCAGAACCTCTGCAACTGGCATACCTGAAAGAATCAGACAGCACAAAAAGGTAATCCTGGACCCCAACCTGTACTCGATTGTGCGAAAGGAAGTAACCTTACCATGGGTCTCAGATGCATGTCTTATTGTTAGACTCTGTCAGGGAAATTATATAACTAGCAATCGTATCAATCAAATATATATTGCATCTATTGATCTCTGTAATTCGTATCGATCAAATTTATATTGCATCTTTTGATCTGTTATTCGTATCTATCAAATGTATATTGCACCTTTTGATACATGTAATTCGTATCAATTAAATGTATTTTGCATCTTTTGATCTATGTAATTCTTATCTATCAAATGTATATTGCATCTTTTGATCTATGTAATTCGTATCGATCAAATGTATATTGCATCTTTTGATACATGTAATTCGTATCTATCAAATGTATATTGCATCTTTTGATCTATTTAATTTGTATCTATCAAATGTATATTGCATCTTTTGATCTGCCTTGCTGCTCCTTTCAGGCAGGCCAGCTCTTTGCATACAGGCCCACAGACTCTGTAACAGATCTCTCTTGCAGGGAGAGGTGCAGCCAGAATGCAGGGTCAGAACCTCTGCAAATGGTTTACTTGATTGTGCGAAAGGAAGTAACCTTACCATGGGTCTCAGACGCATGTCTTATTGTTAGACTCTGTCGGGGAAATTATATAACTAGCAATCGTATCAATCAAATATATATTGCATCTATTGATCTCTGTAATTCGTATCGATCAAATGTATATTGCATCTTTTCAGCTATGTTATTCGTATCTATTAAATGTATATTGCATCTTTTGATCTATGTAATTCATATCTATCAAATGTATATTGCATCTTTTGATCTATGTAATTCGTATCTATCAAATGTATATTGCATCTTTTGATCGATGTAATTCGTATCTATCAAATGTATATTGCATCTTTTGATCTATGTAATTTGTATCTATCAAATGTATATTGCATCTTTTGATCTGCCTTGCTGCTCCTTTCAGGCAGGCCAGCTCTTTGCATACAGGCCCACAGACTCTAACAGATCTCTCTTGCAGGGAGAGGTGAAGCCAGAATGCAGGGTCAGAACCTCTGCAACTGGTATACTCGATTGTGCAAAAGGAAGTAACCTTACCATGGGTCACAGACCACAAGTCTTTGTAATTCTCTGTCTGGGAAATTATATATCTTTAAAATTAGCTATTTATCTATCAAATCTATCTAACTATCAATCATATCTATCAAATGTATATTGCATCTATTGATCTATGCAATTCGTATCTATCAAATGTATATTGCATCTATTGATCTATGCAATTCGTATCTATCAAATGTATATTGCATCTATTGATCTATGCAATGCGTATCTATCAAATGTATATTGCATCTATTGATCTATGCAATTTGTATCTATCAAATGTATATTGCATCTATTGATCTATGGAATTCGTATCTATCAAATGTATATTGCATCTATTAATCTATGTAATTCATATCTATCAAATGTATATTGCATCTTTTGATCTATGTAATTTGTATCTATCAAATGTATATTGCATCTATTGATCTATGTAATTCGTAGCTAACAAATGTATATTGCATCTTTTGATCCATGTAATTCATATCTATCAAATGTATATTGCATCTTTTGATCTATGTAATTTGTATCTATCAAATGTAAATTGCATCTTTTGATCTATGTAATTCGTATATATCAAATGTATATTGCATCTTTTGATCTATGTAATTCGTATCTATCAAATGTATATTGCATCTATTGATCTATGTAATCTATGTATCTATCAAATCTATCGATCTCGTGGTTGTGCAAATGGACTGTTTGCGGTTGTTTGTGGTGCGTTAAACGGGGAGTTTGGTCTGTCACTGTGAAGCGGGGGTAACCCTTACACTACCTGATCGATACAACATCATACCTGATGTTTTAAAGCACGTTATTCCAAACAATTTGGGAATGTTAGGTGATTTAGGCCCTTTATGGCTTAAAACCAGACTCTGCATCAACTATTTAATTTTCCATGGGAGTTTTGCCATAATTCCCCCTCTGGCATGCCACAGTCCAGGTGTTAGTCCCCTTGAAACAACTTTTTCATCACTATTGTGGCCAGAAAGAGTCCCTGTGGGTTTTAAAATTCGCCTGCCCATTGAAGTCAATGGCAGTTCGCCCGGTTCACGGACATTTGCGGAAGTTTGCGTCCGCCGTTTGCGAACGCAAAATTTTATATTTGCGACATCACTAATGTTCAAATCAGCAAAGTGCAGGTTGCAAGTTGCAAAGCGCCTGAGGTAGTTAGTGTAGGTGTAGTACAAATGGAGGGCGCCTACAAAGCAAAATGGTGACAAGCTGTGATATCAGTGATGAGAGTAGTGATGTCACACTCGATTGACTTCTATGGGAGAGACATCGCCACTTGCCGGCACTGCTCGGCCATGACGCTTTTTGACAGACGAGGCCAGAAAGGCAGTTTCTTGTTGTTCTGTCAATGTTTTGAACATCGGGGGCCCTAGTGAGGTAAATAGGGATAGATATGTTACAAAATCCTTTTGGGGTCTCTACTCTTACAGGGCTTGATTACGAGTGGCACAAGCGATATTGGCTTATTTTTGTATTTTTGCACACAATGGAAATAGCCCGAGTATTAAGAGTTGAAAGTAAACACCTTAAATACACTTAAAAGTACAGTTACACTCATATAAACACTGTCTAATTAAAATTATTTAAAAACTTTAAATAAAAAAAAGTTATAAGTGCTCAGATACGGTAAACGGTGATTGGGGAAAAAAAGGGTCTGCAAAGGGCTTTAACATACTGTATATATATGCATACATAAGCATGCCTAAATATGTGTGTATGTATATATATATATATATATATATATATATATATAATAGAGAATATAGAAATCAGCGCTAGAAGTATATGAGTATGCTGTTAATCTTAATATATCTTCCCATCCACTACTAGAAGATATATATGTGTGCACAGGACACTTGTAGGTTAAACAGAAAACAGTCTCATTCAGTCAAATGTGGCAAGTCTATGGATATATATTATTCATTAATATCCACAATACTGGTTCCTGTGTGCTATGAAGAAATAGGCTGCTCGTCTGAGAGAAGAAGAATGATCCCCCGCAGGGCGAGGTTCCTCTTAAAAATCTGAAAGAGTATGAGACAAGACAAGCGCCCAGGGGCACACTTCGTGTAATACGTTCAGATCATTAACTTATAATATAGCAGCGAGAAAAATCCGCTCTCACCTGGTTCAACCTCAACTTATGAGGTATGCAAAAAGCACTTCTGTTAGTGTACTCTCAGCTCTTGTAGTCCTCCTGCGTGTCCTCAGGTCTCCAGTGAATCCGTGGAGTCTGCAGCGTATCCCTGGAACTCTGCAATTATATAACTATTGCAGAGTTCCAGGGATACGCTGCAGACTCCACGGATTTACTGGAGACCTGAGGACACGCAGGAGGACTACAAGAGCTGAGAGTACAATAACAGAAGTGCTTTTTGCATACCTCATAAGTTGAGGTTGAACCAGGTGAGAGCGGATTTTTCTCGCTGCTATATTATAAGTTAATGATCTGAACGTATTACACGAAGTGTGCCCCTGGGCGCTTGTCTTGTCTCATACTCTTTCATATATATATATATACCGTATATATTTATACATGTGTGTACATATTTATCTTTTTTATTGTATATGTATTGTACATATTTAACATTCCAATGTTCGTCACATTCAGAACAATATACTTTTTATTGTAAATACATATTTAAATAAATAAATATATATATATACACACACACACCTTTACCTGTATATCTATTCATATTGATATATAGGTATATCTATTTTACATTGACAGTATCATATATATATATATATATATATATATATATATATTAATAATAAAAATAAAAAAAACATTTCTATATGAAGAACATAGGAATGGAAAATATGTGTAATGCTATTCATGTTTCATGATTTAGGTCTAACGGGATCAGGTAAGCGCACATGAAGAATTGGTAACTTCAATGCGCGTTATTGAAATATTAAATATAAAAAATATTAATAAATATTAATTAATATTAAAAATTATTATACATACTATAAAAATGTCTTAATAATCCATAGAATATATCTACATTTTTTACAGATGTAAATTAGTTTTTCATAATTATTATTAAGATTTTTTAGTATATAATATTTCAATAACGCACATTGAAGTTAGCAATTCTTTATGTGCTCTACATTCTTAACAGACATTTTGGATACTATGTCCCCGAAACGTCACTATCTTTTCACAGTAAAACAGTGTGTTTAAAAAGTCCAGTGAGTGCAAGTTTTTTGTTACCATTATATATATATATAAATATATCTAATACTGTTACTGTTAAATAGATATCTATACCTATATATATATAGGAGTAGACATACAGGTATATATATATATATATATATATATATATATATAAATATATATATGTGTGTGTGTATTTATAATGAAAAATAACATATTCCTCTACGGGAAGAACATTGAAATGTGAAGCATTCATAACTCCTGTTGGGTTAGCACTCAAGTGATAGGTGTTTCTTTCTTCTATGGGTAGAAGTTAACACGGTCGTGATATTTGATTAGCGTGCATCAGGTTTCACTCGCACGCAAATCTTTCACTTTCAACACGTAATACGCGTGCTAACCGACGTATGCAAAAATCTTCTGCCCAGCGAAGTTTACGCTTGAGTGGTTGTAGTAAATAGCACTCTACTCCTTATGTAGCCCATAACTGGTCAGACATCAGAGATTTGGGTTTTACAGAGTATCCCTGGTGAAATTACCTCTTATTAAAAAGTAAATATTGGTTACTATGGGGGTTACTAAGGACACTAGTAGTGTACATAATTGTTTGGTCACTAAGAGCTGCCAGCAATGTTATTGTATTTTGAACTTCTTAATCATCATTTTGATGTTTAATTTATAATTTGTTAGCATATTATAAAGTAATATATATGAGGCACAAATAATGCATAATAGACAAATGCAACATAATTAAAGGACATGGAAAGGCAAGCTTACAATCTGGTTGGTGATTTGGTGAAGTAGATATAAAAGATAAGTGAGCTGCATGGTTATTCCATTATACTGTTGGACATGTAGGTGATCTTTACTATAATTAAGAGAGCAAAGTCTTTAAAAATATCCACAAAATGCTTCTGTTATCACCAAGGAAGTGACATCACTCCAACAATTGGTATTGGAAATGTAGGAGTAACATCATTTCCAGTTTGTTAAATGGTCTACTAACATGGATGCCCAGCACCACTATTCCTCACTTAAAACAGTTTGTTAAACTTGCACTATGGAATATCATCCAAGATATGATGTTTCAAACAACTTTTTATTAATTAATTTAAGGGAGTGTGAACTATATTTTATATATATATCATTTTGATTGGTTTTTCAAATAAACAAGAAATCCACGTCTTTCTTATAAATTGCCATACAATTTTCATTAGTGTTCAAATAATAAATGAGGAGATGTTTCATCGTAGTAGAGTCTAAAAGCATAAAGTAAAGTTAATTTTACAGTTCAAATACTGTAAGTACATTATACACATCTCTAGCTCAGATATCTAATTGGCAACTTCAAAACCTTTATAGAGATTAGTGGTCAAGAGAATGAGCTAAGGAAATAGAAGAGGAAACAAAATGGGTAGTGTGGCAGAAGAAAAGAAGGGGGAGGGTTTTAGATTTAGGTTTATGGGGAGGATTGTGAGGTGCCGAACCATGGGGTTGGAAAAAGGGGGATGTAAAATAGACTGTCTCCATCCTTCAAAACTAGAACATTGTAAGGGTAACCTCAAGCTCTGAATGCTTTAATTTATTGTATATGTGACTGTAGAGATTCCTAATAAAATTAAATATCTTGGTACATTGGTAGCCTGTTTCTCTGTAGGTAAGACTATTCTTCAAGCATCAGTAACTCACAGGTTCTTTCTTTCCACTCTGTAATGTTGGGTACATGTGTGGACTTCCATTGCCTAGCTAACAGAGATCTCATGCTATTTAGACCAATTTCAAGTAAGGTAAGTCTGAGTATGCATTTAATATTAGGTCTCTCGTGCAGGAGAGTGTGACCCGGAATGAATCTCATAAGAGGTTTTGGAAAATAGAATCAAGGGAGTGCCGGAAATTAGTCAGATGTGGGCATGCCCACCATATATGTGTCATAGTGCCTATGCCCCAGCATTCCCTCCAGCACAAATTTGAGGATTTTGGATATAACATTTTTAGGCATGTTGGTGTTAAGTACCAATGGGACAGTAATTTGTAGTTTGTTTCTAATATTTGTGGCGAAGCAGAAGATTTTTTGATATTGGAGAATAATTTCAACCATTTTTCATAGGAAATATCAATTTCCAGCTCATCCTGCCATTGTTGTGTGTATGTACGAAGAATTGTGTAGAAGCTCTTATCCAGTATTTGTCTAGATATTCGTAAGGTTCTCTTGGATAATGTCCGTTAATCGGCATAGACGTTCAAAAGGAAACAATTCCCGCAAGAGATCTTTTTTGTAAAACAAAGAATTAGAAATGCTGTTGCAATACTCTCATAAAATCCTATATTGTTATGTATGAAATAAAAGTTTTCATTATAATTCTTATACTTTTTTCAATGGATCATAAACTCTCATAAAATATAAATGTATTAATATACTGAAAGTCCCAAAAACGATCCTTAGACTCACAGTCCACAGTCTAATTGGTAATATATGTTGTAAAGTTATAGATTCCAGCAAAACAAATATGGAGACACACTAACCTTGAACCTAGGGACTAGTGATGGTATTTGGTCTGAGGAGGAGGATATGTGTCATTGTATTAATGCTTACCAGGCTGTCTAAAGGGAACTGACTATAGACGGGATCCGTGCACCAGACCGGTGAAAAATATCCACGGTCACAGCAGTCTCGTCTAAGTAACAGTCTGGTCAAGGCAATGATTTTCTACAGTGATATTATCTCAATGCAACTTTCAAATTTTAATCTTGTACGTGCTTTTTTATAGCGCTCCAATAAATTGTGTTTATACTTTTACCCTTAGAGGTCCTTTGTGGGTGCTTGTATTTTCTTCTCTTGATCTTTTTTGTAGTAGGGGGACATTTGTAAGTAATGGTGTAACTGTGCATATTTAAGCCATGAGTAGAAATAATACCCTGCTATGTTCTGCAGTTCAGCACAAGGTCGAATTTTCCCTCATTGTATGAAGTCTATGACGGGGTGCAAAATCCCATTTCAGGAGGAGAGTAAGCTTTTTGTTTTGTGTTTATGCCTCCATAGAATTCTGCATTATTGAAAATGGGGGCTAAAGAGGATTTAGGGGAAGAAATTCCATTGTATTTTTTAAGAATTAAATCCCAAAGGGAACATATAGGGTGATATAACCTAGAGGTTTTCGCCACCAGTGGCCTTATCTGTGGTGCTATCCAACATATTGGACAGACTGCTGATGTTTTAAGAATGTGAGTGTCCAGTGAGACCCACGCTTTATCTTTTACTCTAGTATGCCATTCCAACTCTCTTTGCAATATAGTTGAGTAATAATATTTAAGGATAGAGGGGACCCCCAGACCACCACTGTCTCTTGTACAGTAGAGCGTAGATCTAGCAACTCTGGGTTTAAGGTGCCCCCAGATGAATGTGTTGAGGGTTGTTTGTAAGACTTAGATATATGTCGTGGGGAGAGTAAGGCCTAGATTTGGAGTTCGGCGGTAGCCGTCAAAACCAGCGTTAGAGGCTCCTAACGCTGGTTTTGGCCGCCCGCTGGTATTTGGAGTCAGTGATTAAAGGGTCTAACGCTCACTTTTCAGCCGCGACTTTTCCATACCGCAGATCCCCCTACGCCATTTGCGTAGCCTATCTTTTCAATGGGATCTTTCTAACGCTGGTATTTAGAGTCGTTTCTGAAGTGAGCGTTAGAGCTCTAACGACAAGATTCCAGCCGCCTGAAAATAGCAGGAGTTAAGAGCTTTCTGGCTAACGCCGGTTCATAAAACTCTTAACTACTGTACCCTAAAGTACACTAACACCCATAAACTACCTATGTACCCCTAAACCGAGGCCCCCCCACATCGCCGCCACTCGATTAAAATTTTTAACCCCTAATCTGCCGACCGCCACCTACGTTATACTTATGTACCCCTAATCTGCTGCCCCTAACCCCGCCGACCCCTATATTATATTTATTAACCCCTAACCTGCCCCCCACAACGTCGCCGCCAGCTACTTAAAATAATTAACCCCTAATCTTCCGACCGCAAATCGCCGCCACCTACGTTATCCCTATGTACCCCTAATCTGCTGCCCTAACATCGCTGACCCCTATATTATATTTATTAACCCCTAATCTGCCCCCCTCAACGTCGCCGACACCTGCCTACATTTATTAACCCCTAATCTGCCGAGCGGACCTGAGCGCTACTATAATAAAGTTATGAACCCCTAATCCGCCTCACTAACCCTATCATAAATAGTATTAACCCCTAATCTGCCCTCCCTAACATCGCCGACACCTACCTTCAATTATTAACCCCTAATCTGCCGAGCGGAGCTCACCGCTATTCTAATAAATTGATTAACCCCTAAAGCTAAGTCTAACCCTAACACTAACACCCCCCTAAGTTAAATATAATTTTTATCTAACGAAATAAATTAACTCTTATTAAATAAATGATTCCTATTTAAAGCTAAATACTTACCTGTAAAATAAACCCTAATATAGCTACAATATAAATTATAATTATATTGTAGCTATTTTAGGATTAATATTTATTTTACAGGCAACTTTGTAATTATTTTAACCAGGTACAATAGCTATTAAATAGTTAAGAACTATTTAATAGTTACCTAGTTAAAATAATAACAAATTTACCTGTAAAATAAATCCTAACCTAAGATATAATTAAACCTAACACTACCCTATCAATAAATTAATTAAATAAACTACCTACAATTACCTACAATTAACCTAACACTACACTATCAATAAATTAATTAAACACAATTGCTACAAATAAATACAATTAAATAAACTAACTAAAGTACAAAAAATAAAAAAGAACTAATTTACAAAAAATAAAAAAATATTTACAAACATAAGAAAAATATTACAACAATTTTAAACTAATTACACCTACTCTAAGCCCCCTAATAAAATAACAAAGCCCCCCAAAATAAAAAATTCCCTACCCTATTCTAAATTAAATAAGTTACAAGCTCTTTTACCTTACCAGCCCTGAACAGGGCCCTTTGCGGGGCATGCCCCAAGAATTTCAGCTCTTTTGCCTGTAAAAGAATAAATACAATACCCCCCCCCCAACATTACAACCCACCACCTACATACCCCTAATCTAACCTAAACCCCCCTTAAATAAACCTAACACTAAGCCCCTGAAGATCTTCCTACCTTGTCTTCACCATCCAGGTATCACTGATCCGTCCTGGCTCCAACATCTTCATCCAACCCAAGCGGGGGTTGGCGATCCATCATCCGGTGGCTGAAGAGGTCCAGAAGAGGCTCCAAAGTCTTCCTCCTATCCGGCAAGAAGAGGACATCCGGACCGGCAAACATCTTCTCCAAGCGGCATCTTCGATCTTCTTCCATCCGGAGCGAAGCGGCAGGATCCTGAAGACCTCCAGCGCGGAACATCCATCCGGACCGACGACTGAACGACGAATGACTGTTCCTTTAAGGGACGTCATCCAAGATGGCGTCCCTCGAATTCCGATTGGCTGATAGGATTCTATCAGCCAATCGGAATTAAGGTAGGAATTTTCTGATTGGCTGATGGAATCAGCCAATCAGAATCTAGTTCAATCCGATTGGCCGATCCAATCAGCCAATCAGATTGAGCTCGCATTCTATTGGCTGTTTGTAAATATTTGTAAATATTTTTTTATTTTTTGTAACTTATTTAATAAGAGTTAATTTATTTCGTTAGATGTAAATTATATTTAAGTTAGGGGGGTGTTAGTGTTAGGGTTAGACTTAGCTTTAGGGGTTAATACATTTATTAGAATAGCGGTGAGGTCCGCTCAGCAGATTAGGGGTTAATAATTGAAGGTAGGTGTCGGCGATGTTAGGGAGGGCAGATTAGGGGTTAATACTATTTATGATAGGGTTAGTGAGGCGGATTAGGGGTTAATAACTTTATTATAGTAGCGCTCAGGTCCGCTCGGCAGATTAGGGGTTAATAAGTGTAGGCAGGTGTCTGCGACGTTGAGGGGGGCAGATTAGGGGTTAATAAATATAATATAGGGGTCGGCGATGTTAGGGCAGCAGATTAGGGGTACATAGGGAGAACGTAGGTTGCGGCGGTTTACGGAGCGGCAGATTAGGGGTTAAAAAAAATATGCAGGGGTCAGCGATAGCGGGGGCGGCAGATTAGGGGTTAATAAGTGTAAGGTTAGGGGTGTTTAGACTCGGGGTACATGTTAGAGTGTTAGGTGCAGACGTAGGAAGTGTTTCCCCATAGGAAACAATGGGGCTGCGTTAGGAGCTGAACGCTGCTTTTTTGCAGGTGTTAGGTTTTTTTTCAGCTCAAACAGCCCCATTGTTTCCTATGGGAGAATCGTGCACGAGCACGTTTTTTAGGCCGGCCGCGTCCGTAAGCAACTCTGGTATCGAGAGTTGCATTTGCGGTAAAAATGCTCTACGCTCCTTTTTTGGAGCCTAACGCAGCATTTGTTTGAACTCTCGATACCAGAGTTAATTTTATGGTGCGGCCAGAAAAAAGCCCGCGGAGCGTTAACAGCCCTTTTACCGCCGAACTCCAAATCTAGGCCTAATTGGGGTCGTTTGAAGGATATAAAGGATTCTGGACAAAATTGTCATTTTTACGATCTGGATATGGCCCCACCAGAAGAAAGGTTTGTGCACCCAATTTCTACATTTTTTTTAATTTTGGTAAGGAGGGGTTTGTAATTAGCATTGAACAGGGTCCGAATATCTGGATTCAGGGTGATGTATACATTTTTAACGGCATCTGAACACAAGGAATAGGAACATACCATTGAGAGATTTTGAAACTGAGCAGGTTTCATATTGATATTGAGAACAACGGATTTCTAATTGCGATATGCCACAGAAAGTGCAAAATTTCTCGATTAGGGCTGTTAGAGAAGAAAGATGGGAGTTAAGGGTAAGGAGGATATCATCCGCATATAGGCTGACTTTGTATTCATTATCACCTTTGGGTATGCATTTAATTTGGTTATTCTGCCTACTGTGTGCCGCTAATGGTTCCATAGCTAAAATAAATAAGATTGGGAAGAGGGGGCAGCCCTGCCTTGTGCCATTATTTATTTGGAATGGGTTAGCTAAGATTCTGTTCACTTTAATGTGAGCTGATGGAGCAGCATATAAGTCAAATATTCTATTAATCATAAGTGGTTGAAAGCCGTATTCCCTCAAAGCTTATTTTAGGTAGTGCCAATTTAGTCTGTTGAAGGCTTTTTCCGCATCAGTGGAGACCAGGACTGTTTCTAGATTATGTTATTTGCCATACTCTAATAGATGCGATGTTCTAATGGTATTGTCCCTGGCCTCCCTGAGCGGAACAAAGCCAAATTGGTCGACATGAACAAGTGTGGGTAAAAAAGTGTTAAAACTGATGGCCAGGATTTTTGCAAATATCTTGGCATCCGTATTTAAAAGGGAGATGGGGTGGTAATTACCTGGTTCATCAGGTCTTTTACCTGGCTTGGGCAGAAGAGTGAGATGTGCTCTCATCATTTCTATGGAAAATTGTCCCTTATCATCTAAGGACTGGAAGATAGAAGCTACCTGCGGTGCTAGTATGTGTTTATAATGCTTCTAATAAGCTGTGGTGAAGCCATCTGGTCCTGGACATTTTTCATTAGGTAAGGTATATATGGCTTTGATAACCTCTTGTATAGTGATGGGTACTTCCAGCTTCACTATTTCATCCCTTTCTAGAGCAGGTAGTCTCGCCTCTGTTATAGATGTGGTTATTTTAGTCAAATCACTATCAGAGTTAATAGGGGCTAAGTTATAGAGATTTTCATAATATGTCCGAAAGACATTTGCTATCCCTTTACTATCATAGACTTTTGTGTTGTCTTGTGCGTGAATCTTATTTACGAAAAAGGTTATATGTTTTCTGTTTCAATGCTCTGCCTAGTAGTGTCCCTGCTTTGTTACCTTCTGAAAAGTAAAAATGTTTAAGATAAAGAGCCCTAAGTTGAGCCTCTCTCTGCAAAAAGTTATTAAGGTGAAGCCTAGAGGTACACAATTGTTGGGATAGAGATTCATTATTAGGGGCTCTTTTATTCTGGTTTTCTGATTTGTGCAAGTTGCGTATTAGTGTCTGATATTCGCACTTTTGTTTTTTTAAGAAAAGCTTTCTGTTTTAAGAATTCACCGCAAATTACCGCTTTATGAGCATCCCAAATTAGCATTGGGTCAGTATGCGAGGATTGATTGAGTCTAAAATACTCTTAAATTGAGTTGGCTATTTTTTCTGTAATTTTAGGGGTTTATAAAAGTGCTTCATCTAACCGCCAAATATTTTGAGACAGTGGTGCCATGGCCCAGGTGAGCTCTATGCTAACCATAGAATGATCAGACCAGGGGGTGCTTTGTATAGAGGAAGATTCCACTAGCTGTAAACTTAATTGGTCAATGTGGAGATAATCTAACCGTGAGTATGTTTTTTTTGGATAGGAATAGAAGGTGAAATTTCTGACATTAGGGTGTTGACCTCGCCAGTTGTCAGAGATTGACTTTTCAGTTTGGATGTTATGTTCATCAGTGAAGAGGCAGGTACACTACTACGTCTAAGAAAGCAATCCCAATAAGGTTCTAATAAGGTTCTAAAGCAATGTTATAATCTCCTTTACAAGAGATAACATTTGATCAGCGCAGAAGACCACACAATCAATCAAAAAAGAGGAACTCCCAAAAAAATCCTCAAAAATAGCACCAGTGAAAAAATAATAATAGATTGCGCAAAAAATGCTGAAGGTGGAAGTGAAAAAATATATATATCATATAAATATATAAAACTTCAAAAACTTTTAGTGAGGATTCATTTACATCCGTGTGATTTTAAGTTAGAAAGTGGAAAATATAGTGAAGAAGATATAATGAAAATATCTGTGAATAAGGTAAGTGTATAGTTTAAACTCTAGTGCAGAGCTTTCCAAACTTTTCATGTTGGTGACACACTTTTTAGACCTACATCATTTCGCGACACAGTAATTCAGTTGTACTATCAAACAGGAGGTTAAACTAACTTGTTTTAAGAGATACGGACACATACATAAATGATATAATAACGAAATGTATTTACAAGTAACAGTAAGTATGTGCAAGAATTATAAAAAAGTTTAATAATACCAATAGCTACTTACTATTTTAATGGGATGTATGAGGTTGATGGGATGAATTTTTTTTCTAAATATGTAGTAGAATATTAGGGTTAGGGTTAGGATAAAGACACTCACATTTCATCATCAATCATTTTTAAGCTTCCACTTCCTATCCATATATCAAGAGAAGGAACAGCAATGCACTACTGGGAGCTAGCTGCAAAAAAATGAATCACTTTGACTTCTGACTTCAGCTCAGCGTTTAAGCTGCTGCCCTCAGAGCTCTGCGAGAACGACTGACTACTGCCCGCGCGGCAAGCACACTGCTGTCCCACTCACTGACTACACGTGCAGTCATAAGCTGATTGAGGAGACTACACATGTAGTCAGGAGCCAATGTTCTGCCAATGGGAATAGTTTCAGTTCCCGCTAAGCTGCGCCAATAGGTTAAGATGATCTCTGACCCACTAGGTATCAATCACGTGTCAACCATATGATTTGCGTAGCAGGCAGGTGGAAAGTCGGAAACCAAAAAATTTTTTGAAAAGAATTTTAAATAAAAAAAAAAATTGTGCTGAAGCAGGGACACACCTACACACTGCCGCCGACACACTAATGTGTCACGACACACAGTTTGGAAAGCACTGCTCTAGTGGTTTATTTTAAACTCTAGCAATTCGCTGGAGAACTAAAGATGAGGTATTTTAAACTCTAGTAATTCACTAAAGAATTAAAGATGTGATGTGAATAACTTTTTTACTTGCTGTGCGGCCGCATATGTATCTTTTTATTTATATTGTAAAATAAATATCTTTATCTTTACAGGAGGACACATGTACTGATTATCAAAATTATATCTCACTAGTATATTATTTCACCAGTTATTCACATCACATCTTTAATTCTTTAGCTAATTACTAGAGTTTAAAATAAACCACTAGAGTTTAAACTATACACTTACCTTATTCACAGATATTTTCATTATATCTTCACTATATTTTCCACTTTATAACTTAAAATCACACGGATCTAAATGAATCCTCACAAAAAGTTTTTGAAGTTTTATATTTTTATATGATATATATATTTTTTCACTTCCACCTTCTGCATTTTTTGCGCAATCTATTATTTTTTCACTAATGTTATAATCTCCTGCCATGATTACTGTGCCATGTGCTATAGAAAGGATTTTATTTGTTATTTTAAGAAAAAAAGCCGCCTGTACGTAAGGTGAGTTGAAAAGAAAGGTGTCTATGTAATAAGATACCCACCCCATTTTTCTTCTCCACATGAGAGCGAAAAAAGCTGGTGGGATAGGTTCTGGGGGTACATTTGGGGGCATCACAAAAGTGTGTTTCTTGGCTAAAAATAATATGACCCTTACATTTATTAACCCAATTTAGTGCTATTGATTTTTTAGTGGGTGAATTTAGCCCTTTAACATTGTGGGAGATTATCAGAAATGTACGTTGAGCCATAAGGATTAATGTGGTTTGGAGAAAGAATATTGCTACTGTGTGCACAAACTAAAAGGATGGAAAGGGTGGATAATGGCGTCTGTTGAAGAGTAGAGTGATTAATTATAGCGGGTACATACCATAGAGGTAGCCATATGTCATCTTTTCCATGGAGAGCATGTTGTAGAGAATGTAGAGGGACAGAAGGGTAGGGTCAAGGAAAAAAGAAGAATAGTGGTAAAAGAGTGTCCGGCATCCTAGGAAAAGAACAAAACATATAAGAACAATATAACAAACAAATATTGCGGTTGTACGTTCAATTAAAAGCATTTTCCAGTTATGAGTAACGACAAAAAAAATCTTTGTACTAAAATTGAAAACTGAACAGGGGTTGCATTTTAACTCACGTGAAGGAGCCAAAACAAAGGCTCAGTATAACTTTAGTTGAAAGAAAAATAGAAAGAGATGGTGCTCTTTCAATGCCTTAAGGCGACAATAAGTTGACATCAGTAACCTACAAGTTTTAAAACAATATAGCCTAATATAAGCTAACAAAAGAAAAGAACAGGGAGGGGGGTGCCACTGGACACAGGAGCGGGGAGCATCTGAAATTGTCTTGTCTTCAGGGCAGTCTCTTGCTAAAGGAGCCATAAAGAGTTGCTTTAGGCTGTCCCTAGACAGTTGTGATTAGTATAGGGAGACATAATGACTGTTACCAAAGAGAACCATTAGGTATTGCCAAGGGGTCTCCACACCCTGGCAAGATAGAGAAAGGCAACATATCACAGCCAACCACCTCCCGAGGCAAGGATCATGAGATCTCCACGTAACTGAAGTGGGGAGTGACATTTTTCCTGTTGGTTGAGGTCTGTTTCTTTTCCTATTTACTTTTTTCCATTCCAATCTTTGGGGTTTCGGGTGTGGTGGTCCTGTGAGATCATTATTTTTGTTGTCATCTCTGAGGCTAGGGAGAGATGGGGGAGGTATATTAAGCTTTTTACAGAATTCCTCCAAGCCATCCTCAGATCTGTAGATGGCAGACTGGGAGCTCCTAGTCACTTTGAGGTAGAAGGGAAATCCCCACCTGTAGGGGGATTTTCAATGATTGTAAATGTGTTGCGAGGAATCTTGCCTCCCTCCTCTTGGTAACGGTTAGCGAACATCTGGAAAGGTGAATCTTCAAAATTAATCGGATATGGTTTCCTCACTGCTTCCAAGATTGTTTCTTTATCTTTATAATTGGCACATTGTAGGATAACGTCCCTAGGGGGATCATGATCTTTTGGCTGTGGACTGAGAACATGATTAGCTCTGTTCAGGCAGTATTCTTTATCAGCTGGACTAGCAGCCAAGTAAGAGAAGAGTCTCTGGAGATAAGGAGTAAGTTGCATGGAGGATATGATCTCTGGAATTCCACGAATGCTGAGATTTTGCCTCCTCCCCCTATTATCCAGATGAGATGGTCACGCTCTGCTGCTATAACTGTCTTGTCAGAACTTCCATTTCAGCATCTGTATGGTCTGCCCCTTCCTCTAAATATTACACTCTGCCCCCTAAGTTGTTCAAGTCCTTGCAGACCTCAGTGAGGCTGTCTTTTATTATTTGGCTGACTTCTTGAAGTAGTGAGGAAAAGTCCTCTTTAGTGGGTAGAAAGCTTATGTCTGCCTTAGTGAGGGGTGTGGCAGACTCTAGTGCAGATGTAATGGGGTCTGCTGGTCCCTTGTCAACAATGGTTACAGATATATCCTGTGTTATTGAGGATAAAGTGTCCAGTGGACGAAGAAAGTCCTTTATATCTTGTATACTAGCTTGAGGGCCTTTACTCAGCTTTTCAATTCTAGCTCCTTTAGAAGACTTTCTAGCTGCCATTGCAAAGTTGTAATTGGTGGTTTGTATAGGCTGGAGATAGATGATATGACTCTGCAGAGTGGATTAAAGCTGTATATTAATACATCTGGTGAATATTTGTGATATATTCTCTGGTTGCTTAACAATTATATTGGCTTATGCTGTAGCAGCAGAGTACCGTTTATAAAATATGCCCTTTCTTTCTCAGTGAAGGTTCATAAGAGAGTAAATTATACTGATGTCATGAAAAGTATGCCCCAGCATATCTCAGCAAAAATAGCTCTTATGCTAATCTAAATTAGAATAATTGTTACTTCCGAAGGGCCTGGTTATCAAAAACTTGAACCTTTGGGACCTTATTCTGAGCTTTTTATTTCAATCTAGGTGTCTCTCCTTCCCACCCAAAACTCTGTATAGCTAGAAAAACAGATCACAAGCTAAAATATGCCTTTATAAAAAGTGCTGAGAGACTGCTTAGAAAATCTCACCAGAGCAGAGACCATTAGATAATCAGGCCCCATGTGAGATATTTTATTTTCAGTAAAAAACATTACGTTTGGCTGGCATTTACTTCTATTATCTAATTTGCTTAAATTTCTCTGTATCCTTTATTAAAAAGCATATCTAGACAGGCTCAGGAGCTTGAAGCTAGCTGCTGATTGGTGGCTGAACTTGTATGCTTATTTTTATTGGCTTACAAAAGTATTCAGCTATTTTCCAGGAGTGCATTGCTGCTTCTTCAATAAAATATACAAAAAGAATAAAGCAAAATTGATATCAGAAGTAAATTGGAAAGTTGTTTAAAAATGTATAGTCTACTCAATCAAGAAATACATTTTTGGGGTTTCATGTATTTTACCTGGTAATTTGATTTATATACCCAGGACATATGCCTTACTAAGGCCTAAATTACGAGTTTTGCGGTAGCTGAAAAAGCAGCGTTAACAGGTGCTAACTCTGATTTCTCTTGTAAGGTGTATCCAGTCCACGGATCATCCATTACTTGTGGGATATTCTCATTCCCAACAGGAAGTTGCAAGAGGACACCCACAGCAGAGCTGTCTATATAGCTCCTCCCCTAACTGCCATATCTAGTCATTCTCTTGCAACTCTCAACAATCATGGAGGTAGTAAGAGAGAAGTGGTGAAATGTAGCTGTTATTTTGCTTCAATCAAGAGTTTATTATTTTTAAATGGTACCTGAGTTGTACTATTTTTGTTCTAGGCAGAAAAATAGAAGCCTGTGATTTCTATGATCTTAGCAGGTTGTAACTAAGATCCATTTCTGTTCTCACACATGACTGAAGAGAGAGATTACTTCAGCGGGGGAATGGCGTGCAGATTATCCTGCTATGAGGTATGTGCAGTTAAGATTTTTCTAGAAGATGTGAAGGCTAGAAAATGCTTCTGATACCAAATTTATGTAAGGTAAGCCTGAATACAGTGATTTAATAATGACTGGTATCATGCTTACTTTCTGAGGTAATACTCTTTTATATTTACAATATAAAACGTTTGCTGGCATGTTTAAACGTTTTTATATATACTTTGGTGATAAAACTTTATTGGGGCCTAGTTTTTTCCACATGGCTGGCTTAAATTTGCCTAGAAACAGTTTCCCGAGGCTTTCCACTGTGTTACTATGAGTGGGAGGGGCCTAATTTAGTGCTTTTTTTGTGCAGGAACTTTTACAGACTGAGACATCCAGCTTTCCTCCATGAGTCCCCTAAATGCTATAGGACATCTCTAAAGGGCTCTTAGGCTTTCCAAAATCGTTTGTTGGGGAAGGTAGGCCCACAGCAAGGCTGTGGCAGTTTGGTGTGACTGTTAAAAAACGTCTATATCGTTTTTTTGATCCTTTTTTGAACTAAGGGGTTAATCATCCATTTGCAAATGGGTGCAATGCTCTGTTAGCTTATTATACACACTGTAAAAATTTTGTTTGATTTACTGCCTTTTTTCACTGTTTTTCAAATTCTGACAAAATTTGTTTCTCTTAAAGGCACAGTACCGTTTTTTATATTTGCTTGTTAACTTGATTTAAAGTGTTTTCCAAGCTTGCTAGTCTCATTGCTAGTCTGTACAAACATGTCTGACATAGAGGAAACTCCTTGTTCATTATGTTTAAAAGCCATTGTGGAACCCCCCTCTTAGAATGTGTACCAAATGTACTGATTTCACTTTAAGCAATAACGATCATATTCTGTCTTTAAAAAATGTATCACCAGAGGAATCTGACGAGGGGGAAGTTATGCCGACTAACTCTCCCCACGTGTCAGATCCTTTGACTCCCGCTCAAGGGACTCACTCTCAAATGGCGCCAAGTACATCTAGGGCACCCATAGCGTTTACTTTACAAGACATGGCGGCAGTCATGGATAATACACTGTCAGCGGTATTAGCCAGACTACCTGATTTTAGAGGAAAGCGAGATAGCTCTGGAGTTAGATGAAATACAGAGCATACTGACGCTTTAAGAACTATGTCTGATACTGCCTCACAATATGCAGAAGCTGAAGAAGGAGAGCTTCTTTCTGTGGGTAATGTTTCTGACTCAGGGAAGATGATGCAACCTGATTCTGATATATCTACATTTACATTTAAGCTTGAACACCTCCGCGTGTTACTCAGGGAGGTTTTAGCTGCTCTGAATGACTGTGATACAATTGCAGTGCCAGAGAAATTGTGTAGACTGGATAAATACTATGCAGTGCCGGTGTGTACTGATGTTTTTCCAATACCTAAAAGGTTTACAGAAATTACTGCTAAGGAATGGGATAGACCAGGTGTGCCGTTCTCTCCCCCTCCTATTTTTAGAAAAATGTTTCCAATAGACTCCACCACACGGGACTTATGACAGACAGTTCCTAAGGTGGAGGGAGCAGTTTCTACTCTAGCAAAGCGTACTGCTATCCCTGTCAAGGACAGTTGTGCTTTCTTAGATCCAATGGATAAAAAGTTAGAGGGTTACCTTAAGAAAATGTTTATTCAACAAGGTTTTATCTACAGCCCCTTGCAGGGATTGCTCCTGTCACTGCTGCTGCAGCGTTCTGGTTTGAGTCTCTGGAAGAGGCTTTACAGGTAGCGACTCCATTGGATGACATACTTGACAAGCTTAGAGCACTTAAGCTAGCCAATTCTTTTGTTTCTGATGCCATTGTTCTTTTGACTAAACTAACGGCTAAGAATTCTGGTTTTGCTATCCAGGCGCGCAGAGCGCTATGGCTTAAATCATGGTCAGCTGACGTTACTTCAAAATCTAAGCTGCTTAACATTCCCTTCAAGGGGCAGAACCTATTCGGGCCTGGTTTGAAGGAGATTATTGCTGATATCACTGGAGGAAAAGGTCATGCCCTTCCTCAGGATAGGTCTAAATCAAGGGCCAAACAGTCTAATTTTCGTGCCTTTCGAAACTTCAAGGCGAGTGCAGCATCAACTTCCTCTAATGCAAAACAAGAGGGAACTTTTGCTCAGTCCAAGACGGTCTGGAGACCTAACCAGACCTGGAACAAGGGTAAGCAGGCCAAAAAGCCTGCTGATGCCTCTAAGACAGCATGAAGGAACGGCCCCCTATCCGGTAATGGATCTAGTAGGGGGCAGACTTTCACTCTTCGCCCAGGCGTGGGCAAGAGATGTCCAGGATCCCTGGGCGTTGGAAATTATATCCCAGGGATATCTTCTGGACTTCAAGGCTTCCCCCCCAAAAGGGAGATTTCACCTTTCACAATTATCTGCAAACCAAATAAAGAGAGAGGCATTCTTACACTGTGTACAAGACCTCCTACTTATGGGAGTGATCCATCCAGTTCCAAAGGAGGAACAGGGACAGGGATTTTACTCAAATCTGTTTGTGGTTCCCAAAAAAGAGGGAACCTTCAGACCAATTTTGGATCTAAAGATCTTAAACAAATTCCTCAGAGTTCCATCATTCAAGATGGAGACTATTCGTACCATCCTACCTATGATCCAGGAGGGTCAATACATGACTACAGTGGATTTAAAGGATGCTTATTTTCACATTCCGATACACAAAGATCATCATCGGTTTCTCAGGTTTGCCTTCCTAGACAGGCATTACCAGTTTGTAGCTCTTCCCTTTGGGTTAGCTACAGCCCCAATAATTTTTACGAAGGTTCTGGGGTCGCTTCTGGCGGTCCTAAGGCCACGGGGCATAGCAGTGGCCCCTTATTTAGACGACATCCTGATTCTGGCGTCAAACTTCCAAATTGCCAAGTCTCATACGGACATAGTGTTGGCATTTCTGAGGTCGCATGGGTGGAAGGTGAACGAGGAAAAGAGCTCTCTATCCCCCCTCACAAGAGTTTCCTTCCTAGGGACTCTGATAGATTCTGTAGAAATGAAAATTTACCTGACGGAGTTCAGGTTATCAAAACTTCTAAATTCCTGCTGTGTTCTTTATTCCATTCCTCACCCTTTGGTGGCTCAGTGCATGGAAGTAATCGGCTTAATGGTAGCGGCAATAGACATAGTGCCGTTTGCACGCCTACATCTCAGACCGCTGCAACTCTGCATGCTCAGTCAGTGGAATGGGGATTACACAGATTTGTCCCCTCTACTAAATCTGGATCAAGAGACCAGGGATTCTCTTCTCTGGTGGCTATCTCGGGTCCATCTGTCCAAAGGTATGACCTTTCGCAGTCCAGATTGGACAATTGTAACGACAGATACCAGCCTTCTAGGTTGGGGTGCAGTCTGGAACTCCCTGAGGGCTCAGGGATCGTGGACTCAGGAGGAGTCACTCCTTCCAATAAACATTCTGGAACTAAGAGCGATATTCAATGCTCTTCAGGCTTGGCCTCAGCTAACGACAGTGAGGTTCATCAGATTTCAGTCGGACAACATCACGACTGTGGCTTACATCAACCATCAAGGGGGAACAAGGAGTTCCCTAGCAATGTTAGAAGTCTCAAAGATAATTCGCTGGGCAGAGTTTCACTCTTGCCACCTATACGCTATCCATATCCCAGGTGTAGAGAACTGGGAGGCGGATTTTCTAAGTCAACAGACTTTTCATCCGGGGGAGTGGGAACTCCATCCGGAGGTGTTTGCACAGTTGGTTCTCCGTTCGGGCGAACCAGAACTGGATCTCATGGCGTCTCGCCAGAACACCAAGCTTCCTTGTTATGGATCCAGGTCCAGGGACCCCAAGGCAATGCTGATAGATGCTCTAGAAGCGCCTTGGTCCTTCAACCTGGCTTATGTGTTTCCACCGTTTCCTCTGCTCCCTTGCCTGATTGCCAAAATCAAGCAGGAGAGAGCATCGGTGATCTTGATAGCGCCTGCGTGGCCACGCAGGACTTGGTATGCAGATCTGGTGGACATGTCATCCTTTCCACCATGGACTCTGCTGCTGAGGCAGGACCTTCTACTTCAGGGTCCTTTCAACCATCTAAATCTAATTTCTCTGAGGCTGACTGCCTGGAGATTGAACGCTTGATTTTATCAAAGCGAGGTTTCTACGAGTTAGTCATTGATACCTTAATTCAGGCATGAAAGCCTGTCACCAGGAAAATCTATCATAAGATATGGCGTAAATATCTTTATTGGTGTAAATCCAAGGACTACTCATGGAGTAAGGTCAGGATTCCCAGGATATTATCTTTTCTCCAAGAAGGATTGGAGAAAAGATTGTCAGCTAGTTCCTTAAAGGGACAGATTTCTGCGCTATCTATCCTTTTGCACAAGCGTCTGGCGGATGTCCCAGACGTTCAGGCATTTTGTCAGGCTTTAGTTAGAATCAAGCCTGTGTTTAAACCTGTTGCTCCACCTTTGAGCTTAAATTTGGTTCTTAAAGTTCTTCAGGGGGTTCTGTTTGAACCTCTTCATTGCATAGTTATCAAACTTTTATCTTGGAAAGTTCTTTTTATGGTAGCTATTTCCTCGGCTCGTAGAGTTTCCGAGTTATCTGCCTTACAATGTGATTCCCCTTATCTGATTTTCCATGCAGATAAGGTAGTTTTGCGTACCAAACCTGGGTTTTTACCTAAGGTAGTATCTAATAAGAATATCATTCAGGAGATTGTGGTTCTGTCTTTGTGTCCTAATCCTTCTTCAAAGGAGGAACGTCTATTACACAATCTGGACGTGGTTCGTGCTTTAAAGTTTTACTTACAAGCTACTAAATATTTTCGTCAAACATCTGCTTTGTTTGTTGTCTACTCTGGACAGAGGAGAGGTCAAAAGGCTTCAGCAACCTCTTTTTCTTTTTGGCTAAGAAGCATAATCCGCTTAGCCTATGAGACTGCTGGCAAGCAGCCTCCAGAAAGGATTACAGCTCATTCTACTAGAGCTGTGGCTTTCCATTTTCATTATATCTTCACTATATTTTCCACTTTATAACTTAAAATCACACGGATCTAAATGAATCCTCACAAAAAGTTTTTGAAGTTTTATATTTTTATATGATATATATATTTTTTCACTTCCACCTTCTGCATTTTTTGCGCAATCTATTATTTTTTCACTAATGTTATAATCTCCTGCCATGATTACTGTGCCATGTGCTATAGAAAGGATTTTAGTTGTTATTTTAAGAAAAAAAGCCGCCTGTCTGACATTAGTGGCGTAAACGTTTATCAAAGTGACTGGACGGTTAAAATAAAAGCCCAGTTAGCATGAGAAATCTGCCCTCTTCATCCTGGCTACGTAAGGTGAGTTGAAAAGAAAGGTGTCTATGTAATAAGATACCCACCCCATTTTTCTTCTCCATATGAGAGCGAAAAAAGCTGGTGGGATAGGTTCTGGGGGTACATTTGGGGGCATCACAAAAGTGTGTTTCTTGGCTAAAAATAATATGACCCTTACATTTATTAACCCAATTTAGTGCTATTGATTTTTTAGTGGGTGAATTTAGCCCTTTAACATTGTGGGAGATTATCAGAAATGTACGTTGAGCCATAAGGATTAATGTGGTTTGGAGAAAGAATATTGCTACTGTGTGCACAAACTAAAAGGAGGGAAAGGGTGGATAATGGCGTCTGTTGAAGAGTAGAGTGATTAATTATAGCGGGTACATACCATAGAGGTAGCCATATGTCATCTATTCAATGGAGAGCATGTTGTAGAGAATGTAGAGGGACAGAAGGGTAGGGTCAAGGAAAAAAGAAGAATAGTGGTAAAAGAGTGTCCGGCATCCTAGGAAAAGAACAAAACATATAAGAACAATATAACAAACAAATATTGCGGTTGTACGTTCAATTAAAAGCATTTTCCAGTTATGAGTAACGACAAAAAAAATCTTTGTACTAAAATTGAAAACTGAACAGGGGTTGCATTTTAACTCACGTGAAGGAGCCAAAACAAAGGCTCAGTATAACTTTAGTTGAAAGAAAAATAGAAAGAGATGGTGCTCTTTCAATGCCTTAAGGCGACAATAAGTTGACATCAGTAACCTACAAGTTTTAAAACAATATAGCCTAATATAAGCTAACAAAAGAAAAGAACAGGGAGGGGGTGCCACTGGACACAGGAGCGGGGAGCATCTGAAATTGTCTTGTCTTCAGGGCAGTCTCTTGCTAAAGGAGCCATAAAGAGTTGCTTTAGGCTGTCCCTAGACAGTTGTGATTAGTATAGGGAGACATAATGACTGTTACCAAAGAGAACCATTAGGTATTGCCAAGGGGTCTCCACACCCTGGCAAGATAGAGAAAGGCAACATATCATAGCCAACCACCTCCCGAGGCAAGGATCATGAGATCTCCACGTAACTGAAGTGGGGAGTGACATTTTTCCTGTTGGTTGAGGTCTGTTTCTTTTCCTATTTACTTTTGTCCATTCCAATCTTTGGGGTTTCGGGTGTGGTGATCCTGTGAGATCATTATTTTTGTTGTCATCTCTGAGGCTAGGGAGAGATGGGGGAGGTATATTAAGCTTTTTACAGAATTCCTCCAAGCCATCCTCAGATCTGTAGATGGCAGACTGGGAGCTCCTAGTCACTTTGAGGCAGAAGGGAAAGCCCCACCTGTAGGGGGATTTTCAATGATTGTAAATGTGTTGCGAGGAATCTTGCCTCCCTCCTCTTGGTAACGGTTAGCGAATATCTGGAAAGGTGAATCTTCAAAATCAATCGGATATGGTTTCCTCACTGCTTCCAAGATTGTTTCTTTATCTTTATAATTGGCACATTGTAGGATAACGTCCCTAGGGGGATCATGATCTTTTGGCTGTGGTCTGAGAACATGATGAGCTCTGTTCAGGCAGTATTCTTTATCAGCTGGACTACCAGCCAAGTAAGAGAAGAGTCTCTGGAGATAAGGAGTAAGTTGCATGGAGGATATGATCTCTGGAATTCCACGAATGCTGAGATTTTGCATCCTCCCCCTATTATCCAGATGAGATGGTCACGCTCTGCTGCTATAACTGTCTTGTCAGAACTTCCATTTCAGCATCTGTATGGTCTGCCCCTTCCTCTAAATATTACACTCTGCCCCCTAAGTCGTTCAAGTCCTTGCAGACCTCAGTGAGGCTGTCTTTTATTATTTGGCTGACTTCTTGAAGTAGTGAGGAAAAGTCCTCTTTAGTGGGTAGAAAGCTTATGTCTGCCTTAGTGAGGGGTGTGGCAGACTCTAGTGCAGATGTAATGGGGTCTGCTGGTCCCTTGTCAACAATGGTTACAGATATATCCTGTGTTATTGAGGATAAAGTGTCCAGTGGACGAAGAAAGTCCTTTATATCTTGTATACTAGCTTGAGGGCCTTTACTCAGCTATTTAATTCTAGCTCCTTTAGAAGACTTTCTAGCTGCCATTGTAAAGTTGTAATTGGTGGTTTGTATAGGCTGGAGATAGATGATATGACTCTGCAGAGTGGATTAAAGCTGTATATTAATAAATCTGGTGCATATTTGTGATATATTCTCTGGTTGCTTAACAATTATATTGGCTTATGCTGTAGCAGCAGAGTACCGTTTATAAAATATGCCCTTTCTTTCTCAGTGAAGGTTCATAAGAGAGTAAATTATACTGATGTCATGAAAAGTATGCCCCAGCATATCTCAGCAAAAATAGCTCTTATGCTAATCTAAATTAGAATAATTGTTACTTCCGAAGGGCCTGGTTATCAAAAACTTGAACCTTTGGGACCTTATTCTGAGCTTTTTATTTCAATCTAGGTGTCTCTCCTTCCCACCCAAAACTCTGTATAGCTAGAAAAACAGATCACAAGCTAAAATATGCCTTTATAAAAAGTGCTGAGAGACTGCTTAGAAAATCTCACCAGAGCAGAGACCATTAGATAATCAGGCCCCATGTGAGATATTTTATTTTCAGTAAAAAACATTACGTTTGGCTGGCATTTACTTCTATTATCTAATTTGCTTAAATTTCTCTGTATCCTTTATTAAAAAGCATATCTAGACAGGCTCAGGAGCTTGAAGCTAGCTGCTGATTGGTGGCTGAACTTGTATGCTTATTTTTATTGGCTTACAAAAGTATTCAGCTATTTTCCAGGAGTGCATTGCTGCTTCTTCAATAAAATATACAAAAAGAATAAAGCAAAATTGATATCAGAAGTAAATTGGAAAGTTGCTTAAAAATGTATAGTCTACTCAATCAAGAAATACATTTTTGGGGTTTCATGTATTTTACCTGGTAATTTGATTTATATACCCAGGACATATGCCTTACTAAGGCCTAAATTACGAGTTTTGCGGTAGCTGAAAAAGCAGCGTTAACAGGTGCTAACTCTGATTTCTCTTGTAAGGTGTATCCAGTCCACGGATCATCCATTACTTGTGGGATATTCTCATTCCCAACAGGAAGTTGCAAGAGGACACCCACAGCAGAGCTGTCTATATAGGTCCTCCCCTAACTGCCATATCTAGTCATTCTCTTGCAACTCTCAACAAGCATGGAGGTAGTAAGAGAGAAGTGGTGAAATGTAGCTGTTATTTTGCTTCAATCAAGAGTTTATTATTTTTAAATGGTACCGGAGTTGTATTATTTTTGTTCCAGGCAGAAAAATAGAAGAATCTGCCTGTGATTTCTATGATCTTAGCAGGTTGTAACTAAGATCCATTTCTGTTATCACACATGACTGAAGAGAGAGATTACTTCAGCGGGGGAATGGCGTGCAGGTTATCCTGCTATGAGGTATGTGCAGTTAAGATTTTTCTAGAACATGTGAAGGCTAGAAAATGCTGCTGATACCAAATTTATGTAAGGTAAGCCTGAATACAGTGATTTAATAATGACTGGTATCATGCTTACTTTCTGAGGTAATACTCTTTTATATTTACAATATAAAACGTTTGCTGGCATGTTTAAACGTTTTTATATATACTTTGGTGATAAAACTTTATTGGGGCCTAGTTTTTTCCACATGGCTGGCTTAAATTTGCCTAGAAACAGTTTCCCGAGGCTTTCCAGTGTGTTACTATGAGTGGGAGGGGCCTAATTTAGTGCTTTTTTGTGCAGAAACTTTTACAGACTGAGACATCCAGCTTTCCTCCAGGAGTCCCCTGAATGCTATAGGACATCTCTAAAGGGCTCTTAGGCTTTCCAAAATCGTTTGTTTGGGAAGGTAGGCCCACAGCAAGGCTGTGGCAGTTTGGTGTGACTGTTAAAAAACGTCTATATCGTTTTTTTGATCCGTTTTTTGAACTAAGGGGTTAATCATCCATTTGCAAATGGGTGCAATGCTCTGTTAGCTTATTATACACACTGTAAAAATTTTGTTTGATTTACTGCCTTTTTTCACTGTTTTTCAAATTCTGACAAAAGTTGTTTCTCTTAAAGGCACAGTACCGTTTTTTATATTTGCTTGTTAACTTGATTTAAAGTGTTTTCCAAGCTTGCTAGTCTCATTGCTAGTCTGTACAAACATGTCTGACATAGAGGAAACTCCTTGTTCATTATGTTTAAAAGCCATTGTGGAACCCCCTCTTAGAATGTGTACCAAATGTACTGATTTCACTTTAAGCAATAACGATCATATTCTGTCTTTAAAAAAATTTATCACCAGAGGATTCTGACGAGGGGGAAGTTATGCCGACTAACTCTCCCCACGTGTCAGATCCTTTGACTCCCGCTCAAGGGACTCACGCTCAAATGGCGCCAAGTACATCTAGGGCACCCATAGCGTTTACTTTACAAGACATGGCGGCAGACTACCTGAATTTAGAGGAAAGCGAGATAGCTCTGGAGTTAGACGAAATACAGAGCATACTGACGCTTTAAGAACTATGTCTGATACTGCCTCACAATATGCAGAAGCTGAAGAAGGAGAGCTTCTTTCTGTGGGTAATGTTTCTGACTCAGGGAAGATGATGCAACCTGATTCTGATATCTCTACATTTAAATTTAAGCTTGAACACCTCCGCGTGTTACTCAGGGAGGTTTTAGCTGCTCTGAATGACTGTGATACAATTGCAGTGCCAGAGAAATTGTGTAGACTGGATAAATACTATGCAGTGCCAGTGTGTACTGATGTTTTTCCAATACCTAAAAGGTTTACGAAATTATTGCTAAGGAATGGGATAGACCAGGTGTGCCGTTCTCTCCCCCTCCTATTTTTAGAAAAATGTTTCCAATAGACGCCACCACACGGGACTTATGGCAGACAGTTCCTAAGGTGGAGGGAGCAGTTTCTACTCTAGCAAAGCGTACTACTATCACTGTCAAGGACAGTTGTGCTTTCTTAGATCCAATGGATAAAAAGTTAGAGGGTTACCTTAAGAAAATGTTTATTCAACAAGGTTTTATCTACAGCCCCTTGCAGGCATTGCTCTTGTCACTGCTGCTGCAGCGTTCTGGTTTGAGTCTCTGGAAGAGGCTTTACAGGTAGCGACTCCATTAGATGACATACTTGACAAGCTTAGAGCACTTAAGCTAGCCAATTCTTTTGTTTCTGATGCCATTGTTCTTTTGACTTAACTAACGGCTAAGAATTCTGGTTTTGCTATCCAGGCGCGCAGAGCGATATGGCTTAAATCATGGTCAGCTGACGTTACTTCAAAATCTAAGCTGCTTAACATTCCCTTCAAGGGGCAGAACCTATTCGGGCCTGGTTTGAAGGAGATTATTGCTGATATCACTGGAGGAAAAGGTCATGCCCTTCCTCAGGATAGGTCCAAATCAAGGGCCAAACAGTCTAATGCTGCATCAACTTCCTCTAATGCAAAACAAGAGGGAACTTTTGCTCAGTCCAAGACGGTCTGGAGACCTAACCAGACCTGGAACAAGGGTAAGTAGGCCAAAAAGCCTGCTGATGCCTCTAAGACAGCATGAAGGAACGGCCCCCTATCCGGTAATGGATCTAGTAGGGGGCAGACTTTCACTCTTCGCCCAGGCGTGGGCAAGAGATGTCCAGGATCCCTGGGCGTTGGAAATTATATCCCAGGGATATCTTCTGGACTTCAAGGCTTCCCCCCCCCAAAAGGGAGATTTCACCTTTCACAATTATCTGCAAACCAAATAAAGAGAGAGGCATTCTTACACTGTGTACAAGACCTCCTACTTATGGGAGTGATCCATCCAGTTCCAAAGGAGGAACAGGGACAGGGATTTTACTCAAATCTGTTTGTGGTTCCCAAAAAAGAGGGAACCTTCAGACCAATTTTGGATCTAAAGATCTTAAACAAATTCCTCAGAGTTCCATCATTCAAGATGGAGACTATTCGTACCATCCTACCTATGATCCAGGAGGGTCAATACATGACTACAGTGGATTTAAAGGATGCTTATCTTCACATTCCGATACACAAAGATCATCATCGGTTTCTCAGGTTTGCCTTCCTAGACAGGCATTACCAGTTTGTAGCTCTTCCCTTTGGGTTAGCTACAGCCCCAATAATTTTTTCGAAGGTTCTGGGGTCGCTTCTGGCGGTCCTAAGGCCATGGGGCATAGCAGTGGCCCCTTATTTAGGCGACATCGTGATTCCGGCGTCAAACTTCCAAATTGCCAAGTCTCATACGGACATAGTGTTGGCATTTCTGAGGTTGCATGGTTGGAAGGTGAATGAGGAAAAGAGCTCTCTATCCCCCCTCACAAGAGTTTCCTTCCTAGGGACTCTGATAGATTCTGTAGAAATGAAAATTTACCTGACGGAGTCCAGGTTATTAAAACTTCTAAATTCCTGCCGTGTTCTTTATTCCATTCCTCGCCCTTTGGTGGCTCAGTGCATGGAAGTAATCGGCTTAATGGTAGCGGCAATAGACATAGTGCCGTTTGCACGCCTACATCTCAGACCACTGCAACTCTGCATGCTCAGTCAGTGGAATGGCGATTACACAGATTTGTCCCCTCTACTAAATCTGGATCAAGAGACCAGGGATTCTCTTCTCTGGTGGCTATCTCGGGTCCATCTGTCCAAAGGTATGACCTTTCGCAGTCCAGATTGGACAATTGTAACGACAGATGCCAGCCTTCTAGGTTGGGGTGCAGTCTGGAACTCCCTGAGGGCTCAAGGATCGTGGACTCGGGGAGGAGTCACTCCTTCCAATAAACATTCTGGAACTAAGAGCGATATTCAATGCTCTTCAGGCTTGGCCTCAGCTAACGACAGTGAGGTTCATCAGATTTCAGTCGGACAACATCACGACTGTGGCTTACATCAACCATCAAGGGGGAACAAGGAGTTCCCTAGCGATGTTAGAAGTCTCAAAGATAATTCGCTGGGCAGAGTTTCACTCTAGCCACCTATCAGCTATCCATATCCCAGGTGTAGAGAACTGGGAGGCAGATTTTCTAAGTCAACAGACTTTTCATCCGGGGGAGTGGGAACTCCATCCGGAGGTGTTTGCACAATTGGTTCTCCGTTCGGGCGAACCAGAACTGGATCTCATGGCGTCTCGCCAGAACACCAAGCTTCCTTGTTATGGATCCAGGTCCAGGGACCCCAAGGCAACGCTGATAGATGCTCTAGAAGCGCCTTGGTCCTTCAACCTGGCTTATGTGTTTCCACCATTTCCTCTGCTCCCTCGCCTGATTGCCAAACTCAAGCAGGAGAGAGCATCGGTGATCTTGATAGCGCCTGCGTGGCCACGCAGGACTTGGTATGCAGATCTGGTGGACATGTCATCCTTTCCACCATGGACTCTGCCGCTGAGGCAGGACCTTCTACTTCAGGGTCCTTTCAACCATCTAAATCTAATTTCTCTGAGGCTGACTGCCTGGAGATTGAACGCTTGATTTTATCAAAGCGAGGTTTCTCCGAGTTAGTAATTGATACCTTAATTCAGGCATGAAAGCCTGTCACCAGGAAAATCTATCATAAGATATGGCGTAAATATCTTTATTGGTGTAAATCCAAGGACTACTCATGGAGTAAGGTCAGGATTCCCAGGATATTATCTTTTCTCCAAGAAGGATTGGAGAAAGAATTGTCAGCTAGTTCCTTAAAGGGACATATTTCTGCGCTATCTATCCTTTTGCACAAGCATCTGGCGGATGTCCCAGACGTTCAGGCATTTTGTCAGGCTTTAGTTAGAATCAAGCCTGTGTTTAAACCTGTTGCTCCACCTTGGAGCTTAAATTTGGTTCTTAAAGTTCTTCAGGGGGTTCCGTTTGAACCTCTTCATTCCATAGTTATCAAACTTTTATCTTGGAAAGTTCTTTTTTTGGTAGCTATTTCCTCGGCTCGTAGAGTTTCTGAGTTATCTGCCTTACAATGTGATTCCCCTTATATGATTTTCCATGCAGATAAGGTAGTTTTGCGTACCAAACCTGGGTTTTTACCTAAGGTAGTATCTAATAAGAATATCATTCAGGAGATTGTGGTTCCGTCTTTGTGTCCTAATCCTTCTTCAAAGAAGGAACGTCTATTACACAATCTGGACGTGGTTCGTGCTTTAAAGTTTACTTACAAGCTACTAAAGATTTTCGTCAAACATCTGCTTTGTTTGTTGTCTACTCTGGACAGAGGAGAGGTCAAAAGGCTTCAGCAACCTCTCTTTCTTTTTGGCTAAGAAGCATAATCCGCTTAGCCTATGAGACTGCTGGCCAGCAGCCTCCAGAAAGGATTACAGCTCATTCTACTAGAGCTGTGGCTTCCACATGGGCCTTTAAAAATGAGGCTTCTGTTGAGCAGATTTGCAAGGCGGTGACTTGGTCTTCGCTTCATACTTTTTCAAAATTCTACAAATTTGAAACTTTTGCTTCTTCGGAGGCTATTTTTGGGAGAAAGGTTTTACAGGCAGTGGTTCCTTCTGTTTAAGTACCTGCCTTGTCCCTCCCTTCATCCGTGTACTTTAGCTTTGGTATTGGTATCCCACAAATAATGGATGATCCGTGGACTGGATACACCTTACAAGAGAAAACATAATTTATGCTTACCTGATAAATTTATTTCTCTTGTGGTGTATCCAGTCCACGGCCCGCCCTGTCATTTTAAGGCAGGTATTTTTTAATTTTAAGCTACAGTCACCACTGCACCCTATGGTTTCTCCTTTCTCTGCTTGTTTTCGGTCGAATGACTGGATATGGCAGTTAGGGGAGTACCTATATAGACAGCTCTGCTGTGGGTGTCCTCTTGCAACTTCCTGTTGGGAATGAGAATATCCCACAAGTAATGGATGATCCGTGGACTGGATACACCACAAGAGAAATAAATTTATCAGGTAAGCATAAATTATGTTTTTTTACTACCGCTGGTATTACGAGTCTTGCAGGTTTCGGGTCACCGCACACTTTTGTGGCCTTACCGCAAAACGACTTACGTCAACTTTGTAAACCCTTTTTTCTATGGGACTTTTAATACCACTGGTATTACGAGTCTGTCCTGGGAGGTCAAAAAGTGAGCGGTACACCCTATCCTGTCAAGATTTCTACCGCATTTGAAAGTCAGTAGTTATGAGTTTTATGGTACAACGCGGTAACATAAAACTCATGCTAAAAAGTAAACTAACACCCATAAACTACCTATTAACCCCTAAACCGAGGCCCACCCGCAACGCAAACACTAAAATAAAAATTATTAACACCTAATCTGCTGCCCCCAACATCGCCGACACCTACCTACACTTATTAACCCATAATCTGCCGCCCCTGACATCGCCGCCACAATAATAAACATATTAACCCCTAAACCGCCACACTCCCGCCTCGCAAACATTAGTTTATTATTATTAACCCCTAATCTGCCATCCCTAACATCGCCGCCACCTACCTACATTTGTTAACCCCTAATCTGCTGCCCCAACATCGCCGCCACTATATTTAATTTATTAACCCCTAAACCTAAGTCTAACCCTAACACCCCCTAACTTAAATATAATTACAATAAATCTAAATAAAATTCCTATCATTAACTACATTATTCCTATTTAAAACTAAATACTTACCTATAAAATAAACCCTAAGCTAGCTACAATATAATTAATAGTTACATTGTAGCTAGCTTAGGGTTTATTTTGATTTTACAGGCAAGCTTGTATTTATTTTAACTAGGTAGAATAGTTACTAAATAGTTATTAACTATTTAATAACTACCTAGCTAAAATAAATAGAAAAGTACCTGTAAAATAAAACCTAACCTAAGTTACACTAACACCTAACACTACACTATAATTAAATAAATTAACTAAATTAAATACTATTAAATAAATTAAATTATCTAAAGTACAAAAAAAACAAACTCTAAATTACAGAAAATAAAAAACAAATTACAGGCAGAAGTCTTCATCCAGACGGCATCTTCTATCTTCATCCATCCGGCGCGGAGCGGGTCCATCTTCAAGACATCCGACGTGGAGCATCCTCTTCAAACAACGGCTTCTTCGTAATGAATATCTCTTTAAGTGACGTCATCCAAGATGGCGTCCCTTAGATTCCGATTGGCTGATAGAATTCTATCAGCCAATCGGAATTAAGGTAGAAAAAATCCTATTGGCTGATGCAATGATGATTGAAGTTCAATCCTATTGGCTGATCCAATCAGCCAATAGGATTGAGCTTGCATTCTATTACAGCCAATAGAATGTGAGCTCAATCCTATTGGCTGATTGGATCAGCCAATAGGATTGAACTTCAATCCTATTGGCTGATTGCATCAGCCAATAGGATTTTTTCTACCTTAATTCCGATTGGCTGATCAGCCAATCAGAATCTAAGGGACGCCAACTTGGATGATGTCCCTTAAAGAGATATTCATTACGAAGAAGCTGTCGTTTGAAGAGGATGCTCCGCGTCGGATACCTTGAAGATGGACCCGCTCCGCGCTGGATGGATGAAGATAGAAGATGCCGTCTGGATGAAGGCTTCTGCCCGTGTGGAGGACCACTTCTGCCCGGCTTGGATGAAGACTTCTGCCCGTCTGGAGGATCACTTCGCCCGGGTTGGATGAAGACGTCTCCCGGTAAGTCGATCTTCAGCTGGGGGTTAGTGTAAGGTTTTTTTAAGGGTGTATTGGGTGGGTTTTATTTTTAGGTTAGGGTTTGGGCTGCAAAAGAGCTAACTGCCCTTTTAAGGACAATGCCCATCCAAATGCCCTTTTTTTAGGGCAATGGGGAGCTTAGGCTTTTTTAGTTAGTATTTTATTTGGGGGGTTGGTTGTGTGGGTGGTGGGTTTTACTGTTGGGGGGGTTGTTTGTATTTTTTTTTTACAGGTAAAAGAGCTGATTACTTTGGGGCAATGCCCCGCAAAAGGCCCTTTTAAGGTTTAGTTTAGGCAATGTTTTTTTTTTTATTTTGGGGGGGGCATTTTTTTATTTTGATAGGACTCTTAGATTAGGTGTAATTAGTTTAAATATCTGTAATTTGTTTTTTATTTTCTGTAATTTAGTGTTTTTTTTATACTTTAGATAATTTAATTTAATTTATGTAATAGTATTTAATTTAGTTAATTTATTTAATTATAGTGTAGTGTTAGGTGTTAGTGTAATTTAGGTTAGGTTTTATTTTACAGATACTTTTGTATTTATTTTAGCTAGGTAGTTATTAAATAGTTAATAACTATTTAATAACTATTCTACCTAGTTAAAATAATTACAAACTTGCCTGTAAAATAAAAATAAAACCTAAGCTAGATACAATGTAACTATTAGTTATATTGTAGCTATCTTAGGGTTTATTTTACAGGTAAGTATTTCGTTTTAAATAGGAATAATTTAGTTAATGATAGGAATATTTATTTAGATTTATTTTAATTATATTTAAGTTAGGAGGTGTTAGGGTTATGGTTAGACTTAGGTTTAGTGGTTAATTTATTTATTATAGTGGCGGCGACGTTGGTTGCGGCAGATTAGGGGTTAATAAATATAGGTAGGTGGCGGCGATGTTGGGGGCGACAGATTAGGGGTTAATAATATTTAACTAGTGTTTGCGAGGTGGGAGTGCGGCAGTTTAGTGGTTAATATGTTTATTATAGTGGCGGCGTCATTGGGGACGGCAGATTAGGGGGTTAATAAATATAATGTAGGTGTCGGCGATGTTGGGGGCAGCAGATTAGGGGTTAATAAGTAGAATGTAGGTGGCGGCAGTGTCCGGAGCGGCAAATTAGGGGTTAATAAATATAATGCAGGTGTCGGCGATGTCGGGGCGGCAGATTAGGGGTTAATAAGATTAAGATTAGGGGTGTTTAGACTCGGGGTTCATGTTAGGGTGTTAGGTGTAAACATAAAATGTATTTCCCCATAGGAATCAATGGGCTGCGTTACTGAGTTATAGGCTGCTTTTTTGCAGGTGTTAAAGTTTTTTTCAGCCGGCTCTCCCCGTTGGTTCCTATGGGGAAATCGTGCATGAGCACGTTACACCAGCTCACCGCTCACTTAAGCAGTGCTAGTATTGGAGTGAGGTTTGGAGCAAAATTTTGCTCTACACTAACTTTTTGTCTTTTAACGCCGGGTTTCTGAAAACTCGTAATACCAGCACTGTAGGGAAGTGAGCGGTGAGAATAACGTGCAAGTTAATACCTCACCCCTGTTACCGCAAAACTCGTAATCTAGCCGTATGTATGGTAGACTGTGTTTAATGCACATTATTGGATCTATTAGTAATAATTACACTACCTCCATATTTTCTATATTTTTAGACTGATTTCTTCTGGCATAAACCCATTGGAAGTTATTAACAATATGTTTTTTCTCTATGTAGCTTTATGGTACACGTGTTAAAAATAATAAATAAATAAAAAAAAAAATTAAATGTACTCTTCCCATCTTAAGTGCTTACAGACAAAACCTGTTTAAAAAATGTTAAACCTTTCCAGGTAATTTTATGAACCTGGCGGGTTTTTGTTTCCAGACCATCAACTTTAATGAAACAATTACCAGCATTTCAAGTAATTGTAAAAAGTTCAATGAGATTTTTGTTAAAAAGCTCATTTTTGAGAGTCATTGAGCAATTAATAAAACATGTTCCAGCAGACAGGAACTGCTATAGAGGCAAGGTGATGAGCAAAAGGCAATTGCTTTCATAATACAAAGAGAAAACATATAGAAACTGGAAATTACATTTTTAAATTTGACTTTGATTTTCATTGTTGCTGCTGAGATTTTAAGAATGAATGTTTTCTTAATTAAATGTTTTGCAATCATTTCATATTTTACTATTAATGTTATATTCACACACATGTACCTATAAGAAATGAAATATAAAAAAAAACAATGTAAATTAAAGGGACATTTCAGTCAAAATTCTAATGCACGTAGATTTATTATATTTTTGAATAGAAACATATGTGCAATATACATGTAATGGCAAAAATGCTTAGTGTAAAAATTATCACTGTTTTAGTGTTAACATTTTTCTCTGCGTGTGCATGTGAAGCATAGCTAGATATTCTCAGTGCACCAGCATTTAAAATAATGCAGCTGCTCAGAACACTAGTGGGGCTTGTATCATGTCAGCAATTGACAAATTGAGTCATTACCAGATGGTACAAGCATCTTAGGCTCTCTGAGCTAATTCTGTGTTTAAAATGCTGGTGCACGTTGCATACTTAAATACACTTTTGAAACAGCTATAGCTTTTATTTGAAGCATTTTTGCTAATGCATGTATAATACAAAAATGCTTCTGTTAAATACCAAAATGCACCAATGTGGTTTCCAATTTTGGCTGAAATATCCCTTTAAAATATAAAATACAACTCTAATAGATAATTGGAATTACCATAACTCGTGGAGAGATGGGATTGTAATCTAATTCATAACAATTCAGATAAAAAATAGGAAAATTATATTTTAATAATTAACAATAATAATTAACACATTGTTAAAGGGACATTAAACCCAATATTTTTCTTTCATGATTTAGATAGAGAATACAATTTTAAACAACATTCCAATTTACTTCTATTATCTAATTTGATTCATTCTTTATACATCCTTTGTTGAAGAAATAGTAGCGCACATGAGTGAGCCAATCACACTAGGCATCTATGTGCAGCCGCCAATCAGCAGTTACTGAGCCTGTCTAGATATGCTTTTCAGCAAAGGATATCAAGAGAATGAAGCAAATGAGATAATAGAAGTGAATTAGAAAGTTGTTTAAAATTGCATGCTCTTGATTGACTTTATCTTCTTGGAATGTTGGAGGGGTCTCAACTCCAATGAAACGAAAGCTGATAATCTCTCAACTAAAGAAATTTAATTCAGATATTGCATTCATACAAGAGACACACTTAAATGCAGAAGAATCTGTAAAGCTAAAGTTTTCATGGGTGGGCGAAGTGTTTTATACGCCTAGCATAGGCAGAAAGAGGGGCTTAGCTATTCTGCTTGGTAAAAAAATCCTCTATGAAATTTTATCAGAATATAGAGATCCCGAAAGCCGAATTCTGATTCTAAAAATTAAAATGGCCGGCTCCATTCTAACGCTTTGCAACCTATACGCCCCGAATAACTTTGAAAAAAGCTTCTGGGAATTACTCCAAACTAAAATATTACAAATAGGTGAAGGTTATATAATCATAGCAGGGGATTTTAACATGACCCCTAAGGCCCAGATAGATAGGCACAGGCAAAAACCCACTAAAACTATGGCCAAAAGGGACAAACTTGAAGGTAAAATGTTTAAAACTTTATTTAAAAACCTAGCCCTGAGAGACATCTGGAGAATTCGTAATCCAGATCAAAGGGAGTTTACATGTAAGGCTAAGAGTGTAAGATCCCTCTCCAGAATTGACCTATTCTTAATAAGTGAGAACCTGTTGAGAACTGGGGCTACATCAAAAATAATGCAAATCACTGTGTCGGATCATGCTCCGATTATACTAAAAATACCATTAAATGAAAAAAGGTCTACTACACGACGATTTTTTTCCCCTAAATTTTTAACAAAAAATATAAAATTCAAGACATGGTTGGCTGCTAGAATGAATGAATTTTTTAATCTAAATGCAGATACTACCAATGACCCAAATATACTTTGGGAAGCTGGTAAAGCCGTAATGAGGGGAGAAATCATCGCTTATATGGCGGATTATAAGCGGAAGGCGGCTCTCCGGGAGAGTGAAGCTCTGAGTGCACTTACTAACAGCTATAGTAATTATTTATCCCAACCAACATCAATAAACTGGAGGAGGTACGCCTCTGCCAAGAGAGAGAGAGACAACCTCCTATTACATGTTGCAATCCAAGAGGATTACAAAATGAGAGCGAAATTTTACAGACATGGGAATAAGGCAGGGAAATTATTGGCAAATTTAGTTAAGAACGCACAGGGAAGCTCTACTATTGACTCACTCAAAGAACAAGGAACCTTACTTCAAAATCCGAGAGAAATTATGGATGCCTTCTTCACCTATTATAGAGATCTCTATTCACACACGCAATCAGATGAAATAGTCTCTGAACTCTTCTGGGAAGGACTTGATCATCCAGTCTTAAAGGAGGAAGCCGTGACAAAAATTAATGCCCCTATCACTGACCAAGAAATCACCTTGGCAATTAAAGAAACTCGCTTGGACAAATCACCTGGCCCAGACTCTCTCCCTAATGAGTTTTATAAACTTCTTTCCCCAATCATAACACCTTATCTAAGAAAATTATTTAATTATTTTTTTATAGATAATCAACCTATTCCTATGTCTTTTACAGCATCTATAACAACATTAATTGTGAAACCAGGGAAAGACCCCCTGAATAAAGAGTCATACCGACCTATAGCATTACTTAATTCAGATTACAAGCTATTAACATCAATTTTAGCTAGAAGACTCCAAAAAGTGATAGGGGATCTTATTAATAAGGATCAGGCAGGTTTTATATCTAGGCGCAATCTGGCAGCCAAGATAAGAGAACTATGCCTGGTCCTAGATTACTTCCATAATAGCCCAGATACCATTCAAAACCAACCTGACATAGCAATAATTGCATTAGACGCAGAAAAAGCGTTCGACTCGGTTTTTCATCAACATATTATTAATTCTCTGCTGCGTTTTGGCTTTAAAGATAATTTTCCTCTTTTTATTAATAACCTTTGTACCAAGTCCACAACTAGACTGATTGTTAATAAATTAGAATCCAACTCAATTAATTTACAAAGGGGCACAAGGCAGGGATGCCCCCTGTCACCACTTTTATTTGACTTAGCGATTGAGCCGTTGGCCCTTAGAATTAGACAGAGGATTCAAGGAATAAAGATTGGCTTAGTGGAACCAAAAGTTGCCTTGTACGCCGATGACGTGCTAATTTACATGTCTAACACACTAGTCAATATCCCAAGATTGATTTCAATAACTAATGCATTTGGCTCTTTCTCAGGCTACAAATTGAATGTTTCTAAATCTGAGCTAATGTGGGTAAGGAAGAATGAGTCTTCATTTGACAAGATACCTTTCAAGGAAGTGTCGACTCATCTTAAATATTTAGGGATACATATTTCTTTAAACCCACAAGAATGGTATAACTTGAATATTTCCCCCATTTTGGCTAAAATTAAAGAATATATGGTAAACTGGCAAAATCTTCCCCTATCCTTGTCGGGGCGCATTGCTCTTTTTAAGATGGTCCTACTACCTAAAATTCTTTATCCTCTCCAAAATATTCCAGTGATTCTAAAAGTCAGAGATTGGAAGAGCCTAAATAGGGCCTTGCGATACTTTATCTGGAAATGTAAGAGAACTCGAATCTCTCTTAACAAACTCCACCTCCCGAAAAGGTATGGCGGAATGGCTCTACCAGATCTTAATAAATATAACCTGGTTTTCCTCTCATGCATTGCAATAGACTGGATCCTAAACAAGGATTATTTTACCAATAATAGCCTGGAGAGAAATATCATATTCCCTTATAACCCTTCAGCTTTAATCCATTGTCCGACACATTTAATCCCCAAAAACGTGAGGGCTATTCAATCAATAATTGTGGTCATAAAAGCATGGAAAAAGTTAGGCCGTAAACTGAACATTGATCTAACAATTCCAAGGTTTCAGGGGCTTTGTGGAAACCCAGAATTTCAGGAAGGTATTCAAACGCAAGTATTTCAAACTTGGCAGAGAAAGGGTCTCCTTTTCATGTCTCAATTCATAGATCAAGGTTCTGCTTCGGTCAAATCCTTCGAAATGTTGAAACAGGAATTTGATATTAGCAACAAAGATTTTTTTGCTTATCTCCAAGCCAGACACTACCTAGCTTCGTTAATACGGAAATTCGGCTGGTCTTGGTCTTGGGGGAAGTTAGATAATTGGCCCATCTTGGCCAAAAATGAATTATCATCTATATCGTATTGGTACGACCTGCTGATTAGCCAAGATGGAGCACTTAATCTCCAACAGATAACTCAAAAGTGGAACCTATTAGAACCTGATATAGGTATCGAGGCAGAACAAGTGGAAACATCTATAGTCATAGTTGCCCAATCTACGCTATCTACAAATTGGAGGGAATCACACATTAAGCTACTTTACAGAACATATTATACCCCGCTTAAAGGGTTTAAATGGCACAATTATAATTTTAATGTCTGTCCCAAGTGTTCCTTTCCGGCTGCGGACCTAGTCCATATGATATGGTCTTGTCCGAGGATTGGGCAATTATGGAAAAAGGTAGAATTTTGGCTAACTAATACATTGAAGCTTCCGACTCTCTCTCTCTCATTGGCAGGGGTGGTATTCTTGGTAGAACCCTCAACAAATCCGGATCAAAAAAAAATTAGGAATGGGGCAATCCTGGCAACAAGGAACTTAATTTTTGGAAAATGGAGAGACCCCTCAATACCTAGTATTCAGGAAATCAAAAATTATATGAAAAAGCAATGTATTATTGAGCAAATGGACGTATCTCTAACCTCAGAAAAGGAGGTAACTTCATTTTTAAAAAAATGGTCGGCCTTCATTAAAATATTCACTCCAGAGGAAATAAATCAATTAATATACCCCCTTAGATACTCTGAAACAGTCATATTAGGACTATGGTAATAGCTAGGTTTTGAATAGTTTATATGTCTCTACTAAGCCCCCCTCCCCCTCCCTTTTTTTTTTTTTTTTTTTTTTTTCTCTTTTGCTCTCTCTCTTTTTCTCTTTTCCCCCGCACCCCTTCCTCCTTACTTAGATCAAAATGGCTTTGTTATAAAGACTCTATCTGTTGTCTACTCTGAAGATATAAGCGGTAGAACACTATTGAGAAATAAGGGAAAAATAAGAGGCTTTGATTATTATTTTGCTCTGGCATGTTCTTGATTATGAATGATATAGGATCAATGAATGCCAGTTTTTATTGCAGTTGCTTTTTGTTTTTCTTTTTCTTTTTATTGTATTTTTCTGTTTTGCTGAACTGACATTACCGCTGTATATAATTGCATTATACTTTGCCTCAATAAAAATAATTTAAAAAAAAAAAAAAATTGCATGCTCTTTCTAAATCATGAAAGAAAAAAAATGGGTTTCATGTCCCTTCAATAAAAAAAAGGTCACAGAACTATTTAACCCCTTAATGACCGGAACATTTTTCAATTTTCTTACCCTTAATGACAATTGCTATTTTTACATTTCTGTGGTGTTTGTGTTCAGCTGTAATTTTCCTCTTACTCATTTACTGTACCCACACATATTATATACCGTTTTTCTCGCCATTAAATGGGCTTTCTAAATATACCATTATTTTCATTATATCTGATAATTTACTATAAAAATATTTATAAAATATGAGGAAAAAATGGAAAAAACACACTTTTTCTAACTTTGACCCCCAAAATCTGTTACATATCTACAACCACCAAAAAACACCCATGCTAAATAGTTTCTAAATTTTGTCCTGAGTTTAGAAATACCCAATGTTTACATGTTCTTTGCTTTTTTTGTAAGTTATAGGGCCATAAATACAAGTAGCACTTTGCTATTTCTAAACCACTTTTTTTTTAAATTAGCGCTAGTTACATTGGAACACTGATATCTGTCAGGAATACCTGAATATCCCTTGACATGTATATATTTTTTTTAGAAGACATCCCAAAGTATTGATCTAGGCCCATTTTGGTATATTTCATGCCACCGTTTCACCGACAAATGCGATCAAATTAAAAAAAAAGTTCACTTTTTCACACATTTTGTCACAAACTTTAGGTTTCCCACTGAAATTATTTACAAACAGCTTCTGCAATTATGGCACAAATGGTTGTAAATGCTTCTCTGGGATCGCCTATGTTCAGAAATAGCAGACTTATATGGCTTTGGGTTGCTTTTTGGTAATTAGAAGGCCGCTAAATGCCGCTGCGCAACACACGTGTTTTATGCCCAGCAGTGAAGGGGTTAATTAGGGAGCATGTAGGGAGCTTGTAGGGTTAATTTTAGCTTTAGTTTAGTGTAGTAGACAACTCCAAGTATTGATCTAGGCCAATTTTGGTATATTTCATGCCACCATTTCACCGCCAAATGCGAGCAAATAAAAAAAACCTTTAAATTTTTCACAATTTTAGGTTTCTCACTGAAATTATTTACAAACAGTTTGTGCAATTATGGCACAAATGGTTGTAAAAGCTTCTCTGGGATCCCCTTTGTTCAGAAATAGCAGACATATATGGCTTTGGCGTTGCTTTTTGTTAATTAGAAGGCCGCTAAATGCTGCTGCGCACAACACGTGAATTATGCCCAGCAGTGAAGGAGTTAATTAGGTAGCTTGTAGGGCGCTGGCAGGGTTAATTTTAGCTTTAGTGTAGAGATCAGCCTCCCACCTGACACATCCCACCCCCTGATCCCTCCCAAACAGGTCTCTTCCCTCCCCCACCCCACAATTGTCCCCGCCATCTTAAGTACTGGCAGAAAGTCTGCCAGTACTAAATAAAAGGAGTTTTTTTTATTTTATTTTTTTTAAAAAATGTATTCTGCTGTAATGGAGCCCTGCCTTAGCCCCCAACCTCCCTGATCCCCCACCAAACAGCTCTATAACCCTCCCTGCTACTTAATTGCCACCATCTTGGGTACTGGCAGCTGTCTGCCAGTACCCAATTTGCCCCCAAAAATATTTATAAACTTTTGCCCCCAAAAATATTTATAAACTTTTCTGTAGTGTAGCAGCCCCCCCCCCTCAATACCCCCAACCCCCCCCCCAGATCCTTTTATATATATAATTTTTAATGTTAATCTTAATGTTTTGAATTTTTTTTTTTTTCATTGGTGTCAGTGGCTAATATGCGCGCGCGCCCCACGTGCACACGCGCGCGCCCCCACATGCACATGCGCGCCCGCACGCTGCAGCCTCCTTGCTTCCCTTCCCCCCGGAACACAGCACCATTGTTACCGGTGCAGAGAGGGCCACAGAGTGGCTCTCTCTGCATCGGAGGCTTGTTAAAAGGTATTGCAGGATGCCTCCATATCGAGGCATCACTGCAATACCCTGAGAGCTGCTGGAAGCGATTGCGATCGCTTCCAGCACTCTCTTAAACAACTGACGTACCAGGTATGCCCATTGTCACTAACTGCTAGTTTTTGCAGCACGTACCTGGTACGTCAGTTGTCATTAAGGGGTTAATTCATAATAAAATTTATATTAATACGTAATAAAATCAAATGCAAGTCAAAAGTAAGCTTTTATGATTCAGATGCAGTGTACAATAAAAAAAAAAGAAATCCATTTTACTTTTGTTAATACATTTTCATTTAGCTCTTAGGGGTCTATTTATCAAACCCCGGGCGGACATGATTTGCTATATCGAATCATGTCGGCCCTGCAAATGCTGTCAGCATTTAACATTGCACAAACATTTCACAAGAAATGCTTGTGCAATGACGCCCCCTGCACATTCGTGGCTAATCGGCCGCTAGCAGGGGGTGTTAATCATCCCGATCGTATCTGATCAGGATGATTGCAGTCCGCCAACTAAAAGGTGGTGGACGAGTTAAGGAGCAGCGGTCTTAACTACAGTTTTTGGCGATCTGTGAACTATGCAGGGAAATAGCAGCATTCGCTGCTTGGTACGTCTCCCCCTTAAAGGGACAGTCTACACCAGAATTTTTATTGTTTAAAAGATAGATAATCCCTTTATTACCCATTCCCCAGTTTTGCATAACTAACACAGTTATATTAATATTTGTTTTACCTCTGTGATTACCTTGTATCTAAGCCTCTGCAGACTGCCCCTTATCTCAGTGCTTTTGACAGACATGCAGTTTAGACAATCAGTGCAGCCTCCTAAATAACTCCACGGGAGTGAGCACAAAGTTATCTATATGACACATATGAACTAGTACTGTCTAACTGTGAAAAACTTTCAAAATGCTCTGAGCTAAGAGGCGGTTTTCAACGGTTTAGAAATCAGTTTGAGCCTACCTAAGTTAGCTTTTCAAAAATACCACCAAGAGAACAAAGCAAATTTAAAGATAAAAGCCAATTTGAAAGTTGTTTAAAATTCCATGCCCTATCTGAATCATGAACGTTTAATTTTGGCTAGACTGTCCTTTTAACTAGAGATGGGCGAATGTGTTTATATTCTAATTCGAATGTTAGAACGAATGTTGTAAAAATTCAATTTACATCATAGAATGTTGATAAGAACGAATATTCTTAAAAATTCTATTATCGACTGTGATTTACAGTTTTTGAATGTCACTTTCAAATTCGAATGTGACATTCGAATTCGAATGTGACATTCAAATTAGAATATTACATTTCTAAAACAGTTTTAGACTAGAAATGCTATTTCGAATTTGAATGTCACATTCAAATTCGAATATTACATTTAAAAAACACAGTATTAGACTAGAAATACTATTTTGAATTCGAATGTCATATTCAAATTCAAACATTATATTTATAAAACACAGTATTAGACTAGAAATACTATTTCAAATTCAAATGTCACATTCAAATTCGAATATTACATTTATAAAACACAGTATTAGACTAGAAATACTGTTTCAAATTTGAATTCACATTCGAATACGATTACATTTCTAAAACAGTTTTAGACTAGAAATACTATTTCGAATTCGAATGTCACATTCAAATTCAAATATTACATTTAAAAACACAGTATTAGACTAGAAATACTATTTTGAATTCGAATGTGACATTCAAATTCGAATGTAGCATTTGAATATTACATTTATTAAACATAGTTGTAGACTAGAAATACTATTTCGAATTTGAATCTTACTTTCGAATTCGAAAGTCACATTCGAATTTGAATATTACATTTCGAAATTGAATGAATACATAGCTAAACATTCTATTATTCGAACAAATTTTTTCGAATTTTTTTGAAAAATTCGAAAACAAAAATTTGAAAATAGAATGTTAAAATGTTATATAAACATCTGAAATTCGAATTGAATGAACAAATGTATAAAAATTCGTTAAAAATTTCGAATTTTTAGAGACATTCGCCCTTTCCTACCTTTAACCTCTTTTATTTAAACTTGACACAATTCAATCAGGGCATACTGAAGTAGGTTCAGGTGAGTGCAGGTGTCTGCATTGTGACAGAAGTGTGTGTAACAATGTTATACACGCAACCTGCAGAGGAATATTTAGAGTGCACTTCATGGTAAACCTCTATGGCAAACTATGGCATAAAGACACCTGTATAGCTAGAAGCACTGTTTAAAAAGAAGAGTGTTTGAGCACAAGCTGAGAGATCATCTATCTTTGTATAGAAGACATCCATATAGCACTTCTACATATTCTGCTCATAGTCCTTAATACACATGAGCGATCTTGAGACTTCTTCAGCGTGCCCTATCGTAAAATGACCATGTTTTAACCATGAAGACCAAGAGAAAGATGTAATAGATATAGATTTTTTAAATTGTACAGTCTATTTAGATAGTGGAAGTTTAATGGTGACTTCCACGTCCCTATCTTGAGCAGTGTTCCCTCTAAGGCCACATTTTGTGAGCGACCCAGCAATAAAACAGTCAATTAGAGAATCACACGCTACAGTTAAAAAAACACTACACAATGCAGACTGCAAGGTATAGTTCCCTATTTCACTGCTGGGTCGCTCACTAAACATTTCCTTAGAGGGAATACTGATATTGAGTTTTCTTTACTATCACCAAACTTCAGTTTCTTTTAATAGTTTGTGTCCATGGCTTTGGAAAAAAAAAAAAAAACATACCTCCCTCTAAACATTTTCTAAATAATTCTTTTAAAGGGCCACTGTAAGTAAATATTTTCTATGCCTGTTACTAACTACCCCAAATACGCTTTTTATCAATAGCATTTCATTAACATATCTCTACCGTATTTGTCTGCAAATGTAATTGTTTTCCAAACCCACTCCGCGGTTATCCTTTGCTCTGTACCAATCCGTTTACAATACCTAGGTTTCAAAATGGCGCTTTAAACACAATTTCATTGGTTTAAGTATTTTGAACATGCAGTGCTGAAAATAGTGGGCAGGATAACGTGACATCATCGGCAAATAAAAGATATAACTTTTAGAACGATATGAAACTTTGTTTTGGAGAAAATATAGGTCAGTAGGTTTTAATTAATGTTTATTAACTTTAATATGTTAGTTGTTTGGCTTAAAAATTATAACGGAAAGTAATCCTTTAACTTTGAAGCATAAAATTGTTAAATCAATATTCACCTGATAAAAGGACTATAAAGACTGTATAAGAAGTAAATCAAAGTGTATTATAAAACCTTTCTTCTCATATACACAAGACATGCTCAAGTCAATATAAATTATAGTTTAACAGTAAAACAGTTATAGAAAAGTAAGGATATTTTTCGTGGATTTGTTTACTATCTGCATTCAATGTATATTATAAAGTTTGTAAATCATGTTGTAATTTATTGCTTGTGCACATATTTCTTATTTGTAGATTCAAAAATCTGTGAAATTAGACTCCTAATCCAGGGCACTGGTGTTAAATAGGGCAAAAAATCAAGTAATGACTGGTGCTTAAGTAAATTTTAAATATATAAATATAAAAAAAGAAAAAAGAAGATGTACTTATTATTAGCACTCTTGCCTCTAAAAATTATTATGTATAATCACAAAAAAGATGCTAAAAATTAATGTAGCCACCCACACTGATAAAGACACTGCACTCAGGTACTAAATCAATAATACAAGTAATTTATTATGCCAAGGAGGAAACAAAAATAACAAACAAACAAAACCCCAAACATCCTATCAAAATAAACAAAGTATGTGTGCAGGAGGAGAGGATACAATTACCACTGATCATCAATGATGACAAAAAGGAGTTACTTTCCCAAAGGTGTCCCAGCGATACAAATTCCACAGGACTGGGAAACAAACTTTTGAAATAATCCTGCCGGTTACGCTCTCTATTGAAGAACTGCTGAAAACGCCATACTACTGTAAAATGAAGTGGAACAAAACACGCTGAAGTGCTGCATGCAATAGGTGTCTTCGTGAAGACTACCACCAGACAGGCTATAAACCGACCTCGCAAAACACCCCCGGCTAGCTCCGGTTGTACCTTGACAGTGTGAGCTCTTCTCACAACGCTGTTACGGTAGTGTGATAAACCACCTGGTCCGCAACAGGAGAGAAGTTGGAGTGCTTCCAATACGCTCTACCAGACAAGTGCTCCGGTCATTTCTAAGCGGTTTACGGGTGAAGCGGGTAGCAGACAAGCCTTGGTTGCACCTGTTTCCTGTGTGTGTGCGTTAGGGATGGGCGAATATGTTTATATTCGAATTTGAATGTTAGAACAAATGTTATTGTAGAAATTCGATTTACATAATAGAATGTTGATAAGAACGAATATTCTTAAAAATTCGATTTTTGAATGTTATTTACAGTTTTCGAAAGTCACATTCAATTTCGAATGTCACATTTATAAAACACAATTGTAGACTAGAATTACTATTTTGAATTTGAATATCACATTCGAATCGGATATCACATTCGAATTTGAATATTACATTTATAAAACACAGTATTAGACTAGAAATACTATTTTGAATTTGAATGTCACATTCGAATTGAATATCACATTCGAATCAAAAATCACATTTATTAAACACAGTTGTAAACTAGAAATACTATTTTGAATTTGAATGTCACATTCAAATCCGAATATCACATTCAAATTAGAATATTACATTTAAAAAACACAGTATTAGACTAGAAATACTATTTTGAATTTGAATGTCACATTCAAATTCGAATATTACATTTAAAACACAGTATTAGACTAGAAATACTATTTCAAATTCAAATGTGACATTCAAATTCGAATATTACATTTATTAAACATAGTTCTGGACTAGAAATACTATTTTGAATTTGAAAGTCACATTCAAATTTGAATATTACATTTCAAAAATTGAATGAATACATAGCTAAACATTCTATTATTCTAACGAATATTTTTTAATTTTATTAAAAAATTTGAAAACGAAAATTCGAAAATAGAATGCTAGAATAAACATTTGAAATTCTATTCGAACGATGAATGTATATAAATTTGTTTTAAATTTCAAATTTTTAGAAACATTCGCCCATCCCTAGTGTGCATCCACAGTAATGCGATCCTCCTCCCTAAACTAGTAGTCAGGACTAGGGGAGATGTTGTGATGAGCCAACGATCGTTTCACCAATACGGCTTCGTCATGTATTATTGATTTAGTACCTGAGTGCAGTGTCTTTATCAGTATGGGTGGCTACATTAATTTTTAGCAACCTTTTTGTGATTATAATAGAAAAAACACAAAGCAGGTTGCGCCTATTTAATTAAACCTGAAACCAGGCCAAAAAAATTGTCTAAAAGTGGAAATTACACATCTAAACTATTTACTTGATGATAAACAATTTGTAATATATGAGAGACAGATTGGATTTTAAAATTGTAATTTATTACACAAAACTTTTAATAGTAGAAATAAATTATACTATATATTGATCCTTTAATAAATATGACAAATCTCAACTGTTACATAAAATAGTCCTGACTATAACAATATATTTGGAGATAAAATATATAAAAATAAATAATATAAAAAAAGAGAAATAAAAATAAAAATAAATAATTATAGATTGGCCAATCAGAAAATTATGCACTATAAAATATATTTTAAATGAATTGGACACATTGCATCAGTAACCTAAGGGAACCATTCGAGCAATGTCTACAATAGATAAAAAATATATATATATGTGTGTGCGTGATCTAGTCAAAACCTATCTATATTTTGTGTATGGTATATGGTATATATCGGTGTAGGTATTGTATATTGGAAATTGTGGATAGTAGAAATTGTGGATAGTTGCTTTACTTTGTGACAAGATGAGGCAAAAAGTTCCTTTTCCAATGTTACTATAATATCCAGATAGGGACAAATTGTATATTTTAAGTCTCTGAAATTGTGTTCTGCTATTACCGGTAAAAGCTGTCTTTGTAGTATTAACCTTTATTTTTGGTTAAATCCAAGTTGAAAAAAAGTCTTACTTTGGAGCAGGGACGTGTTTCCAAGTATCCGATGATTATTCAGAGACCTCCGCTTACTTTTTGGCAGCGTCTCAAATCACGCTGGCGGCAATATGTTTCTCAACACAGGATGGTCCGTCCTCAGTAGTCTTCCGTCACTCTCTTGTTCAAAGTGACTCGGTATCCTCAAAGCGGATATCCCCAGACTATCGATTTCTTACAAATTTGGAAAAGAATAAATGATACGTGTTTCAGCTGCTACTGCAGCCTTTCTCAAGCGATATGCTGTTTGCCCCATTTGTCCAGTATTTATGAGTTTCTGTTTCGTGTCTAATTGTATAATTATATATGTGTTAATTACTAAAAAATATATAAAAAAATATAAAAGCGTTAGTCTATTAGTGTTGTATTGGAGAAAATAGAAACAAAAACCAAAAAGAAATGTCTAGCAGTTATATGTTGATAACAAGTTGTCAAAAATTCTTTAACTTAATTATTTAAGTATTTATCAAAAGTTTTTTCAAAAATAATTTCCTAGATGGGTCTCGAACTTGTGATCTTTTGGTTGGGAGGAAGATGCTCTCTCCATTATGCTACACCTAAGTGTGTTATAAATTGATCGTTTTCAAGAACCTTAAAGATTTAAGTCTGTTATTTTCGGCTACAATTGGTTAACCACTTATAGTGTAATGAGTTTATTTCACATAATATATTCTTTTGAAAGTAAGAAGAGTAAAAAATAGAGAGTAGAGATCAAGTTATAAATAATTTTTATTAAAAATTAAATTTTTAAAAGGTAATTAAATTTTGTCAAAGTCAAGGATTGAACTCATGACCTATGGGTTTAAGGGGTATTGATTTCACCACTAAGCTACAGTAGTAGCAGTGGCAACTACATGTTTTCTGTCTCTATTATTTTTAAAAGTTTATAAAAAGCTTTTTTTAAAAAAAGCTTCATATGAGTATGGATATCTATTATTAACATTGTTTATGGATTCTAACTAATTATGAATTACTAATATTTGATTTAATTTGTGTGTCTGCCATTTTGGTGGTTCTTCAAAATGATGTAAATAATGGTCTGACATAAAAATCTTTAATAATCTTTATAATATTGAATAAAATATATTTATTAAAATTTCATAAATTATTATTAAAATAAAATTAATATAAACTACTTTATATAACTTTAATTAGTGTGTTAAAAAGGAGAATCAAATGGAAGTCTATGTCTATTTTCTAAATCTCTATATTAATTTATAAAATTTTATTAAATTTTTTTTAAAAATTTCTTTTAAAAAATGAATACTAGTGTAAAAAGGGGGTCAATGGAAATCTATGTTTAATCCTTTTGGGTATTTGGTCTCTAACTCATATATCCATTTATATTCTAATTTTAGAAGCTCATTTTGTACATCACCACCTCTCCAATCTGGGTCCAGTTTATCAATGGCTATGTATTTAAAATGCTTTAGATTACAATTGTTGTAAGTTAAAAAATGTTTTGGTGCAGGGAGATCTTCATTTCTTTTTTCTGTGGCATTTTCTATTGATAAAATGTGTTCTCTCACTCTTTCTCTCACGGGTCTTGTAGACTCTCCTATATATTGTTTTCCACATTTGCAGTTGATAAGGTAGATAATATTTCTGTCTGTACATCTTATTAAGGATTTAATTTCATATTCTTTACCAGTAACATTTTAATATAATTTTTTCTTTTTCTCAGAGTGTCTGCATGCTTTACAAGCTAGACATGGAAAGAAACCTTTTAGGTCTTTACCAAGAAGATCTTTGTCATTTTTTTATGTCTTTTCCTTCTTAAATCTGTTGGTGCTAATTTATTTTTTAGGTTATCTGCTCTTCTATAGACTATATTTGGAGCTTCACCTATCACACCTTTTAATTTCTCATCTAGTTTTAAAATATTCCAATGTTTCTTTATTATCCTCTCTATTTCCTTATGATTGTTACTATATTGGGTAACTAATGGCACAAATGGTTTCTTTTCTTTTTTTATTATTTCTTTCTTTGACCCTTGTATAATGTCTATTCTGTTTATCTGTTGTATTCTACTGATCTCCTTATCGATAGCGTCACTTTTATAACCTCTCTCTGTAAATTTATTTTTAAGGATAGTGGACTGGTCAAGATAATCTTTTTCGTTAGTACAATTCTTCCTTATACGTAATATTTGTCCCTTTGGTATATTATTTTTCCATGTATGTAAATGACAGCTTTTTGCGTGTATATAGTTATTACTGTCGACTGGTTTAAAATATGTTTTTGTGTTAATTTTATTATTCTCAATGAAGATTTCTAAATCCAGGAATATTATCTTTTCTTTACTAATCTCGTATGTGAAATTTAAATTCATATCATTTTCATTCATCTTATTAAAAAAGGACTCAAACTGAGATTTGCTACCTCTCCATATCAGTAGTATATCATCTATGTATCTCTTAAAGGAGACCAGGTTCGCTCCAATTGCTGTATTTATTAAAAAATCGGTTTCCCAAGAACCCATAAAAAGATTTGCGTAACTAGGAGCTAACCTGGTCCCCATCGCGGTACCACATATCTGATCATAGAAATTATCCTCATAGTAAAAATAATTGTGCGTTAAAATAAATTTAATACTTTCTAAAATAAAATTTCTATGTTGTACTATTAGTTCCTTATCATTTTCCAGATATTGTTCTACTGCCCTTAAACCATCTCTGTGTCGTATACATGTGTAAAGTGACGTTACGTCACATGTAACAAGCCACATGTTCTCATCCCATGTATTATGTTCTAAGAGTCTAATTACACTTTTTGAATCTTTAAGATAGCTCTCCAATTTTGTTACATATTTTTGTAGATAGAGATCGACATATTCCGACAGGTTTGAAGTTAATGACCCTATACCTGATACTATTGGTCAACCAGGGGGATCTATTATGGATTTATGAATTTTGGGTAGAATATAAAATAGAGGAATTTTCGGATATTGTGGTAGAAGATATTCTAATTCTTTATCATTTAAAATGCCATTATTTTTTGCTTCAGAAAGAATCATTTTTAATTCTAGTTTATAGTTGGATTCCTTACACATTTTTTATACGTTTTGGTGTCATCTATAAGATTTCTACATATTTTATCATAATGTTCTTTATTGAGTATAACTATTCCCTCCTTTGTCTGCAGGTTTGATAACTATCTCTTTATTTTGTTCCAAAGTGTCTAGTGCCTCTCTTTCTCTTTTGTTTAAATTATAATCATTCCGATTCAATTTTGGTTCTTTCATTTTCTTTAAGTCATCTGTTACCAACTTCTCAAAGGTCTCTAGAAATGGGCCTTTTTCATGTTTAGGATAGAATGTTGATTTCTTTTTGAGGCCTGACTGTTTTATTTTATTTGTCTGTTGAATATTATCTTCTATAATTGTTTTTTCAACTGGTGTTTTTGAAAAATATCTCTTTAAAGTGAGAGATCTGATGTATTTTTGCACGTCTATATAGGTATTAAATTTATTAATTTTCTTACTAGGAGCAAAGGATAAACCTTTGCTTAAAACTTCATTTTGTTCTTGACTTAAACTTATTTTACTTAAATTATAAATACCTTTATAACTTATATTTTCATTGGTCGACTCATCTTGTAGTCCTAATGTATTCTTTTCTATTGGGTTTTTATATTTAGAATTTTCTACTTTTTTTTCTTGTCTTTTGGTTTTACATAATAGTTTTCCTCTTGATCCTCTCTTTCTGATTCCTTTCTCTTTCTTTGATTCCTGTTTTCCCTATCTGGGGGTATTGGTTCTCTGGTCATTTGTCCTACTTCTAAAAAATCTTTTTTATCTGTATATACTTCTTGATTGCCTTTGTTTGTCCTAATTTCTGTATCTAAATGTCTCAATGGTTCAAACCTATTATAGGATTCATAATTCCCATTCCGTCTTGGTTTATTTTGGGGCTGAAAATTCCTATATTCATTATCTTGTCTATCGTAATTCCTAAAATGTACATTCCTATTTTCATAATAGTGAAATCTTCTATTATTATGATCACTATCCCAATGATTATAATGACTTCTTTGTCTTTCATTTGCTGGATAGATATTTTGTCTATAGTTGTATTGATTTTCATAATTTTTATTATATCTATTAGTCCTATTGTCACGACCATACTCGTTGGAATTGTGATACTCACTTTGCCTAGTGTCTCTAATACCTTTGTGAGGTGCAGATATTTTATTTCTATGTTGGTTCATCTTATCAGTGTTTATTTGAAAATGATCAATGGATCGTCTATGGTTATGGTGAGATATTCTCCAAGGTGTATTACCATCCCGTTCTTGATCTATTTCTATTTCACTAACAGTGGCAGAGTTTTTGACTCCACTTTTTTCTATAGATCTGTTTGTTCTCCAAAAATGTGTACTAAAATATTTGTTTCCCTCTATTCCTTCAAATTGTTTATAATCCTCTCTATCTCTTTCAAATGTTTTCTTTTTTAAATCTATTAGTTCTTTTTTAGTCTTATTCATCATCTCTTTTATCTTTAATTCCTTTTCCAGATAGTCTTTGTCTAATTTGTATTTTTGCAACTGTAGCTCTAGTTCATCAATATCATTACCTAATTTAATTAATGTATCTCCTCTATATTCTTTTATTAATTCCATTAGTTTTATATACAATAATTTTTAGAGGCAATAGTGCTAATAATAAGTACCTCTTTTTTCTTTTTTTCTATTTATAAAGATTCAAAAACCTATTTGAAAAATTATTTAAAGGACACATAAAAACTTCAACTAAAGCATGTTCTATTTAAAACAATATACTATGCAACATATGGTGGAAATGCTCCTTTTTTATCACTTGGAATAAACCCCTTCCAGGCTTTATAAGTTAGTGATTTTTTTCCAGATAGTTCCTGTCTGCAAATATTCATCTTATTTGCAAATTTAAAAGGATATGAAACCCAAAACAAACAAACAAAAAAAAAACCTGTGATTGTGATAGAGCATACAATGTGAAAAACTTTCTAGTTTACTTTGACTAACAAATTTGCTTCATTCCCATGGTATTCTTTGTTGAAGAGATACTTAGGTAGGCATCTGGAGCACTGCATGGCAGGAAATGTTGTCGGTCATTACAAATTTCATTAGACTTATGAAAAGTTTTAAAAGACCTTTTCCGTTTATTAGAAGGTGGAATAGCAGACATAGCCTTCTGAATTGCATCAGCAATATCATTTTTATATCAACAGGGATATCATGTACATTAGATTTTGAGGGAACAACAGGTGCTGTACTAGTACTAAGAAACATTATCGGCATGCAAAAACTTATCATGACAACTGTTACATAATATAGCCAGAGATATAATCTAAGCTTGCTTACAACAGATACACTTAGCTTTGGTAGAACTGTGTTCAGGCAGCATGGTTCCTACAGTAGCTTCTGAGGCAGGATCAGACTGACACATCTTTGCAAAAATGTAAACGAAAAAAATAACATTTAAACAAATATCCAATTTCCTCATATAGCAGTTTCAGGAATGGGAAAAAAATGCATATGCTAAATAGGCAGAAAAGCAAACAGCATAGCCCTCTAGAACAGAGCTTCCAAAATTTTCATGTTGGTGACACACTTTTTAGACCAACATCATTTTGCGACACAGTAAATCAGTTGTACTAGCAAACAGGAGGTTAAACTATTTTGTTTTAAGAGATACGAACAGATACATAAATTATATAATAATAAAATGTATTTACAAGTAACAGTATGTATGTTCAAGAAATAAAAAAAAGTTTAATAACACCAATAGCTGGGATGAACACAGTTTCTGAATATTTGGTGGAATGTTAGATAAAGACACTTGCACTTCATCATCAAGCATTTTTAAGCTTCCACTTCCTATCCATATATCAAGAGCAGGAGCAGCAATGCACTACTGGGAGCTAGTTGCAAAAAAAGACAACCCTTTGACTTCTGACTTCAGCTCAGCATTTAAGATGCCACCCTTAGAGCTCTGTGAGTCTGACAGACTATGGCACTCACTGCAAACGCACTGCTGTCCCACTCACTGACTACACATGTAGTCACAAGCCGATTGAGGAGACTACACGTGCAGTCAGGAGCTAATGTGCCGCCAAAGCCGCCAATGGGAATAGTTTCAGTTGCCGCTGAGCTGCGCCAATAGGTTAAGATAATCTGTGACCCACTAGGTATCAATCACGTGTCAACTACATGATATGCGTAGCATTCAGGCAGAAAGTCAGAAACCATTTTTTTTTTTTAATTCTAAACAATTTGTGTTGATGCAGGGACACACCTACACACTGCTGCCGACACACTAATGTGTCCCGACACACAGTTTGGAAAGCACTGCTCTAGAATATAAAGAGAGCAAAAGCATAAAGCAAGTGGGGTAAAAAATAACTAAAAAATATCTGGCGGCAAGTATGACGCACAATGCAAATAGTAATTAAAAAATGTTGGCGCCGACCAACATCCGGAAATGACGCAACTTGTGTCATAACAAGCATGACTTTGCGCCAACAACTTAATGTCAACAAAGATGCAGCAAATTACAAAACGTGCGCCACTGTATATGAAAATTCGTGCCATAAAGTTTTGCGCTTAAAATGACGCAATAAATAATAGCATTATTGCGCCCTTGCGAGCCTAGACCTAGATTTGGAGTTTGGCGGTAGCCGTGAAAACCAGCGTTAGAGGCTCCTAACGCTGGTTTTAGGCTACCGCCGGTATTTGGAGTCACTCAAAATAGGGTCTAACGCTCACTTTTCAGCTGCGACTTTTCTATACCGCAGATCCCCTTACGTAAATTGCGTATCCTATCTTTTCAATGGGATCTTTCTAACTCCGGTATTTAGAGTCGTTTCTGAAGTGAGCGTTAGACATCTAACGACAAAACTCCAGCCGCAGGAAAAAAGTCAGTAGTTAAGAGCTTTCTGGGCTAACGCCGGTTTCTAAAGCTCTTAACTACTGTACTCTAAAGTACGCTAACACCCATAAACTACCTATGTACCCCTAAACCGAGGTCCCCCCACATCGCCGCCACTCGATTAAATTTTTTTAACCCCTAATCTGCCGACCGCCACCTACGTTATCCTTATGTACCCCTAATCTGCTGCCCCTAACACCGCCGACCCCTATATTATATTTATTAACCCCTAATCTGCCCCCCACAACGTCGCCGCCACCTGCCTACAATAATTAACCCCTAATCTGCTAACCGCAAAGCGCCGCCACCTACGTTATACTTATGTACCCCTAATCTGCTGCCCCTAACACCGCCGACCCCTATATTATATTTATTAACCCCTAATCTGCCCCCCTCAACGTCGCCTCCACCTGCCTACACTTATTAACCCCTAATCTGCCGAGCGGACCTGAGCGCTACTATAATAAAGTTATTAACCCCTAATCCGCCTCACTAACCCTATAATAAATAGTATTAACCCCTAATCTGCCCTCCCTAACATCGCCGACACCTAACTTCAATTATTAACCGCTAATCTGCCTACTGGAGCTCACCGCTACTCTAATAAATGTATTAACCCCTAAAGCTAAGTCTAACCCTAACACTAACACCCCCCTAAATTAAATATAATTTACATCTAACGAAATTAATAAACTCTTATTAAATAAATTATTCCTATTTAAAGATAAATACTTACCTGTAAAATAAATCCTAATATAGCTACAATATAAATTATAATTATATTGTAGCTATTTTAGGATTAATATTTATTTTACAGGCAACTTTGTAATTATTTTAACCAGGTACAATAGCTATTAAATAGTTAATAACTATTTAATAGCTAAAATAGTTAAAATAATTACAAAATTACCTGTAAAATAAATACTAACCTAAGTTACAATTAAACCTAACACTACACTATCAATAAATTAATTAAATAAACTACCTACAATTACCCTAACACTACACTATCAATAAATTAATTAAATACAATTCCTACAAATAAATACAATTAAATAAACTAGCTAAAGTACAAAAAATAAAAAAGAGCTAAGTTACAAAAAATAAAAAAATATTTACAAACATAAGAAAAATATTACAACAATTTTAAACTAATTACACCTACTCTAAGCCCCCTAATAAAACAACAAAGCCCCCCAAAATAAAAAATGCCCTACCCAATTCTAAATTACTAAAGTTAAAAGCTCTTTTACCTTACCAGCCCTGAACAGGGCCCTTTGCGGGGCATGCCCCAAAGAATTCAGCTCTTTTGCCTGTAAAAAAAAACATACAATACCCCCCCCAACATTACAACCCACCACCCACATACCCCTAATCGAACCCAAACCCCCCTTAAATAAACCTAACACTAAGCCCCTGAAGATCTTCCTACCTTGTCTTCACCTCACCGGGTATCACCGATCGGTCCTGGCTCCGATATCTTCATCCAACCCAAGCGGGGGCTAGACATCCACTGAAGAAGTCCAGAAGAGGGTCCAAAGTCTTCATCCTATCCGGGAAGAAGAGGCGATCCGGACCGGCAACCATCTTGATCCAAGCGGCATCTTCTATCTTCATTCGATGACGACCGGCTCCATCCTGAAGACCTCCACTGCGGACCCATCTTCTTCCGGCGACATCCAACTGAAGAATGACGGTTCCTTTAAGGGACGTCATCCAAGATGGCGTCCCTCGAATTCCGATTGGCTGATAGGATTCTATCAGCCAATCGGAATTAAGGTAGGAATATTCTGGATGGATGGAATCAGCCAATCAGAATCAAGTTCAATCCGATTGGCTGATCCAATCTGCCAATCAGATTGAGCTCGCATTCTATTGGCTGTTCCGATCAGGTTTATTTAAGGGGGGTTTGGGTTAGATTAGGGGTATGTGGGTGGTGGGTTGTAATGTTGGGGGGGGTATTGTATGTTTTTTTTTACAGGCAAAAGAGCTGAACTTCTTGGGGCATGCCCTGCAAAGGGCCCTGTTCAGGGCTGGTAAAGGTAAAAGAGCTTTTAACTTTAGTAATTTAGAATAGGGTAGGGCATTTTTTATTTTGGGGGGCTTTGTTGTTTTATTAGGGGGCTTAGAGTACGTGTAATTAGTTTAAAATTGTTGTAATATTTTTCTATGTTTGTAAATATTTTTTTATTTTTTGTAACTTAGTTCTTTTTTATTTTTTGTACTTTAGCTAGTTTATTTAATTGTATTTATTTGTAGGAATTGTATTTAATTAATTTATTGATAGTGTAGTGTTAGGTTAATTGTAGGTAGTTTATTTAATTAATTTATTGATAGTGTAGTGTTAGGTTTAATTGTAACTTAGGTTAGTATTTATTTTACAGGTAATTTTGTAATTATTTTAACTATTTTAGCTATTAAATAGTTCTTAACTATTTAATAGCTATTGTACCTGGTTAAAATAAATACAAAGTTGCCTGTAAAATAAATATTAATCCTAAAATAGCTATAATATAATTTTAATTTATATTGTAGCTATATTAGGATTTATTTTACAGGTAAGTATTTATCTTTAAATAGGAATAATTTATTTAATAAGAGTTAATTAATTTCGTTAGATGTAAATTATATTTAACTTAGGGGGGTGTTAGTGTTAGGGTTAGACTTAGCTTTAGGGGTTAATACATTTATTAGAATAGCGGTGAGCTCCGGTCGGCAGATTAGGGGTTAATAAGTGTAGGCAGGTGGAGGCGACGTTGTGGGGGGCAGATTAGGGGTTAATAAATATAATATAGGGGTCGGCGGTGTTAGGGGCAGCAGATTAGGGGTACATAGGGATAATGTAAGTAGCGGCGGTTTACGGAGCGGCAGATTAGGGGTTAAAAATAAAATGCAGGTGTCAGCGATAGCGGGGGCGGCAGATTAGGGGTTAATAAGTGTAAGGTTAGGGGTGTTTAGACTCGGGGTACATGTTAGAGTGTTAGGTGCAGACGTAGGAAGTGTTTCCCCATAGCAAACAATGGGGCTGCGTTAAGAGCTGAACGCGGCTTTTTTGCAGGTGTTAGGTTTTTTTTCAGCTCAAACAGCCCCATTGTTTCCTATGGGGGAATCGTGCACGAGCACGTTTTTGAGGCTGGCCGCGTCCGTAAGCAACTCTGGTATTGAGAGTTCAAGCTGCGTTAAAAGTGCTCTACGCTCCTTTTTTGGAGCCTAACGCAGCCTTTATGTGGACTCTCAATACCAGAGTTATTTTTATGGTGCGGCCAGAAAAAAGCCGGCGTTAGTTTTTCGGGTCGTTACCGACAAAACTCCAAATCTAGCGGCTAGTTTGCCAGCGAAAATAAGGAAAAGCAAGTCAAATTTGAAAAAAAAAAAAAGGACTAAACCCCAGGTAAAAAATAACTTAAAACTTAAAATAAGATTCCCATACTGAAACTGTTAGACTGCAAAGGGAAATACACATAGACCTGACTCATGGCAAAAATAAGTAAATAGATATATTTAAAACTTTATATTAAAACAAAAAGCGCCAAACATAGCTGAGAGTGTCTTAAAATAATGATACATACTTACCGAAAAACACCCATCCACATATAGCATACAGCCAAACTAGTACTGGAAACTATCAGCAGCAGTAATTGTATAAGAGTATATATCGTCAATCTGAAAAGGGAGGTAGTAGATGAATCCCTACGACCGATAACAGAGAACCCTTGAAAAGATTTACCATGAGTGAAACCATAAAAATCAACAGGCGATACTCTCTTCACATCCCTCTGACAAACACTGTACTCTGAGAGGAATTGGGCTTCAGAATGCTTAGAAGCGCTTATCATGGAAGAAATCATAGAAATCAAGCACAAACTTACTTCACCACCTCCATAAGAGGCAAAGTTTGTAAAAACTAAGGTGTGAGTGTGGTGGAGGTATATTTATAGGCATTTTGAGGTTTGGGAAACTTTGCCCCTTCTGGTAGGAATGTATATCCCATACTTCACTAGCTCGTGTACTCTTGCCATTTACATGAAATAAATAGTGCTGCTATCTAGTGCTATTCCAAATAGCTTATGTCCCTGCTTTTCAACAAAAGATACCAAAAGAACAAATAAAAATTGATAAAAGAAGTAAATAAGAAGGTGTTTTACCATTGCTTGCTCTATCTGAATCATGAAAGAAAGAAAAAAAAACATTTCCTATCCCTTTAAGGCCCCATGTAGTCAAATTGATTAATTGTGATTTCATTGTTCAGAACTAGCATAATAATTCTTCCCAATCTTAAATAAAATACTTAAAGTGAATGTAAAGTTTGAGGAATGAGTGCCCGGTTTTTAATAATCCTATTTAAAACAGGGCCACTTTCATTCATGAAACTTTAAAGTGGTTTTGTTAAAATACTTACCTTTTCTTTCTGCAAGCCTCGTCAAGAATGATGATTCCGGCACCCTCCAATCATGGCTTCCCCCCCGGGGGAATCATTGCCTAAAGCAACGCCGTGATTGGTGGAAGGCCGGAATCGTCATTTCTGATGCCGGCAGAGGCCTGTGACGGGCGGAGGAAGCGCTGGAGCTGCTTGCAGAAAGAAAAGGTAAGTATTTTTAAAAAAAGCAGTGAAATTTAAATTTTGATGAATGAAACCAGGCACTGATTCATAAAAATTTACATTCACTTTAATCTTGATAAATTCAAGGTCTTTGTTCACATATATGAAATGAAAAACCATATTCTAGAGTAACACAAAGAAAAGAAGGAGCTAATCTAAATGCAGTATATAAAGTAAATGTAAAAAAACACTCTTTATTTACTTTATTTACTAAAATAATTTCACTCAAAAGAAGAAACCTCATTTGTAGCCAAGGTGAATTAATCAAACACTCTTCTAAGACTGGTACCATATGTCCCATGTGGACTTCTTTAGAATCCTGTGTCTCCCTCAGGTAATATGCTCAGATCCACTATCCTGTTTGACACTGTCGGTCTTTCTCAAGAATTCATTTGTGTAGGGTCCCAGATAATACCATCCTCTCACTCTCATGTAACCAGAGCTCAATATGCAAACGCTGCAATTAAAAGCAAAATTGTCAACGGCACAAACGGGCGAGTGAGCGTTTCCTTCAGGCACTTCCTGATTAGTCAGAGGCATCCAACACTCTTCTTTTATAAACATACATGGCTTTTAACACATGCCTGTTCCCCAGTGTTACATTACACGTTTTTTACTGTTAGACTTTTCTATGCTCCCATCGTCCACAGATTTTGTTTACTAACTTGGATAAAAACTTGGGCTCATAAACTTCGATAAATTAAATTGAAAATATATCCCATAAAATTCACAATTAAAGGGATATGAAATCCACATTTTTTATTTCATGATTCAAATAGAGAAGGCAATTTTAAGCAGCTTTCTAATTTACACCTATTATCAAATTTTCTTCATTCTCTTGGTATCTTTGTTTAAAAAGCAGAAATCTAAGCTTAGGAGCTGGCCCATGTTTGGTTCAGCACCTGGGTAGCGCTTGCACCTCAAAGACAAGCTTCAGATGTATTGGCTCAATTTAAAGTAGTAGCTTCTAAATCTTAAATTGTATCTCTGCATCCATGTATTGACTTTATATTACACATATACATACACCAGATCACTGCAACTTATGTTTTATTTGACTTCTGACATCCATGAATCATTTTTAATCAAATAATTTCTTGTAAAGTACTAGATAGAGATAAACAGTAACTTCTGAAACATATATTAGAGTATGTTTTTTCATGAAAACTGTGCCAATTTCTGTAACCATTTCCTGGACCTATTTCTTCCAGGCTTAAAGGGATACTGAACCTATTTTTTTTTATTTTCTGATTCAGATAGAGCATGCAATTTTAAGCAACTTTATCATTTACTCCTATTATCATTTTTTCTTTGTTCTCTTGGTATCTTTATTTGAAAAAACAGGAATTTAAGCTTACGAGTCGGCCCATCTTTGGATGGGTTTAATATACCTTTAATGCATTAAAAAAATGAGTCAGAACAAACATATAAAAAATAGGAAACATAATTAAATACAATAACATTTTTTAGAATAAATTTCCTTCTCCTACTATTAAGTAGTAAAACCATATTCACTATTTTCCTTGTGTCTCAATCCCAACTTAACTAAAATCACTATATTTACTTATTCTGAAGAATATCACAAAAAGGCTGCACAATCAAATACCTTATTTAAACCCAATGGATCAACAGTGCCCAATGTATGTATCCAGTAGGTTTCTCTTTTTCCTAGGGTTAAAAAGGATCCCCTCCTGTAATATGTCTTTCTAACAGTTCCAGGACCTTTGTTTTTAAGTCCTTTCAGACCCTTTTTGTGATATTTCTCAAAATGAACTGATACATCATGGGAACATACTCCATCTTCAGGATTTCTATGTTCTGATATTCTGCTCTTAAAATGTCACTTTGTACAACATATATACTTAAAGGGCCGGCATACCCAAATGTTTAAACACTTGAAAGCGATGCAGCATAGCTGTAAAAAGCCGACTAGAAAATATCACCTGAACATCTCTATGTAAAAAAGAAAGATATTTTATCTCAAAAGTTCTTCAGTAGCCACATCCCATTGTGAAGGGCTTCTAATCAACAAATCAGTATGTCTGTCCCGGGACAGCAGAAGGAGCGAGCTTACGTGCACACTCATCTTATTTCCCTATTCAGTGTAAGGAAGTTTACTATGAAATCTGATGAGAGTTAAGTCAAATCTCATAAGATCACAGTAAAAGAGTTCATGACCTCAGCACTGCTGATTGGCTGCTGTTCATTTCTTCATTTTTATTTTTTTTTAACCTGTAAAGCTTACAAGCCATTTTTGGTTCAGAACCCTGGATAGCGCTTGCTGATTGGTAACTGCACTTAGCCACCAATCAGCAAGTGCTATCCAGCTGCTGAACCAAAGACGGTCCGGCTTGTAAGCTTACATTCCATCTTTTTCAAATAAGAATACCAAGAGAATGATGAAAAATTGATAATATGAGTAAATTAGAAAGTTGTTTAAAATTGCCTGCTCTATCTGAATTTAGGAAAGAAAAAAAAGTGGTTCAGTATCCCTTTAAGCCTGAAAAACATAGGTCCAGGAAATGGTTACAGAAATTGGCACAGTTTTCAAATATTTTTAATATGATGATAATGAGAAACCATACGCTAATATATTTTTCAGAAGTTACTGTTTATCAGTATCTAGTACTTTGCTAGAAATTATTTGATTAAAAATAATTCAGGGATGTCAGAAGGCAAATAAAGCATAAGCTGCAGTGATCTGGTGTATGTATATGTGTAATATCGAGTCAATACATGGATGCAGAGACACTATTTAAGATTTAGAAGCTACTACTTTAGATTTAGCCAATAAATCTGGAGCTTGTCTTTGAGGTTAGAAAAATAAATTACTCTTGCATTCTGAGCACTGCAGTTACTTTTTTTCAGTCCATTTTGAACCAGAAAATATATCTTTCAGTTGTGTTGGAAACTGAATTTAATGTTTTAAAGGAATTAAAATTTAAGCTGGAGTCCTTTAGGTATCTTGATAAATTACACAATAAAGATCGTTCTGGTAATCCTGAAAAAAAGCATTACAAACACTTGGTTAGGTACTGATATTCCATAATAGCTAGACAAGCTGGCAGAGAACACTTTGGAAGCACAGAGAAAATTGTTATATTTTTAAGAGCTCCGTTAAAACCCCCCTACACATGACAGCCCAAGGTTGGAGCTACTCAAAGATGTAAGATTTCTTGGCATATATTAAATGCTGGAGAAGAATTTGCAGCTACAAATTAGACATGCACATTAAGGCATTTGCCATGGTTAGGGGCATTCAGCTGTTTTGGATCTGGGTTTATTTGTGACATAGTGCAAATCCAGATCTTTGTGTGTTGCACTATTAACCAAACATTTAAGTACATATATGTGTGAGATTACAAAACAAAAGATATATCAAGTCTACCCATAATGAAATACTATTAATGGACTGCTGCAAGGACAACATTAAGACACCATACTAAGTTTAGATGCCGGACCATTTTTAGTGAACAACCTGGGTTGTTCTTGCCGATTGGTGGATAAATTCATCCACCAATAAAAAAGTTCTGTCAAGAGTGCTGACAGAAAAAAAAGCCTAGATGCCTTCTTTTTCAAATAAAGATAGCAAGAAAACAAAGAAAAATTGATAATAGGAGTAAATTAGAAAGTTGCTTAAAATTACATGGGTTCAGTATCCCTTTAATACATTTCAACGTGTTATACAAATTATTTCAATTATATGAAAACACCAATACCTTTTGTTTTTTCACTTAAGACGGCTACACAAAGCAAAAGAATACTTACAGTCCTCATGTTAGACTGACATGTGGGCTGTGGGTATTATTGCTCTTTGGGTATGGTAACAATGGCCTAGATTACAAGTGGTAATATGACTTTTTTTTTCACTCGAGCACAAACTTTGCTAGAAGTAAGATTTTAAAGCGTGCAGGTTAGTGTGCGTATTACAAGCTAAAAGTAAGGAGTTTGCGCCCAAGCAAAACCTGATGCACACTAACTTTAAGGACTTTGGATATCATGACCGCATTAACTTTATCTCCCAATAGATTTAAATGGAGCATTCTGATAAAAAAAGAGACAACTAATACTTATTGCTTGCTTGCTTACCCGACACTCCTTAGATCAACAACGCTAAACCCAAAGTGAGTTTTAAATATATATATTTTTTTTTTAAATCAAAATTTTTTATTAAGGTATTTTAGCAATACAATAATCAAGCATATACAGAGACATAAGTAGCTTCCAGGTGATCACATCTAATAACAAAAGTAGATCATGATAATCTTTCTTATATCAAGCATAACATACTGCAATGCTAAACTGTCCCAAACATATATATGGAGTGATTTACATTGATACCTTATAATTTTTTGTTTTTTGTAAGATATTACTGTAGTACCTCTTTATCCGGATCCGCTGCCTATTAGGATGAAACTGTAATCCAGAATACACAGAGAATTGTCTTAGTTGAAAGGTTCATTTTTCTCAGAAAGGTACTGTATAACATATTAATTGTAACATTAGCTTCCATGGAGTAAATATAAGACACAATTAATACCAGGAGCGGGTTAATACCGCTAAATAGTCACCAAAGAGGGTGACTAGGGACTAAGAAAACTTAGTCCTGTGAGGGGGGAGGAGGGGAGAAAATGGTATAAAGTAGTAAGGACTATATAACGCCACACTAAGAACAAACGTTGATTATAAATATTTTAACTGAATTATGAGAAAACTTTCACCTGAGCTAGGGAGAGCCACCTTAGAGGGACTTAACTAGGCAAAGACTAAAACCAGTGATTTAATACAAACGGATATTTCCCTTCATGCACATACATACAGATATATAAATAAACAAGAATAACATTTGTAAATGGCACTGAGTAGCAGGCACTGCATATTGTTCCCAACCTAATAATGTATCTGGGTAGCACTCAGGATAAGGTAGGTCCGTTTGAAGAATACAACCCCAAAATCGCAACTAGCTTTGTAACCCCTAGTATATTTAATGAAAGTACCCTATCTCTACTACAGATATGCTGCATGATCACATTAGTTATGAGGTGAGGAACAGTACTGTAACTATTGCAAAAAGATCAAAAAATAATTCCTCCCTTTTGGGCTAGTAGAATAAAATAAAACCAGCATAGTTCTCTCTATTGGCCTCCCATTGTGTGAAATGACTGATGTCCACTTATATTCTGAGCTACACAAAATGTCTTGTATGACTTGCCCTAAGGGGAGATTCAGAGCAGACACTAGGGATGTGGGGGGAAGGTTACTCATAATATGAAGGGATAATAAAAAGAGTAATTATATACCTCTCCTCAGCAAACTAGAAATATACGTTTAACTGTTATAGTGCAGTAGGGAATGGAAATCATACACACTCATAGAACAATAACCCTCATACCCAGATTTTAATAACAGCCCTCAACCGTTTAGCCTAATATTTATTGTACCATAGCTCCACAGAGACAAAACCCTTATTATAACAGTTGAGAAGGAATTAGTCCCTTTATTTCCGATCTTCAGATCATCATTTATGGGATCTAATTTGAATTAGTCAGAGTCTCAAGTTGGTGGTGACAGTTCCATAAGGATAAGACTCCTTTACCCTACCCCAGATCTTATTGTAATAACCAATGTACTCTGAGTGAACTGGGGAGCAGAATCATTCATATCCCATGTGGATAGCGATGAGACATAAGAATATCCCAGCCGTCTGAGGACATCGACTCCTTATATTTGTGTACTGTGTACGCTCTTGTCCACCCGGAGTGTAAACAGACCGACCTGACTTTTTAGATGGTCATGCTGCTGCACATTTTCTGAAACTGGATCTGCTTCTCCATCTGTCATCGCCTCTGCAAAGCTATTTGGAAGAGGTATCTCAGCTATTTCCAGTACCTCCTCAATGAGAGCCATGCTATGCTCAATCGCTCTCCCTTGTAGTGCTGCCAATTCCATATGGGCTCCGCCCGGGAACAACACTGGGGCCCCACAGCGCTGAACCGGGCTGCAAAGACATCTATGCACTGATCATGTGAATCAGAGAGAGGTAAGTTGGCTCCATCATGCAGTGCATCAATACAAGCCGAGAAATGTTGGTCTAATCGATTAGACAGCTCTTTCAAGAGTAATGCAATGTACTCCATCGGTAGTTAGGTTCTCTGCATAATCTTTCGCTCCGGTCCAGCCCTCCTTCTCCCTCAGGAGTTGTGGCAACGGCTATAGATGTGAAAGTGGTTGCATTATTTATTCCTTCACCTCCTGTTTCAAAGACATAACCAGCCTGATTCTGTCGCTATGCGTCACTCCCTCGGTAATCCACAGCCTGCAGTACTGCGGGGTTCCAAGGGCACATGGTGGTTAAAGGGACAGTCTAGGCCAAAATAAACTTTCATGATTCAGATAGAGCATGTAATTTTAAATTTTTTCCCAATTTACTTTTATCACCAATTTTGCTTTGTTCTCTTGTTATTCGTAGTTGAAAGCTTAACCTAGGAGGTTCATATGCTAATTTCTTAGACCTTGAAGCCCACCTCTTTCAGATTGCATTTTAACAGTTTTTCACCACTAGAGGGTGTTAGTTCACATATTTCATATATATAACACTGTGCTCGTGCACGTGAAGTAATCTGGTAGTAGGCACTGATTGGCTAGACTGCAAGTCTGTCAAAAGAACTGAAAAAAGGGGCAGTTTGCAGAGGCTTAGATACAAGATAATCACAGAGGTTAAAAGTATATTATTATAACTGTGTTGGTTATGCAAAACTGAGAAATGGTTAATAAAGGGATTATTTATCTTTTAAAACAATAAAAATTCTGGTGTAGACTGTCCCTTTAAATTAGAGCAGCGAAGTACGATACCAGCCGCCTGATTCCCCAGCTTAATAAAATCCAATGTTTAAAGGGTGGATGAGGGTCCGTATCTGGTAGACATCTGACTGAACATAAATCTGTTACGGCTAGATTTAGAGTTTTGTCGGTAACGACCCGCGTAGCTAACGCTGGCTTTTTTCCCCCCGCACCTTTTAAATACTGCTGGTATTTAGAGTTCACAGAAGGGCTGCATTAGGCTCCAAAAAGGGAGCGTAGAGCATAATTTACTGCCACTGCAACTCTCAATACCAGCGGTGCTTACGGACGCGGCTAGCTTCAAAAACGTGCTCGTGCACGATTCCTCCATAGGAAACAATGGGGCAGTTTGAGCTGAAAAAAAACCTAACACCTGCAAAAAATCAGCATTCAGCTCCTAACGCAGCCCCATTGTTTCCTATGGGGAAACACTTCCTAAGTCTGCACCTAACACCCTAACATGTAACCCGAGTCTAAACACCTCTAACCTTATACTTATTAACCCCTAATCTGCCGCCCCCGCTATCGCTGACCCCTGCATATTTTTTTAACCCCTAATTTGCCGCTCCGTACACCGCCACAACCTACATTATCCCTATGTACCCCTAATCTGCTTCCCTAACACCGCCGACCCCTATATTATATTTATTAACCCCTAATCTGCCGCCCCCAACGTCGCCTCCACCTACCTACAATTATTAACCCCTAATCTGCCGACCGGACCTCGCCGCTACTCTAATAAATGTATTAACCCCTAAAGCTAAGTCTAACCCTAACACCCCCTAAGTTAAATATAATTTAAATCTAACGAAATAAATTAACTCTTATTAAATAAATTATTCCTATTTAAAGCTAAATACTTACCTGTAAAATAAATCCTAATATAGCTACAATATAAATTATAATTAAATTGTAGCTATTTTAGGATTAATATTTATTTTACAGGCAACTTTGTATTTATTTTAACCAGGTACAATAGCTATTAAATAGTTAAGAACTATTTAATAGTTACCTAGTTAAAATAATTACAAAATTACGGGTAAAATAAATCCTAACCTAAGTTACAATTAAACCTAACACTACACTATCAATAAATTAATTAAATAAAATACCTACAATTATCTACAATTAAACCTAACACTACACTATCAATAAATTATTTAAATACAATACCTACAAATAAATACAATTAAATAAACTAACTAAAGTACAAAAAAATAAAAAAGAACTAAGTTACAAAAAATAATAAAATATTTACAAACATTAGAAAAATATTACAACAATTTTAAGCTAATTACACATACTCTAAGCCCCCTAATAAAATAACAAAGCCCCCCAAAATAAAAAAATGCCCTACCCTATTCTAAAATAAAAATAGAAAAGCTCTTTTACCTTACCAGCCCTTAAAAGGGCCTTTTGCGGGGCATGCCCCAAAGAATTCAGCTCTTTTGCCTGGAAAAAAAAACATACAATACCCCCCAACATTACAACCCACCACCCACATACCCCTAATCTAACCCAAACCCCCCTTAAATAAACCTAACACTAAGCCCCTGAAGATCTTCCTACCTTATCTTCACCACGCCGGGTATCACCGATCGGTCCAGGCTCCGATGTCTTGATCCAAGCCCAAGCGGGGGCTGAAGACGTCCATCCTCCAGCTGAAGTCTTGATCCAAGTGGCGGCTGAAGAAGTCCATCATCGGGCAGAAGCCTTCATCCTATCCGGGCAGAAGAGGAGATCCGGACCGGTAGACATCTTCATCCAAGCGGCATCTTCTATCTTCTTCCATCCGACGACGAGCGGCTCCATCTTCAAGACCTCCGGCGCGGATCCATCCTCTTCTTCCGACGTCCTAACACAGAATTACGATTGGCTGATAGGATTCTATAAGCCAATCGGAATTAAGGTAGAAAAAATCTGATTGGCTGATTGAATCAGCCAATCAGATTCAAGTTCAATCCGATTGGCTGATTGGATCAGCCAATCAGATTGAGCTCGCATTCTATTGGCTGAAGTAACACTCCATGTTCCTGTAAGAACTTTTTGGAATACAAATCCTCCGAAAAGAAATAAGAAAAAGTGTTTAGCAACTGTTTTTGATTGGCAGCTTGGTGGTTATTTATTGATTTTCTCATAACGGAAGATGTACTATCGTGAAGACTGACTTTTATCCTTAAGTTATTATATGGAATAGAGACTTGATTATTTGTCACGAATTGTCACATATGCTTACTAGTGTTTTACATACCAAGTGGTTTAACAATAGAGCTCTTAGACCTGTGGATGCTAGATGAAGTATATATTCAGATTTTAAACCAGCTTAGGATTTTAGCATTAAGCAGTGCATATTATCTGATTTTATATTCTTTGGGGAGACGTCCCTTTTATATGTGTTGTTTATCTATATATGTGTTTTAATAAATTCAGATATATAAATCTTTTAAGTGTTGATACCTTTGGCTTTTAGCACCTCCCTTATAACCTGTTTTCCTGTGTTAGAGTTAATTTGTGTAAGAGAGAGCTTGTGTGAGAGAGTGTTTGTGAGAGTGTTTGTGTGTATCTGTGTGTGTGTGCATAAATATCTGAGTGTGTGTATATCCCTGGCTATATATGTATGTGTGTAATTATTCCTGCCTCAGCTTGCTGCCACATGAACAAGAATATTCTCTTTTTAGATATGAGAAGTTTAAAATATTTATTAGTATATAATTGTATACAAATGGGTAGATTATGAGTCTTGCGTTGTGAGCTGTGCAGTGCTAACGTGCAGTTTTTTCTAACCGCTCACTTACCTACAGTGCTGGTATTACAGGTTTTTACAAACCCGGCGTTAAAAGGCAAGAAGTGAGCGTTGAGCAAAATTGTGCTCCATACCGCACTCGAATACCAGCGCTGCTTAAGTCAGCGGTGAGCTGGTCATACGTGATCGTGCACAATTTTCCCATAGACATCAATGGGGAGAGCCGGCTGAGAAAAAGTCTAACACCTGCCAAAAAGCAGCAAAAAACTCTGTAACGCAGCCCCATTGATTCCTATGGGGAAACACATTTTATGTTTACACCTAACACCCAAACATAAACCCCGAGTCTAAACACCCCTAATCTTATAATTATTAACCCCTAATCTGCCGCCCCCTACATCGCCGACACCTACATTATACTTATTTACCCCTAATCTGCTGCCCCCAACATTGCTGACACCTACATTATGTTTATTAACCCCTAATCTCCCTCCCCCAATGTAGCCGCAACCTACCTACATTTATTAACCCCTAATCTGCCGCCCCTAACGTCGCCGCCACTATTCTAAATTTATTAACCCCTAAACCTAAGTCTAACCCTAACACCCCCTAACGTAAATATAATTTAAATAAATCTAAATAAAATTACTATCATTACCTAAATTATTCCTAATTAAAAATACTTACCTATAAAATAAACCCTAAGATAGCTACAATATAACTAATAGTTAAATTGTATCTAGCTTTACAGGCAAGTTTGTATTTATTTTAATTAGGTAGAATTTCATGGGGCCACTAGCTCTTGGGCAACTTTTTCAACACCTGTATGTATACATACTGTATATATATATATATATATATATATATATATATATATATATATATATATATATATATATATATATATAAAATCAACAAGCAGAATAAAGCACTCACTGGACTTTGGACATCTGTGAAACGTATTTATTTGTATATATGTATATATATATATATATATATATATATATATATATATATATGTATATATGTGTGTGTGTGTGTATGTGTATATTCTGTGTGTATATATATATATATATATATATATATATATATATATATATATATATATTTAAAAATACAAAGAACATTTTCTATCATGTAAAGAACATTGGAATGTAAAATATTTAGCACATTTTTATTATACTTTTTTTAAGTTCTTAATAATAATGTCCATTTTCTTTGAGGCAGGATGGGGTACTATTGGGGTTATTTCTCCTGTTTGTTATTTGTGTTGGTAGACACATTGTACTCCCAACATCTTCATTTATCTAACTGAGCCCTTTTCTCTATTCAGTAATACGTTATGGATTATAGGTTTAAATTTTTACTTGGTACAAGCTGTTTCCGGGACTTGTTGCTTAATTTTTCCCCTAGATTACTACTAGGTGGTGCCAGGTTCCTGAAGATGTACTCTTTTTGTTTGTCCAATAAATGTATTGATAAATTTAATATTAAAAGCAATAAATATATTCATATTTAAATCTAAATACTTACCTATAAAATAAACCCTAAGATAGCTACAATGTAATTAATAATTACATTGTAGCTATTTTAGGGTTTATATTTATTTTACAGGTAACTTGGTATTTATTTTAACTAGGTACAATAGCTATTAAATAGTTAATAACTATTTAATAGCTACCTAGTTAAAATAATTACCAATATACCTGTAAAATAAATCCTAACCTAAGTTACAAATACACCTACACTATCAATAAATTAAATAAACTACAAATATCTCAACTAAAATACAATTAAATAAATTAAACTAAATTACAAAAAAAAACACTAAATCACAAAAAATTAAAAAAGATTACAAGATTTTTAAGCTAATTACACCTATTCTAAGCCCCCTAATAAAATAATAAAGCCCCCCAAAATAAAAAAAATTCCCTACCCTATTCGAAATTAAAAAAGTTAACAGCTCTTTTACCTTACCAGCCCTTAAAAGGGCCTTTTGCGGGGCATGCCCCAAAGAAAACAGCTCTTTTGCCTGTAAAAAAACCCACAATACCACCCCCCAACATTACAACCCACCACCCACATACCCCTATTCTAAACCCACCCAAACCCCCCTTAAAAACACCTAACAATACCCCCCTGAAGATCTCCCTACCTTGTCTTCACCCAGCCGGGCAGAACTCTTCATCCGATCCGGGCGATATCTTCAATCAAGCGGCAGAGAAGTCTTCTTCTATCCGGGCGATGTCTTCAATCAAGCGGCAGAGAAGTCTTCTTCCATCCGGGCGATGTCTTCAATCAAGCGACAGAGAAGTCTTCTTCCATCCGGCGAGGTCTTCAAGCAAAGCGGCATCTTCAATCTTCTTTCTTCGCTCCTCCGCCGCCTTTAAATGACGTCATCCAAGATGGCGTACGTCGAATTCCGATCAACCAATCGGAATTAAGGTAGAAAAATCTGATTGGCTGATTCAATCAGCCAATCGGATTCAAGTTCAATTCGATTGGCTGATTGGTTGGGAAGACTTCTCTGCCGCTTGATTGAAGACCGCCCGGATCGGATGAAGAGTTCTGCCCGGCTGGGTGAAGACAAGGTAGGAAGATCTTCAGGGGGGTAGTGTTAGGTTTTTTTAAGGGGGGGTGGGTGGGTTTAGAATAGGGGTATGTGGGTGGTGGGTTGTAATGTTGGGGGGTGGTATTGTGGGGGTTTTTTACAAGCAAAAGAGCTGTTTTCTTTGGGGCATGCCCCGCAAAAGGCCCTTTTAAGGGCTGGTAAGGTAAAAGATCTATTAACTTTTTTAATTTAGAATAGGGTAGGCAAATTTTTTTATTTTGGGGGGCTTTACTATTTTATTAGGGGGCTTAGAATAGGTGTAATTAGCTTAAAAATCTTGTAATCTTTTTATTTTTTGTAATTTAGTGTTTGTTTTTTTTGTAATTTAGTTTAGTTTATTTAATTGTATTTTAGTTTAGATATTTGTAGTTTATTTAATTTATTGATAGTGTAGGTGTATTTGTAACTTAGGTTAGGATTTATTTTACAGGTAAATTGGTAATTATTTTAACTAGGTAGCTATTAAATAGTTATTAACTATTTAATAGTACAGAAAAAAATCCAGCAAACCTCCCAGGCGTATGTTTAACTTGAAAATTTATTGGAAAACCGTGCAAAATAAAAAAGGTAAAACACAAAATACAAAAATTGTCCCAGCAACCTGGAGCAAAATAGAAGTACGTCCTACGCGTTTCAGCAAATATCAGCCTTATTCATGGACATGATTTGTTCAACATTTACATGCCTATTTATAACACACCCTTGTCATCAGGTGTATGAGCCCCAGGTAGTTAATTATTAAAGGGACAGACCTTTAGAATCACTATATTGGAAATCAGACCGGTTAAATCCAGTGAGTCATTAATTTAAATGGATAATATTGTTATCATTCCAAACATATACATTGCAAAGAATAAAATTAATTAATATATATATGTTAATTCTCATTGTTATATGACATCATATATTCAGTATGTACATAATCAATTAGGCCTATTATCTATCGGCATTACATATAAAGTAAAAAGGAAATTCCTATACTAGAATACTGCCTTCAATTGTACACTGCAATAATACAAGAGAATATTAGTAATAAATTATGCCAAAGTATAGGTTAATAATATAGGAGATATATGATATTAATATGCATCCCCTAATGGAATATCGTCAGAAACAGTGCACTATACATTGTATGCTTTAGGTAGGCTCATACATAGAAAAACTATAAATTATTTTACAATTATTAGTATGGTGCATGGAGCGATTGATATACATATATGCATATTATAAAAATCAGAATACATATTTGTTAATTCTAACATCCAGATTTCCTTAAAGCAAAAAATAATAAATAATCTAATACACTCTACTAGCACTTTACAAGAAGGTATGACTATAGACCTATCTGAGCAGTGTTTTCATGTATCCATCTCTATTGTATGGCCAAAACCTTCTTAAATTAAAGGGCACAATTTCTGCAGAACAATAGATATTAAAGTATCGTATGTATAATTCCTGTATATTTAATGCCTCCAAAAATTAATGACATCACCTACTATGTTAAAGCCATCTGGGATCCTGGTTTTCATTTTGAAAATACAGAAAGCCTCTTTGTGTGAGAGTTTAGATATTCTGTCTCCGCCACGTATGGCAGGTTTGATAAAGTCAATGATTTGCCATTTCAGACTGTTCACCATCTTGTTGTGGACATGTATAAAATGTCTAGCAAGGTCAGAGCATTCAATATCATGCTCAATGTTTTTTAGATGCTCTCTAATCCTGTTTCTACATTCCCTGGAGGTGCACCCTATATATTGTTTCTTACATTCCACGCAATCTATCAAATAGATTATGAAGACAGAACGGCAATTGGTATAAGTATCCAACTCATAAACCTTCTGTGTGGTATATGATTGGAAATTCTTAGTGACTTTTGTGAAACCACAGGCAATACAGTTGCTGTAATGACATTTATAATGCCCTTTTACATTTAACCAGCTATTACTTGGTTTATGTATGGTTCTAAGTAAGCTCGGAGAAACAGCATTACCAATTGTGTAAGCTCTACGGGAAACAAAATTACAACCCTTTTGTACCAGATCTTTAAGACTGTCTTCAGCAGTCAGGATAGGAAGGTGCTTTTTCACAATATCACATATTGCATTAAACTGTGCACTATATGTGGTTACAAATGTAGGTTTGGAGCTATCAAAGGATTGTTTGTTGACTAAACATTTATTGTCTAGAAGGAGGGTTTCTCTATCTAGTCTACTGACTTCTAAGAGAGCTCGATCAATTGTTTTTATATGATATCCTCTCTCTAATAGATCATTTCTCATTCTTATGCTCTCTGTTGTAAAGATTTCATTATCGGAACAGTTCCGTTTCAGCCTTATAAATTGTCCTTTAGCAATTCCAAAGCCCATATGTTTTGGATGATTGCTTCGGCCATGTAATATGGCATTGGCTGCAATTGGTTTTCGGTATAAAGTTGTCTTTACCTGTTGGGTGTCAGTTTGACCCATCAGTAAAAGGTCTAAATAAGGAATAGATACTTTGCTACTCTCATAAGTAAACTGTAAATTGGCGTCATTAGAGTTGAGGTATTCAATAAATTCCTTTAGTCTAGATTGACCTCCTGTCCAAATGAACAGGAGGTCATCAATGTATCTTTTATACATAGTAATACAATCCCTGAAGGGATTTGAATCTCCAAAGACGTGGCATGCTTCCCACCAACCCATATATAGGTTGGCGTAAGCCGGGGCAAATTTCGCCCCCATCGCTGTGCCACGTCTTTGGAGATAAAAAATTCCCTCGAATTGAAAAAAGTTGTGAGTTAATAAAAAATCTAGAGTTTGGATCGCAAAAGATTTAAGATGACTATCATAATTACTGAATCTGTCCAGCATGTATGAAATTTCTTCTAGACCCTTTTTATGAGGAATAGTGGAGTATAAACTAACTACATCTATAGTCAGCCATTCTGCTGTATCAGTCCAGCATATCTCTTTTAGACATCCCAAAAGATGTTTGGTGTCTTTAAGATATGATGGGAGACTAAATACCACTGGTTGAAGTAAAGATTCAATCCATGTCGAAATATTTTCAAAAAGAGATCCTATACCCGCCACAATGGGCCTTCCCTTCACCTCCTCCAAGGATTTATGAACCTTGGGGAGGTGATGGAATATGGGGGTAACAGGATTTAAAACATAGAGATAATCTACAGTGCCCTGGTCTATAATCCCCATCTCCAATCCATCATCCAACAGTGATTCAAGCTGTTGCCTAAATCTCTCAGTTGGATTAAATCTAAGGATTTCATAGACATCAGTATCACTTAGTTGCCTTCAAGCTTCCTCTAAGTAAGACTGTCTATCCTGCACCACCACACATCCACCCTTGTCTGCTCTCTTTATTACAATATCCTCCCTAGATTTCAAATTGTTAAGGGCTTTATATTGTTTTTCATTTAAATTTGGATAGGGGTGTTTAGTGTCTTTAGAAAGTGCAATGAGATCTTCTTCAATTCTATGATGAAAAGCTTCTAAAAACGGACCCCTATCTCTAGTTGGATAGAATATAGACTTTGGTGTGTATCCTCCATGTGTGCATTTAAGTGGGATTTCATCTATCACAGATTCCTTGGCTAAATCATGCGCCATTAGTAGGTCACATGCTTCTGTGAAATCTACTATGTCATGTATCTTTGGTAGAGGAACACTAGAGTGATTAGAATTTAGATCCCTAGTATTGTCTATTTCATCCTTATTCCAAAAAAATTTCCTTAATGTGAGATCATGAACCAGTTTATTTACGTCTACAATGATATTAAACAAATTAAATTTATTAGTTGGTACATAACCTAAACCAAAACTCAAAACCTCCTTCTCCTCTTTATTAAGAACTTGATTGGAAATATTAATTACATTCATAGTGCATATTTGTTTCTTCCTCCTCTCTTTTGCCTCCTTACCCCTCTGCCTCTTGCTCCTCTTCCTACACTTCCTCCTCTTTCCCTGGTATTGGGATCTGCCTGAAAAACCTGCTGATTAGTGTTGTCATTCATGTTTGTATGTTGCTGTGGTGTATGGCTAGAAGTATCACTATCCCTCAAAAAATCCTGCCTCCTCAAATCATCTGATGTTGCCACATCAGTATTTTTAGATGTGTTTTTATTACTGTTACTAATGTATCTGGTAACTATAGGTTCAATCCTGATGTTACCTGTACTTTTACAACTTGTTCACTTGGTGCTGGCAGTATGCTTTTAAATATTTCAGTATTGCCCTGATATAAGGTATTCTCATCAGAGGGTTGTTCTATAAATGTTACATGCTTTTCAACTGGTGAGACTGTCCTGACTCTATTTCTAGATCTAGATCTAGATCTATTGTTAGTGACAGGATTACTGCGTGTGTGCCAAGTGTAGACCCTGTCATTAGTATGATCTTCACTGTCTCTAATGAATTTTTTTAGTTTAAAATTATCCAACTCTACTTTAAACTTATCTATGGATTCTTTTAACAAAGCGTCCATATCCCCATACTTGGGGTGCAACACATAATCATTAAGTTGTGTTTGTAATTCAGACAGTTCATCTCTAGTTTTTTGCAAGACAGTTTCCTTGTGAGATATAATTAATTCCATTAGTCTCCTTGAACAGTTCGTTAAGATGGCATTCCATTTAGCAATAAAGGTAGAGTCATGTATCTGAAACGTGGGATATTTATTTAGACGTAACCCCCTGGGAATTAGATCCATTATAAGATATTTCTCTAGGGCACGTTTGTCCCACCATGTTTTGTATTCTTTAATGAGAGTACGTTCCATATGTAAAAATATGTCACTCATAGATAAAGTCTCCTTCTGATTGACAAAAGTATCCTCAATCGTAAGTCTGTCCATTTCAATATGTGACAAAGGTCTAAGGGAATAAAGTTCACGGTTTTCCAAGTTATCCATAATGCTAGCTCTCTATTATCAAAACTATGTATGAAGTATAAACAAAGAGCTCCGGACACTGTGTGTTAGGTAGTGAGGTTATATGCCAGTCGATCCGTCAGGGGAAAAATTAGCCGGTCAAAGCAAGTAGACAAAAAACAAACACTCCCCTTTTAGACAGCTCAAGACAATGCGGTATATACCCAATGGCCGTAATCCTTAAGAAATGTAAAATACTTTTATCCAGACTCACCAGCGTAGTAGTTCTAAGCAAATGTTCAAACAGCCTATTCAGCCTCCGGATCGTTCACCACTCCGTGGGTCCCCGGGCCGGTACAAAGCACCTCTGGCTGCCGTCTTGCTGAACTTTGCGGTGAAACAAAACTCTGGCTTCGTGAAGTACTCCCGCCTCTGTAGATGCCTGCTAACACACTCAGGCGTATTGTGATGACGCCATCTGCCGGTCCATAAGCCGGATACTATGCCTTCTGTCCTGGAAACGCTGAGGTTTTAGCTGGTGGTAGACAGCAAGTAATACAGAAAAAAATCCAGTAAACCTCCCAGGTGTATGTTTAACTTGTAAATTTATTGGAAAACCGTGCAAAATAAAAAAGGTAAAACACAAAATACAAAAATTGTCCCAGCAACCTGGAGCAAAATAGAAGTACGTCCTACGTGTTTCAGCAAATATCAGCCTTATTCATGGACATGATTTGTTCAACATTTACATGCCTATTTATAACACACCCTTGTCATTAGGTGTATGAGCCCCAGGTAGTTAATTATTAAAGGGACAGACCTTTAGAATCACTATATTGGAAATCAGACCAGTTAAATCCAGTGAGTCATTAATTTAAATGGATAATATTGTTATCATTCCAAACATATACATTGCAAAGAATAAAATTAATTAATTAATATATATGTTAATTCTCATTGTTAAATGACATATTATATTCAGTATGTACATAATCAATTAGGCCTGTTATCTATCGGCATTACATATAAAGTAAAAAGGAAAATCCTATACTAGAATACTGCCTTCAATTGTACACTGCAATAATACAAGAGAATATTAGTAATAAATTATGCCAAAGTATAGGTTAATAATATAGGAGATATATGATATTAATATGCATCCCCTAATGGAATATCGTCAGAAAAAGTGCACTATACATTGTATGCTTTAGGTAGGCTCATACATAGAAAAACTATAAATTATTTTACAATTATTAGTATGGTGCATGGAGCGATTGATATACATATATGCATATTATATAAATCAGAATACAATAATAATAATAATAATAATGTAATTTAGTTTACTTTATTTAATTGTATTTTAGTTTAGATATTTGTAGTTTATTTAATTTATTGATAGTGTAGGTGTATTTGTAACTTAGGTTAGGATTTATTTTACAGGTAAATTGGTAATTATTTTAACTAGGTAGCTATTAAATAGTTATTAACTATTTAATAGCTATTGTACCTAGTTAAAATAAATACCAAGTTACCTGTAAAATAAATATAAACCCTAAAATAGCTACAATATAATTATTAATTACATTGTAGCTATCTTAGGGTTTATTTTATAGGTAAGTATTTAGATTTAAATAGGAATATTTTAATTAATAATATTAATATTAATTAGATTTATTTTAATAAGAATGTAGTTAGGGATGTTAGAGTTAGATAGGGTTATTATACTTAATATATATATAATATAATAACGATATTAACTATATTAACCCTAATATAATTAGGGTTAATATATATAATATAATAACTATATTAACCCTAATATAATTAGGGTTAATATAGTTAATATAGCTGGCGGCGATGTAGGGGGATTAGATTAGAGGTTAATGTGTTTAATATAGGCAGTGGCGGTGTAGGGGGATTAAATTAGGGGTTAATATTTTTAAAATAGATGGCGGCGGGGTAGGAACTCACTTTAGGGGGTAGGTAAGGTAGATGGAGGCGGGGTAGGGGCTCACTTTAGGGGGTAGGTAAGGTAGATGGCGGCGGGGTAGGGGCTCACTTTAGGGGGTAGGTAAGGTAGATGGTCGGTGGGGTAGGGGCTCACTTTAGGGGGTAGGTAAGGTAGATGGCGGCGGGGTAGGGGCTCACTTTAGGGGGTAGGTAATGTAGCTGGCGACGGTGTAGGGGGATCACATTAGGGGGTTATACTTTTAATGTAGGTGGCAGCGGGGTCCGGGAGCGGCGGTTTAGGGGTTAAATACTTTATTAGGGATTAAGGCGGGGGATCGCGGTTGACAGGTAGATAAACATTGCGCATGCGTTAGGTGTTAGGTTTTATTTATCAGGTAGTTTAGGGAGTTACGGGGCTCCAATAGACAGCATAAGGCTTACTATGGCTGCATTTTGTGGCGAGGTGAAAATGGAGTAAGATTTCTCCATTTTCGCCATGTAAGTCCTTACGCTGTATATTGGATACCAAACTGCGCGGGTTTGGTATACCTGCCTATGGCCCAAAAAACTACGGCGAAGGCAGAAATATACGTGCGTAACTTCTATGTTACGCCTTATATAGGATACCAAACCCCCTGCAAAATTCGGCGTCACCGGCTTTTGCGGGCGATGCTGCATATCGGATCGGGCCCCAGGAATACAATTCCTAATAATCTAGTTCATTTTGTCTGTTTTGCTTTGGCCAATCACAAATGTTAACAAATTCCTTAACTGATCTAAGCATTGTGCAACATGTTTGTCAAAGAAACTGCATGATAAAATAAGCTGTACACACTTCAGCCGGTTTGGAAGAGTGAAAATAAACACATTTTAATATAATAATAACTAAACATTTTATGATAAATTTAAAGGGACAGAAAAGTAAAAAATAAACATTAATGATTCAGATAGAATATGCAAATGTAATAAATGTTGCACTTTACTTTTATTATCAAATTGGCTTTGTTCTCAAGTTTCATTTTTAATTTACTGTCCCTTTAATTTATTTTGCCCCCTTTTCAGGTAATTTAGCTCGGAAAATTGAGAAGTTTCTAATACTCAACTTTTCAAGACTAACTCTGCTAGATATTTGCCTCTAATATGATAACAACTACAAATGTATTTTACACTGACTTTATGACTGTGGCTCTCCTGACTTTCTGCTGACTAAAGCCCAGATTGACTCCTCCAAATAAGTGGGTGAATAATAGTGGGTGACGTTTAGCTATTGAAAATATATATATATATATATATATATATATATATATTTATTTCCTAAATGTTAAGACTTGGCTGATTTGTTATTCTTTAGCAGCACAACAGCAATGTCTTGTAATTACAAAGTGTTAACTGTCCCTTTAAGTATTTATATTATATCCATTGACTCTGGACATATATTTTAAAATGTAATGCTAAAATTACATTTTAAATATTAGTATTTTATACATTTCTATATTCCCTTTGTACTAAATATATTGATAGAATTTTATTTTTATTTTTAATAGAAAATAGGGCAGAAAAGAGCCATAGGCCCAGCAAGTCTGCCCAATATTTTATAAAGGTATACACTTATCTAGTTTGTAGGATAGCCTTATGCTTGTCCCAAGCATTCTGAATATCCCCACAGTGTTTGTCATTACCACCTCTTGTGGTAGTTTATTCCATGAATCAATCACTCTTTCTGTAAAGAAGCACTTCTGCAAATGACTCCTGAATCTACTACCCTTCAGCTTGAGATCATGACCCCTTGTTCTTGTTTTTTTTCTTTTTATGTCAAATACTCACAGCCTCAGCTTTATTAAGATCTTTAATATACTTGAAAGTTGCAATCATATCACCTCTTTCCCTTCTCTCCTCTAAGCTATACATATTTAGGTCATTGAGCCTATCCTGGTCCGTTTTATTTTTTAGACCATGTACCATTTTGGTAGCCCTCCTTTGCACAGATTCCAGTTTGTTTATATCCTTCTAAAGATATGGCCTCCAGAACTGCACACAATACTCAAGATGAGGCCTAACTAATGATCTATAAAGTGGCATAAGAACCTTACTATTTCTGCTGCAAATACCTCTACCAATACACCCAAGCATTCTGCTAGCCTTACTCGCTGCATTACTACATTGTTTACTAAGTTTTAAATCATCTGAAATAATAATTCCCAAGTCCTGTTTGTAACAGTCTCATTTGTAACAGTCAGTAAAGTGTCATTGAGTCTGTAATTAATGTTTGCATTTTTCTTCCCTAAATGCATATTTTTACATTTTGCAGTTTTAAACTTTAGTTCCCAGTAATTTGTCCAATCTTCCAATTGTTGTATCATTTCTCATTTTGTCTAACCCATCACCCCCCCCCCACCCCCCAGAACATCTAAGTGTAGTACAATTTTTTTGTATCATCTACAAACAGACATACTTTCCTCTGTAGCCCTTCACTGATATCTCTGATAAATATGGTAAATAGACATGTGCGATTCGGTTTGATCCAAATCGAAATTCGGACAAATTTTGTCGAATTCGGAATTCAGATCGATTTGAATTTCCGAATTGCGGCAGTGCCGAATCTACCGAATAAATCCGAATTGATTCAAATTTATTTGGATGGATTCGGATGGCCATGTATTATACTAGTATTGTACAGTATACTAGTGTAATACACAACACATCCCAATTAACAGTGCCGAAATTCCGAAAATCCGAATCGATTCGAACCGAATCGAACCGAACCGAATTTCACACGAATCCGAATGAATCCTAAACGAATTAATTCGATTTCTTCCGAATTCGAATCGATCCAAACTGAAATTCGAATCGGTTCGAATCGATCCAAACCGAATTTTTCACGGCTGCACATGTCTAAAAAATTTTAAGCAACTTTCTAAGTTACTCCTATTATCAAATTTTCTTCGTTCTCTTGCTATCTTTATTTGAAAAAGAAGGCATCTAAGGTTTTTATTGTGGTTCAGTACTCTAGACAGCACTTTTTATTGGTGGATGAATTAATCCACCAATCAGCAAGGACAACCCAGGTTGTTCACCAAAAATGGGCCGGCATCTAAACTTATAATCTTGCATTTCAAATAAATAAAGAGAATGAAGAAAATGTGATAATAGGAGTAAATTAGAAAGTTGCTTAAAATTTCATGCTCTAACTGAATCACGAAAGAAAAAAATTTGGGTTCAGTGTCCCTTTAAGTCAGCCTTCTACCCAGTTCACAATTTTTAAATCCAGACCAAAGAGATACCGTTTGTGAATTAGTTTGTTGTGTGGGACTGTGTCAAATGCTTTGCTGAACTCTAGATATGCTACATCAACTGCTCCACCCCGATCTAATAATTTGGTTACATAGTCAAAGAAGTCAATTAGATTAGTCTGACATGATCTCTTTGAAGTAAAATCATGTTATTATTATAATCATCATAATAATAATAATTGTGAAAAAAAAGTTGCATTTTGGCAGAAAATTTTTTTTATTTCAGATAAACTAAAAAAAAAATGAATAAAAAATGATGCAATAAAAACATTATATCCGTTGAATTTAGTACACAAAAGAAACAGTTCAATAATCTTCTCTAAGACTATATTATTTCTGACCTATTCATGGACTATAATGTTTTTTTGAACACAGATAGAGCTAATGTTGTTTTCTCCCTAGTGCTTTACAGTACCACACGACAGTGAGCACAAAAGATGCATTGAGTGGAAAATGGTTTCATCGCTTTTATAAGTGTTGAAGAGCTTACCCTTTCCTCTCTCTTGATAAGAAATCTAAGCTTAGATTTGAGGGAAAATTAATTCTGTCATTACTAGAATCCAATTTTCCTCCTGACATGAACTCAATAGGAAGATATTAAGATAGCAATGAGTAGGAGAGACATTGGCATGGAGTTGTTAATAGAGACAATTTAATTGAATACACAATGCACAAATAAAAACAATTGTTTCTGTTAAACCATTACCCGAGTGCTGAAAAAAATATAGTGCCAGTGGACTCAAAAAGCGTCTTTGCGGGTGTTCTTTAATTTGAATTAACAGTGTAAGTGCTTACACGTAAAAGATTAAATAGCTCCCTTGGGTAATGAACTGAAATAAATGTTGTTGGGGTCCTTACTATAACATATTAACTTTGTTCATATCAACGTGAACAACTTTTTCAACTTGCTTATTATATAAAATCAAAAAGTATTTTTTAATGTTGCCTCAACTTTGAAAGTAATCAAAGTAGGCATTTGGAAGTACTTAAAAGATAGTATACGGCTGATTTGCTTTTTTATTATTCATAGGTAGCCACAGTTAGCAAAAGCAACATTTCCAGTTCATAGCAACGTCTTCATGTTAATTCACAAAGCTGGTGTCTAAGGATGTTTAAGGATTTTTTTTTTATAATTGGCCCACATTAACATATTTTATTAAACAGAAAAAAGAGCAACAGTCATTTTTGTAAGTTGAAAATAATTTACAAAACAACATAACTTAATTAACATTAGATGAAATATTGTTCACCAGATTATACAAGAAAATTTAAGAAACATTACTGTGACAGTAAAGTCAAAATTAAACATAAAGGAATAATAACATCAACATTAAACTTTTTGTGATTAAGACAGTGCATGCAGTTTTAAACAACTTGCCAATTACATCTATTATCAAATTTGTTTTGTTCTCTTGATATCCTTTGTCAAATAGTAAAGCTATGTAGGCTGATAGTATCTTGAGAGTGTTTTTAGAATTCTATGGCAGCAGTGCTTGCAAACAAACACTCCTGCAAGATGGCGATAAACAACGTGCATGCTCTTGAGCTCAGTTAGGATTACTCTTTAACAAGGGATATCAAGAGAACTAAGCAAAATTGGAAAGTTGTTTAAAATGGTATGCTTTGTCTAATGTATCTAAATAACATTTTACTATATTCCACACAGTCATTAGTTACACACTCTAGCCACAAAATATGAAACATCTAGTCCCAAATTATCTTTTACTACTCAATACTCAAAACAATATTCAGAGATATGTCAAATAGTCAGAAAACATTTTTTCAATGTTAGCAGCAGATGATGATCTGGCACTTGTGATCCAACAAGGTTGCAGATTTTTATACAAAAAAGTAAAGCAATTGGTAACAGAGCAGCCCCCACTAGGCTAAAAGAACCCCAAAAAGATGGTTCCTCTTGGCTGACTTTCAACAGTATGTATCAGTGTAATTATCCCTCTTGTGTGGCATGTGAAAAAGTAGAATTGGGAAAGAGATTTTTCTATACCATGGCCACAGAAAGTTTCCAGAAGAGGCTGTGCTTCACACTCCACAAGTTATCGATTTGATTACATGTGTGGAATGCGACCTACAATATGTAGGACTCACTAGTAGGGAAGCGAGGACTAGGATCAAGGAACATCTGTCAGATATCAGGATAGGCCCTTTAACTGCTCTGCTAATTAACCATTTTGTGAATGCTAATAAAAAAAAAAGTGAATAGCTTTAAGTGGACGGTTATTGAAAAAGTTCTAACCCAAAAAGGGCAGGTAATAGGGAAAGATATCTGGGGGGAATGAGAAACTTATTGGATCTTAAGGCTAAAAACCCTTATGGACTCAATTCTGAATACGATTTAATCAACTTTTGGTAAACTCAGTCTAAACAACCAATGACATTACAAGCCTGTGGAGTTTATATTAGTGCACACTGGTACAAGAAACGTTAGAAATATACCCAAATTGAACACGGGACAAAATGTAAGAATGGATAAGATGTTCGGTGTTTCAAGCATATTAAACACAAATGACATAGTTAATTAGGAATAGGTCAATACAGAGTACATGGAGTTGGGTCGATTATAGTCAGCTAATTAGGACAGGAATGACACAGATGATTTAAATAAAGAATAAATAAAAACTATAGAGTTGAAGCAGTATGATATACCCCATTATATAGTGAAAAAATAGAGTATTAACAAGTAGTATTGTCACAAGCCAATATTACAGCAGTAACTTGGCTTAGTGTTTTTTCAAAATTTAACATTCATCACTTTTCAGGAGTTTATTTATCTGTTTGTTTATTTATTTATTATCTCCCCTGATGTGCATTTTTCACTACCAAGCAATTAGAATGTAGTAGACTGGTAAAGGATAAAAACTAATGTGAACCCAAATAGAGTATCACTCAATAGAAGAACAGGCAGTTCATTTAAATAGTCAGCTAATTGAGTGTTTTAACCGACGGCTAGGAGTACGGCGAGAGCCGAAACACGTCAGCCGTTTTTTGCCAGTTCTCATGGACTCTTTCTTCTTTTTCTACCTGTATGGACATTATCCATAGATGTGTATTTTAACACAGTATTAAATAAAAGTCAAGTTTTAACTCCAGTGAATGGCGCTCCATGCAACTTTGTATATTCTTAAACAACGTGCATGCTCTTGAGCTCAGTTAGGATTATTATTTAACAAAGGATATCAAGAGAACTAAACAAAATTGGAAAGTTGTTTAAAATGGAGTGCTGTGTCTAATGTATTTCAGTTAATTTTTACTATATTCCACAGTCATTAGTTGCCAACTCTAGTGACCCTTTTATAGCTGTTCCTGATTGATTACAGCAGAGAAATAAACCTGGGTTACAACATGGCGCACTCGTTGCTTTATGGGCCCTAAAACTTTACACTTTTTAAAAAAAATATTAAAGCAATTAATATAATTCTCAGGCTAATCTTTGCTTTTTTTTTTTTTTTAATATATTTTTATTGAGGTTGTAAAGCACATTACAGTAAATATTCATCCATTGACAATAAGGATATATCAGTAATTATATACCCCAAAACATATCAGAGAGATGAAGACAAAACCATTCTGGGCATGAAATTTGTACATCTCTGGAAGAAAATCAGAACCATATCTATATGATAAAGAACAGTGTCAGGTATTCGTTTCACTGGCAATATAAACAACGAAATTTACAACCAGAATCCAGAAAACCAAAGTACAATTATTAGACAAGTATAACCTGAGTGGAAATAGATGGTAATGGAAATGGAACCTCTTTTTTATATATGATGGAAATGGTCCCCAAATTGCAGTTTATACAATTATTTAACCTGGAAAAGGGACAACGTTTGAGGCAATTGGGGGTTAGATTTTATTTGGCCACTTTTGGACCAAGTTAGCGGGGAGAGGGAAAGGAAGTTCAGCGGGTGAGAGCCGCTCACAGTGGAATAAGGGGGGGGGGAATGAGGGGCGGAGTCCTGTAAAATGTCAAGTTCGGAAAGCGGAGGGAGTAAACAAAGGTCACCTTCTATAAACAGAGGGGCATACATCAAAGAAACAATTTGTTGTATATTCAGTCAAAAGGCAGGGACAGGGTTCACTCAGAGTATAGTGATGAACAACATAAGGTATATCCATAGGGCACAGCATTTCCATAGAAACCCGTTTATATATCAGTATATTAGGTTCTATTTGAGAGTTATAAATAATGTTCCATATGATATATGGCAGTCAGGTTCTTTCTCTGTTAAGGCTATCTTGTATGCTTCCACATGGATTAGGAGATTATGCTCTAGGGACTTGGCCATTAATCTACTAGTGAATATGATCTCGGCATATGCTCTAACAGAGCTTCTTAGTTGATATAAATATACTGGTGAAAGAGGACAATAAAGGGCAAATATCGTTAGGGGAAAGATGAACTAGGCCCTCTATGGAGAAAAATTGTGGTGAAGATAAAGAGGGTGCAATAAGGTACATAATATTACATAAACAATGTCTGTATCAGGCCTGTATACATTAAACCTGGAGTTTTCTTTAGCACTAAACCGAGGCTAAATGCAGTAACTTAATAGCATAAACCAAAAAAAGTAAATAACATTTCTGATATTCAACAACACATGAATAAACTTGTGATCTATAAGTTTGTCACAGTAAACTTTTATCTTAATAATATAGGGAAGTAGGAAGCCGTGAGCCAAAAATAGAGTAAGGTGTGTACCCGTATGTGGGCTCTGGGCTTACCTGTCCGTTGGATATTCAGAACAAGCATCCTACTGAGAGGATCAGGGATGAGGGAGTGAGAGAAGAGTAAGATGTGTACCCGTATGTGCACTCCCCTCTCTGAAAAATCCTCCGAAGAGTAGACTAGATGGGTTTCCGGAAGAAATGTTCTCGCAAAGAACCAGGCGAAGGGCAATCAGTGTAGGGGATAACTCTGAAGAGAATCTCAGGGGAGATCTGAGTCTTGGGATGGTGGAGTGGGAACCCTGGAGTGCCACTCTGAGGCTGAGGGGTTCAGATCACCCGTTTTTCCCTTTTTCCTGGGAGGTAGACCAGAAGAGCCAGTGAGTTCCCAAGTGGTGAGGAGCTTCATACCTTGTTCCATAGAAGAGACTGTATGGGAGGAATCTTTATAATGTACGTGCAACTTAACAGGAAATCCCCATCTGTATTTAATCTTGTTTTGTCTGAGGGCTAGGGTGAACTGATGGAAAGACCTCCTCTTGTTCAGTGTGTATGGGGATAAATCTGGGAAGATCTGCAATTTGTTGTATGGTTCCTTGAGGGGTTTATTGGTGAAGGAGGCTCTCATGATCCTTTCCTTAGTGGTGTAGTAATGTAGATGTACAATGACGTCTCTGGGAGTGTCATATACGGAATTACGGGGGCGTGTGGACCTGTGTGCTCTGTCCATCAGGAGATCCTGATCTGTGGAAGAGTTCATAATAACCTTAAACAGTGTGGTCAAATATTGTTGGAGGTCTGATGCAGGGACATCTTCCGGGATGCCACGGATCCTGAGATTGTTGCGACGGGATCTATCTTCGTTGTCTGCGAGTTTAGATTCAAGATCAGACATTTGCTCTGCCAATGACTGAGAGTAGGCCAAAAGGTTGGCGTGGTCAGTTGCGAGATCCTCATGCTTTCTCTCAAGAATTTCAGTTCTCTCACCCAGGGAAGAGATCTCTCTTTTCAATTCGCTGACAGATTGGCGGAGTTCTTGCCTTAGGGATGAGTAGTGAGTATCCATCTTATCAGTTAAGATTCTAATAGATTCTAAGAAGGTTGACTGAGATAGTGTTGTTTTATCTTTGCGAGATACCTCAGATCTGGGATTATCTGCAGCTGGAGTCGCAGAATCTCTAGAGTCTTCCCCTGAGAGGTCAGGGTCCGAGAGGTTTTTACTGTGAAAACGATCAGTAAGAGTCCTCTTAGGGTTTTCTTGGTGCTTTGGTTTTCTTTTGATAGAATGAGCCATATTATAGGTGAGCGTTTCCTAGGTTAACTAGGAAGTTGTATTTAATGATATGAGCTTGAGGTCGCTGAACCAGATATAGATGAAGTTTGGGGAGACGCCACCCCCACTCCTCCCAAGCAAGGCGCCCTAGCCCATAATTTTCTTATGCCAATGTATAGATGGGAAAGTCCAGTAATCCACTGCCAGTCTGCAGTATAGATGAGTGACTCCCCCTCTCCTGGGGCTATGCCACCTCCGGGCGAGACCGGCAAAAGGAGTGAGGATATGACCCGCATCCTGGGGGTGGACGCGGGAAAGGGGGGAGAGGGGGCAAGGGCGCAGTCTGTGTATAGTTTATGTAGGGTTACTGTAAGGACACTTTATTAAGATGAGAAATCCTCACATATACAGCAAGTGGCTAGAGTGGTACACAGTCTCTAGAGATTATGACAGGTGTAGAGATAATTAGGTGGTTGCAGAAACTCCAAAGGGAACTGTGGATTCAGATGGTATTCCCTGTCAAGGGTAACTGGTTATTTCCCTCTAGGGTCTCCGCCTCTTCTAAGTTAGTGGCTAAGAGTTGGTAAGCAGAGAGCAAGTGCTGCACAGTATGTCTGTTGGCAAGTGCACAGGGAAAAGTTCCAAGTGGTTAGTCTCTAATGATTGAGTAATTGGCAGATTAATAGCAGTTACCCCTGCCTTGATAGATTAGGACCCACACTTAAACAAAACCCTTCATTTAATCTGGGCTGCAATCTTTACTGTCTCAGGCCGTGAGAAACTATGGGGAGAGCCGATCTAATACAGAGCAACACTGTGCTATATGGGAACTAAAGATGGCGTTTTCGCGCCACTATACAGATAAAGAATCTTTTCAAATGGCACCAAGCCAAAAAAAAATTGCAGTTAATAGGGTATGGCTCGTTTAATCCTATGTTTCCCCCAAATAAGTGTGCTCACATTTAGTGCAAGTAAGATGTGTATGTCCCCAGCAGACTATGCTGCGGTTACTTACAAGGAGATGGTCTGCGGTGAGCTAAGGGTGACCGGTCACTGAGTTGTGAGCCTAGCCGCGCCTGAAGCGGCTTCTTGAGGTGGTGTAAGAACGGGTGAAAATCCTACGGGGTTAGCGTTACAATCCGCTGCCGGGATGCAAAGGGCAGATCAGGCGGTCACGCTGTGAGATAACTCCTCAATACTTAGGTGCGGGGGGATTCCTTGCGCCTCCGGCGCTGTTGTGTTCTCTCCTTGTTATGTTAATGTTATGTAACAATTCTCCGGGTGTTGCGTTGTGGGGAATACAGGTAATGGTCCTATGTTAGGCGGCCAAGACTGTCCTCCTATGGTCAAAGGCAGATGCTATATGCAGCGTCCGTGTCTCTGTGCCTGTTCTCCTGAGCTGCGCTGATCCTTCCCATTCACCTTCGGTCTATCTACAGCCTGTCAGGGATTCAAAATGGCGGCAGTTTAGTAGGCCCCAAAGTAGGATCGAAGTTTGCTGGCCTCATCCAGAGTGTAGTCATTATGTCTAAGCGTTACATGCTTCTCTGTAGAGTTTGACCTCAGACCAGTTCTACATGGTCAGTGGAATAGCTCTAATATGCCCCTGATATGTAGATTTTTAGGAAGGTGAACATCAGAGCTCATCTATAGTGCGGCCATTCCTCCCGGATGCCGGCTCCGCCCCCGCTAATCTTTGCTTTTAATTAATCATTATATCCAGCATTTATTGTGCCATTATTCCGGCTTAGTTCATTAATATCGTCAATGATTTTTTATGGAATTGAATCAGTGATGTCTTTAATGAAGTTATGTATAAACATGGGTAAACACTGATAAAACGTAACATTTAGAATTTTCTGGTCTTTGTACATTTGAATGAGCACGTTATGAGAATGTAAACATTAGCTTTAATGAAACATTTTGTTTGGTGTATATATATATATATTTATACATACATACATGCATACATACACACACACACACACACACACACACACAACAGCATCTGAAGGTTTACACCTTCACTGTTTACAGGTTTACGCTGTATAATAAATATACCCCAAAGTCTGGATATCAACTATGAGAAAGAGAGGCAGCCACAATGTTGAAATAGCTATGCGTGTGAGATTCTCAAAACTACCAGCATATAGCTATAATAAAAAATGTGTAAAGAAAGAAAAAAAAAAAAAAACAGAACGCCTCTACAATAAGGAACTAAATAATACAATCTATGACCACTACTTGTGAGCAAAGGATTACAGTATTAGTAACATATACATATAAAAGTACTCTTGTTCGTATATATAGAGTGTTACAACATAAAAATATGAGTACAAGTGATATGCATATAGACATAATGATCGGAAACTATACAGTGCCCCAAAATACATATAAAATGAAAGACTCCAAACTAGGAAGACTTGGAAGAAAATAGAAAAAAGTCAATCAATCAACTCACAGAGGCCACCTTAATAATATGAGGTAAGGGAATCGTAGTATAAGGAGAGAGAGACGTATCCCACATTGTCGAAAATCTGGAGTAGGGAGAAACTTCTGTCCCACAATATGAAGTGTCTAGGCTCTCCCGACAAACCGAATCGGGAAAGAAGCAGAAGGGCATATAATAGTGTGATTCAGTTTATTAAAAGTACCTAAGCGATATCAAAGCACGCAAAAAAACCACACTCACATACTTAAACCTCAATCATACGACTGAGGTTTAAGTATGTGAGTGTGGGGTTTTTGTGTGTGCTTTTATATCGCTTATACATGAGGTATCAAAACAAGAGTTAGTACATGGAAGGAACAATCTCTCTATCAGCAGAGGAGCCTGTGACTGTGTGTGGAGTGACTCTCAGCATGCAAGCAAATGAGCATCCGCTGAGCCAACGAGGCTGATTTATCAAATGGCGCTATAGCTAATGCTGTTGGCATTTAACATTGCACAAGCATTTCTGGTGAAATGCTTGTGCAATTCCGCCCCCTGCACATTTGCGGCCAATCGTGAGAGGCGAAAGTGATCCACACTGTCCGTGTACCATGTAACTAATACGTCTATGTGAGTGAATAAAAGCCAGGTGTCCCACAGAAAAATCCTTACAGGTTTTCGAAGAAATAAGTTATTCTTCATCAGAGGTAGTAGGACTTCAAATTGAACCTGGCATTATTACTGCATATATTTTTTTTTTTTTTTTTTTTTTTAACTGACTTTATTGAAAGAAAAAAGGGAATATTTGCTACAAAATGGGAGACGCAGCTCCCTTTGGTACAACAATCCTGTCAGTGAGTTTTACATAATATCCAACAATAACAGAAAAAATAAATAAACCTCAGTATACTCTAAGATTGTGTAAGATATTACTATTAAATAGAGGTTAAGAGAAAAAGGAAAAAGAAGAGGAAAAAAAAAAGGGGGGGGGGTGAAAGTGGGAATACCCGAAGAAGGGTATCTGGGAAAAAGGAAGATGCTGCATGACCCTGTCCACATAAGTATGTTGAGTTCAGTTTTTAGAAAATATATATCTGTTTTAAGGTTAGTTAGTATATGAAATTGGATTTGCTATAGTCTATTTAGGGATATAACTTATTGCTAGAATCCGTCTCTAAATAGTGATCCCATGTGGCACTAATCTCTGCGTAAGTATCCATTTTATCGTTTACCATGTAGAAGTATTCTTCTAGATCTAGAAATTCCGAAACCCGGCGGGACCACATTTCTAATGATGGGGCAGTTCTACTTTTCCAATTTTTGGCTATTAAGTATTTGACACTGTTTGTCATAATATAAAATAATTTATAATAGGGCTTGTATTTTATTTTAGGTGGGTAACCTAGCAACCATATTAATGGTCTAGGAGGAAAGTAGTCTCTAAAATTTTCTCCATCTCCGCTATGGTGGTTCTCCAGAAAGTCTGAATCGTATTACACCACCACCACATGTGCGCCGCGTCACTGCCCTTGTGGCCGCAACGCCAACAGTGGTCTGGTCTGTGATTAAATAAGCGGTGGAGTTTTAGAGGGGTGAGGTACCACCTGTGAAGTAGTTTAAGGTTAATTTCCACTATTGAAAGTGAGATTGATGATTTAGTTATGTTCTGAAAGATGGATAAGCATTTTTGTGGGAGAACAATAACACCCAGGTCATCTTCCCAACTCTCCATAAAAGGGGGTATATAGCCTGGAGGGTTAGTGGATAACAATTTATATATCTTTGAGAGAGTGTGTGATAGGGGGGGGGGTTCGAGTACAAAGAACTTCGAAATTTGTTAAGGGTCTTAGCATGTTTCTATAGTGTTCATGGCGGGTAATGTATTGATGTAAACGATGATAGCTATACCAGTTACGAAAGTATATGAATCCCTTTTCCACTAGCTCAGGTTGAGAGAGGACTTTCTCATTGGATGAAATCATATGTATAGTGAGATCACGAATGTTACTATCTGGTATGATGTGAATGGTATTGGGTCCAAGTGAGAATTGTTTGTTATCAATGAGGGATGTTAATGGAGATGGCTTGGATGAGATATAGATGTTGTGGGACAGAGCATTTTCCCATATAGCATAGGTTTCTGTCACCATGGGTGGTATTTGGGAATGAGTGTTTTTTGTTGTCTCCAAACTCCAGCACTGTCTCCCCAAGTGAGAGGTGTTAGATATTAAGTGTTCCAGGAGTACCCATCGCTTATGGTAGTAGTGTATATGCCAGTCTACTATTCTTTGTAAAAAGATGGCTTGTCTATAGAGAGAGATGTTAGGTAGTCCTAGGCCGCCTTGGGATTTAGGAGATTGCATAATTTTAGCATTAATCCTCGGTCGTTTTCTGTGCCAAACAAAGTCGCTAAATGCTTTCTGTAAGCTGGGGATATAACTTTTGGGTAAGGGAATTGGGAGTGCCTGAAGAACATATAATAACCTGGGAAAAATGTGCATCTTGATGACATTTATTCTACCGGACCATGATAATTTTTTTGATAGCCATGATGAAAGGTCCCTAATGATATGTTTTTTGATCAGACCGAAATTTTTCTCAAAAGTTACTTCTGCTGAGGCTGCTAACTCTATTCCTAGGTAATGTAGAGACCGTCTACACCAAGTAAAGGGGTTATCTTTTTAACTGACTGTAACGTGTTGCCATCTAGATTAATGTTAAGCACTTCAGATTTGGCGGAGTTTATTTTAAAGTTGGAGAGTGAGTTGAATAGTTCAAATTCTTGTAATAGGGGGGGGGTATAGATGCTTCTGGGTTAGTCAATGAGAACAGTATGTCATCCGCAAAAAGAGAAAGGACAAAGTCATGTTTGTCAATCTTCACACCTGTAATATAGGGATTTTGCCTAATTTTGGTCGCAATAGTTTCGATAAAGCATGCAAATAAAAGAGGGGACAGCGGACAGCCCTGTCGGGTACCATTTGAAATAGCAAAGGGTTTAGAAAGGGTTCCATTAATTAACAGTTTAGCGTTAGGGTTTGAGTATAGGGAAAATATTCTATCTAGCATTTTAGGGCCAAAACCCATGTGGGTCAGAGTAAGGCGCAGAAATTCCCAATCAACACGGTCAAAGGCCTTCTCTGCATCTATGGACAGTAAAACTGTCAGGATGTTCTTATCTTGTGCAAAGTAGATGAGATTTAAGGCCCTGACCGTGTTATCTTTGGACTCACGTTGCGGGATAACCCCACCTGGTCCCGATGGATTATATCTGATATGAGGCGGTTCACCCGGTTTGCTAAGACTTTTGCATACATTTTTATATCAGAGTTTAAGAGTGAAATTGGTCTATAATGCGAGGGGTGATCCAGTGATTTATTTGGTTTTGGAAGTAGTATAATATGAGCTTCTAAAGCTCTTGGAGATAATATTTTAACTTCATCTATATGGCGGAAAAATTGGGTAAGCTGTGGCACCAATTCCTCCTGGAACAGTTTGTAGTACTTATTGCTAAATCCATCAGGACCAGGAGCCTTGCCACTTGGGAGATCCTTTAGTACTAATTTAATTTCCGTTGCTGATATGGGTTCCTCTAATTGGTCTTTTTGAGGGGGAGACAAGTGGGGGAGATGGAGTGAAGACAGATATGTATTAATGGCATTGGTTTTTACCATCTGATCTGAAGGATTTGATTTGGAAATGTCTTTTAGGTTATATAGTTTTTGGTAGAAGTTCCTGAAAGTGTTTGAAATAGCCTTGGAAGAAAAGTGTTCTGTGTTCTTATCGTCTTTTATGCGCATAATATAGGATTTGTGTGCTTTTTGTTTAAGGTATCGCGCAAGGGACCGTCCAGCTTTATTCCTCCCTTCATAGTGTGTTTGTTGTAGTCTAAGTGATTGTCTTTTGTGTTCTTTATTATAGTGTGAGGATAATTTTTCTCGTTCAGCTTGTAATGCTAAAAGCAACGTGTGGTCAGATGGGGAGTTTTTATGGTTTTGTTCTAAAACTTCTATATTGGATAGTAAGGATGCTAAGTAAATACGCTTCCTCTTAAGAATAGCTGCCTTGATACCCATAAGTTCTCCCCGTATCACACATTTATGTGCTTCCCAGACATCGAAGGGGGAGATATCAGGTATTACTGCATTGATTTTTTAAAAGTTTCGGTGGATGTTGCCTAGTGATGCTAACAAAACTGATTGGTTGTTTGTATCATGTGACACTACGTCACTGTTATTCAAGTATCGCCTATTGTGTTACGGTATTAATTGCATTGCTTCTGTTGCAATACAATGTAAATGTATAATATGATATAGTACAAATTGTACCGCATACCTTATCCTAATACAATGTTTGGCCTATATGTATTTATAAAACATAATCAAGTTGCATTACTGTCCCTTTGCAGTATTTATTCTACCTATTTCATTCACATTTATAAAATAAATAGATAAATCAAATCATGATTAACATACGTGTTATTAATATACATAAAACTTCTCTGTCCCTATGTAATACCGATATTTCTAAATAGTATGTATGAAGGGTTCTATTATCTATATATAGTACTAAGCAAATGAAAGTTTTTCTAAAATATTATTTCTGGAGTACTCCAGTTTTCAGAATCCTTTTTGGTCTCTGTGATTATTACTATTGAATATTTGAGTAGAAATATATTGTTAACAATTATTGAACATATATGAATTAGTTCTAACTGATTTTGCTGTGAAGTTTTATTCTAAACGTGTTTTTATATATATATATATATATATATATATATATATATATATATATATATATATACATACATATATATTGTATATAAGAGTATCATTATTGTTTACTAATCAATAGAAAAAATAATACAAGTCTGGAGAAAAAAAGAAACTAGTCTGCCTGCTCAATGTTAAAATATGGAAAAATTATTTATTTATTTTTCTACTTTTTCAATTTCTTGCTACTTCAGGACTAGACTATTCCAGCCTTGATAATACACATAATCAAAAGGACATTAAACACTTTGAGATGGTAATATAAAATGATAAATCGTATATATATAAAAAAAAACTCTGTAATATGATTTCATTATTTTTTGTGTCCCCTTTTCCTGTAATTCCATTCTGAAATTGTGAGCTTTTCAGTTCCTGTTAGAAATGGAAGTGCAGAACACTGTTATATTCCACACAGACATTGGCTGCACACTCTAGTGACCTATTTATAACTTTCTCTAATTGGCCATAGCAGAGAAGGTAACCTAAGTTACAACATGGCAGCTCCCATTTTTTTATAGACACTAAAACGTTACACTTATTTTGTCATTAAACAGCTAATGAAACTAAATACATCTACATGCTATTCTCAGACATATTTTCCTTGAATGCATCAGTCTATCTAGCATTTATGCAATGTTTAATGCCCCTTTAACATAATTTATTAAACATTGTGTATCATTTTATTTTAACAACATTGGCTGTCACACGCACATCATTTTTATTTTTAGTATATTTATATTAATTTATGCTAAATGAAAAGAACAATTGTAGTTACTGGTAAATAAATATATATAGCTCCAACTTTGGTAGTTAACCTTTCCTTACTATCTATCAATATATTCAAATTAGCTGAGCACAATAGCTTAATCCCAGAGGCGCTGTAAATGACTCGTCAGAAGCAAACTGCTTGTAGATTCCTAATAATGGAATAGCAAAGACAACATAACATTTGTTAAATGAAAGTTGACAGACGAATTAAAGCAGCTATTTAGTGAATCAATTGTAAAATTGCTATATTTATCCATTAAATGTTAAGGTCAAAAACGTTGACTTTTTATTCTTGATTATTTTTTAACATTCTGAAATTACAGTTAAACAATAATACAGCAATTATCATTTGCTTTTAAAATTTCAAGAAGTAACACATTACATAAAACTTAAATGGGCATTATTGATTGTGATAATGAAGAATGGAGGTGATTAATTGTGTCAATAACTAAAACCGCTAAAACCATGAATGAGAAAAAAAAATATAGAAATCAACATTTTTACATTTTATATAAGATATCTGTTGCACCTTTATTTTCTATCTCATTTGAGTGCTGATCCTGATAAAGCTGTTTGCCCTAAGTGGAAGTCTTTTAACGAGACTCTGGGCAAAACTCAGCTATTGGGCAGCCAAAATAACTAAACCTAGCATTAAATTCACATCTGCTCATATTTTTTTTCTGACTTCATCTCAAGAATTTAGGAATAAATCAATTATTGTTGGAATAAAACTGTTGTTAAAATATAGGATCAAAAGATCTCAAAGAAGGGATCTAAAGGGAGAGTCAAGTCCAAAATAAACGTTCATGATATCATTTTAAACAACTTTCCAATTTACTTTTATCACCAATTTTGCTTTGTTCTTTTGGTACTCTTAGTTGAAAGCTAAACCTAGGAAGACTGATATGATAATTTCTAAGCCCTTGAAGGCCGCCTCTTATCACATGCTTTTTTATTTGCTTTTCACAACAGGGGAGAGCTAGTTCATGTTAGCAAATAGATAACATTGTGATCATGCACATAGCTTGTGGCAGCCAATGCACTAATTGGCTAAAATGAAAGTCAATAGATAACAAATAAAACGTCATGTGATCAGGGGATTGTCAGAAGAGGCTTAGATACAAGGTAATCACAGAGGTAAAAAGTATATTAATATAACTGTGTTGGTTATGCAAAGCTGGGGAATAGGTAATAAAGGGATTATCTATATTTTTAAACAAAACAAAAATCTGGTGTTGACTGTCCCTTTAAGAGGGACATGGTCAACCAGTTATTTGTAGAACAAACTGAGGCTCCCTCATTTCCTGAGATCAAAATGGAAAAATGTACGTTGGATATATATTTAAAAAAGCAGATTATATACATATTTAGACATTTTAATTGTATGCAAGAAGCTTATTTAAGAGGAGAATGGCAGGATGTTGAGTCTGGAGGGGGGTCATGGAAGAGAGAGGGCTTGTTTTTTTCTTACAATTTTTTTATGATTAGATAATATTTTTGGGGGAGTAGGTAGGTGTGTCAAAATATAAAAAGAACAGGTTAAGACAATTGGATAATTGTGTTTTATTCTTCATAATAGATCAGAACTTGGCCGTACTGCATGGTTTTACTACTACTATATTAAAAATATAATGGCCTATTGAAGTATGATACATATATATATATATATATATATATATATATATATATATATACACAATAACAAGGGTTAAGCACACCAAAAACATTTATACATATTGTGGGAGTGCTGCCAAAGTGACCAAAATAATTACAAAACAACAACAATATTGGCGCACATCCAAACACTTAAGTTCACATATTTATAACATATTTATATATGCTGCGAAAATATTTTTGCTTGCTAAATAGTCTTAAAATTGTTAAAATAAAATTGGGATCATTGTCACGCAATATTATTAAAATATATTTATGCTGCAAAAATTTTTGCCTGTATGCTTTTAAATTTTTAAATAAAGTTGGGATCTTAGTCACACAATATGGCCATATTCTGCTAAGCCAGTCACCACTTACAAGGTGTCCCAAAATAGACGGGTCCTAACACTAATCAGTTTAGCTTTGCTGGGCTGAATCATTCGATTCTAATATTCAAATACAGAATTCCAACACTGCAGTACTATGCCTCAAATCATGACTGTACAGAATGATACTCCCTAGCTTTATATATATATATATATATATATATATATATATATATATATATATATATATATATATACCACAATCACATTGTCTGGAACACACCTGGGCTGGGTGGTGTAAATATATATATCTATTGTCACGGATGCCGGGCTGCAGGGGTTAAACTCCTACCCCACTACCACCAACCCCCTCTTGTTTCTCAGTGGTTTTGTGCTCCTCAGAGCAACTGCGATCTCCCAGAGCTTTGGTTTTCCTTGATTTATATGTAAACCTGATCTTGAAAGAGCTGGTCTCTGACCGACCCATCTCTCTCTGACTGTCCGGGCCCTGGACCTACTGGCCGGCCGCCGCATTCAGCATCCTCCGGAGATCCTTACCTCTGGCCGCTTTAGAGGCCCCTTGCCCCAGAGCTCCACTCTTTTGGGGATTGGTACCCCATGGGGAGGGTATGAGGTGGACCAATTGCCAGAGGTGAGCTCCATAGGGAACCAAGGTTTCTGAGCCCTATTCAGCAGATTGTTGGCCAAATGGAATTGCCGGCCGGCCACAGCAGCTCAGATTCCCGGTCCCCATTAACTCAGATTGCTCCAGCGGCTACTTGTCCTAGAGCTACGCTCTCTTGGGGATTTGGATCTCTCAGGGAGGACTAGAGATGGGGTGATTTTCAGGGGTGAGCTCTCTCAGGAACCTTTCCCAAAGGCCTTCCCGGTGTACGTTGGATAGCCCATAACTCTGACCCCCAGCCATGAAGCAGCTGGGGGCCAAGGGCTTTCCAACAACACCCTGGAAGGGCAGCCGCTCCCCCGGGATCACCCTGAATACACTATCCTTATGCCGCTGGACACTGGGGAACAATGGACACAATGGAGGCGCGAGCCTGTCTGGAGGGGTGGGAATGGTGGGAGACGTGAAGGTTAGATAAGGCTTGTTATCAAGATCAGTTTGTGTATAAATGTTGTGTGTTTCTCCCAATAAAGGGTACTTCATGTTTTCACCTGAATGCTAGTCTGTCTAGTTATTTGGGTGGGTTCTGCTAGAATCACTTTACATTTTGATGGCCTTTTAAAAAAAGTTACTACAGCTACTTAAAATCTGATGTGTGTGCAGATGGTAAGATCATAATTGACTCTTGCTCTCAGTAGATGTCACGGCTCCAAAGGACTTAAGAGAGCTTGATGGGGGTCTTAGAAAACCCCAAGACCCACCATTTGAAAGGTCATCACCTGTCTTGGGGGTATATTGTTAAAGTACCAATATGTATAAAATAAAATATAAAATCCAAACACTGTTTGCAGGCTGGGGGATCTAGGCACTTAGATTATAAAAAAGACCTAGAGACTCCCCATGACCCCTTGTTTTAACACCCAGAAGCCCCTCTTTAAAATAAAATTCCTAAACAGGTTTTTATAGCCAGGTGATTACTGGGGTAATAGTAATCCCCTGGTGTGTATAAATGTGCATTTATTAAAATAGAGGCTCATGGGAGCCTCTTCATACACATCAGTCATTTACAACAGACTAAAACACACTATTTTTTACAACCTTGTTCTTTGATAAATGTTATAGAATATATATTTTTTATGCTTTTTGTTGTTGAGTTCTCATTTTTCATAGTTTATATACATAAAATAGTGGTATAGTCTGAATCTGCATGGTCTGCTGATTTTTTTTTTATATATGTGTGGGTTTCTTGCTGAAAAATTATCTACCGAAGGGTCTAAATGTGAGCAGCATCTAAAAAATCCAAAACAGCTTAGCACATGGGTGGAAATGGCTCAGCAGTTTAAGGGTTAATGTAACATTCAATAGTGAAAAAGGGTGTGTGTACAAGCGCTAAGGTAATCCCCAAGCTGTATCCAAACAGAGATCCTAACCAACCTCCAAAAAATATGCACAAGTAGTAAGAAGTGAATACAGCGCCAACAAGAGGCCAAGGGATAAATATACTCACAGAGAGATAAAAGAAGATTATTTAATGAACCATGTTAAAAAGCATCAGTAATAAAAGACTATATATAAAAAATGTAAAAAGCACATATAAATAAAATTACAAATACAGGAATATCTTACAGAAGCGGCTCAAAGGGCCAAAGCTGATAATTACAATAAAAACAGAGGTAATAACAGGTGATCAGTGTGAGTGGTACACCAGAATAAGAGTGTATACTAATAAAACAGAATTAGCCTAAGTACAACTGTAGCAAGTGCATCAAGCAAAAAACTAATAAACAATAATACAAACAATAGTGTTCAAAATTAGTGTTACAAAAATAGTGTTCCAAAAAATAGAAAAATGCACTGCAGTGCAAAAAAAGGGGGGTAGCAAAATAATTGAGTGAGTGCAAATGGATATAAAAATGCTAGCTACTTAATCCAGTGAGGTTAAGATATAATTAAATAAAATACACAATATGCAATAACATAAAAAATAAAATACACAATATGCAATAACATAAAAAATAAAATATAAAATATAATCCAAAAAAGTGTTCAAAAAGTTGATCAACAAATGTTAGTGAAGAACAAAAATAAGTCAATCAAAACAAAAAAAATGGAAAAAATGGGTGATGAAAAGCAAGGTGAAAGGGAGGAAATTGATTCCTTCCAATGTTAGTTACTTTAACAGATCCAAATTCCTGAGTGTGGTTGCTGAAGTAGCTGATTGGATCCTAGCACCTGTCAGCTGCTCCTATGGTATCCTAAAAAGTGTCCCTGTAAAAAAAGAAATTCACAACATAGTGTATCCAATATGAGAATGAAGTAAAGATTAAAGTAATGCTTACCAATATGTCAACGCGTTTCTGCCCTCAAAAAAGGGCCTTTCTCAAGACTAGTCTTGAGAAAGGCCCTTTTTTGAGGGCAGAAACGCGTTGACATATTGGTAAGCATTACTTTAATCTTTACTTCATTCTCATATTGGATACACTATGTTGTGAATTTCTTTTTTTACAGGGACACTTTTTAGGATACCATAGGAGCAGCTGACAGGTGCTAGGATCCAATCAGCTACTTCAGCAACCACACTCAGGAATTTGGATCTGTTAAAGTAACTAACATTGGAAGGAATCAATTTCCTCCCTTTCACCTTGCTTTTCATCACCCATTTTTTCCATTTTTTTTGTTTTGATTGACTTATTTTTGTTCTTCACTAACATTTGTTGATCAACTTTTTGAACACTTTTTTGGATTATATTTTATATTTTATTTTTTATGTTATTGCATATTGTGTATTTTATTTTTTATGTTATTGCATATTGTGTATTTTATTTAATTATATCTTAACCTCACTGGATTAAGTAGCTAGCATTTTTATATCCATTTGCACTCACTCAATTATTTTGCTACCCCCCTTTTTTTGCACTGCAGTGCATTTTTCTATTTTTTGGAACACTATTTTTGTAACACTAATTTTGAACACTATTGTTTGTATTATTGTTTATTAGTTTTTTGCTTGATGCACTTGCTACAGTTGTACTTAGGCTAATTCTGTTTTATTAGTATACACTCTTATTCTGGTGTACCACTCACACTGATCACCTGTTATTACCTCTGTTTTTATTGTAATTATCAGCTTTGGCCCTTTGAGCCGCTTCTGTAAGATATTCCTGTATTTGTAATTTTATTTATATGTGCTTTTTACATTTTTTATATATAGTCTTTTATTACTGATGCTTTTTAACATGGTTCATTAAATAATCTTCTTTTATCTCTCTGTGAGTATATTTATCCCTTGGCCTCTTGTTGGCGCTGTATTCACTTCTTACTACTTAATGTAACATTCAAACATAAAATAAAAATGTTTAAATGCTCAAAAGGAAATCAATTTTAAAATGTTACATTTAATGTTTAAACGTATTCAAATGCTAACGTGCCATGCAGAACAAATGTTAGGGGGGACATTTGTGCTAAAATTCATATGTCAGATTCACCCATCTGTACTTAGCCATTAGGATCTGTCATTCAAAATACTAGAACCAAAGACAGGTTAATTAAATGATGGCCCCAATGATTTTAAAGGCAATGTTGTTTATAATTATTTTTGAGAAACTGGAAATGTTTGCTATAAAAAACATGTTTCAAACATAAAAAATGACAATATACAATTTAACAGGCTTACATTTGTTTGTGCCACAAACTGTCATTCAGTTACAAATAAATATTACTTTCTAGCGCCTGCCCTCAAGCATTACACCTGTGCACATATTGCTTTTAAAAAAAATGAAGCCAAGCTACCATCCGTTATGAAAGTAGGGAGCTGATCTTTGCTTGCAAATGCATCAAATACATTCTAAACTGACTAAATAATAACTAACATTTGTGTTATATAGGATTTAAACACATTTTGTGGATTTAAGATTTTAAACTTTTTTTTTTCTTCTACATTTTGCAAAGAATGTTATGTTTCCCTTCCCATTTACAATGTATGTTGATTTATTTATATAACATTATTATTGTTACCCATTACAACAAGGGGCTTTGTTTTTTGGTTGTGTGTATGTACTGAATATATTAGTGTGATTATGTGTTTGTGAGTTATTTTTAGGTAATGGGGTTACTTAAACGGACAGTCTACACCAGAATTGTTATTGTTCAAAAAGATAGATACTACCTTTATTACCCACTCCCCAGTTTTGCATGACCAACACAGCTATATTAATCCCTTAACAACCAAGGATGTGCAAGGCGCGTCCTACAAAAACTGGTCGTTAATGATCAAGGACATGCCTGGCACGTAATCTGGGGTTTCAAGCGCTGGAAGCGATTGTGATCGCATCCAGCCACTTTCATGGTATTGTAGCAATGCCTCGATATTGAGGCCTCATGCAAAACCCTTTTTTAAGCAACTGATGCAGAGAGAGCCACTCTGTGGCCCTCTCTGCATCAGCCAGCAATGGTGCAGATTGTTGGTGACGTGGGAGGGATAGCAGGGAGGCAGATGGGTGGCCCAGTGAGAGGTCCTGTGAGCGCGCGTGAGGGGGTGGGAGCACGTGAGGGGGCAGGAGCAGGTGGGACCACTACACTATGGAAAAATTGTAGTGAAAGGGAATGAGGGAGAGGAGGGCATAAATGTTGGGAAAGGGATCTGGGAGGGGGGGTCGCTACACTACAAAAAAATGGGGTTTAAAAATAAAAATAGAAAAGCAAAAACTGCAGCAAACTGGGTACTGGAAGACCGCTTCCAGTACCTAAGATGGTGTCTTATAGGTAGAGGGGGGAGAGTTAGACAGCTGTTTGGAGTGGATCAGGGAGTTTCAAGGCTAAGGGGGAGCCAGCACTGCAGAATATATTTTACAAAAAAAAAAACACCCCTAACTTTAACATAATTAAAATACACCTTAAGTAAAGTTACAATTATTAACTACCTATTTAAAAATAAATACAAACTTACCTGTGAAATAAAAATAAAACCTCAGCTAGTTACAATATTACTATTTACTAACTAACTAGATAAAATAAATATAACATTACCTGTGAACTAAAAATAAAACCTAAGCATAAACTAAAAAAAAAAAAACATTACTTGTTTAGAAAAAATAAATACTAGAAATAATAAAACTTAACATTGCAAAAAAATTAAAACTACAATTACAAAAAATAATAAGCACTAAAATTACAAAAAATAAAAATATATATGTAAGAACTTACCTGATAAATGAATTTCTTTCATATTGGCAAGAGTCCATGAGCTAGTGACGTATGGGATATACAATCCTACCAGGAGGGGCAAAGTTTCCCAAACCTCAAAATGCCAATAAATAGACCCCTCACCACACCCACAATTCAGTTTAACGAATAGCTAAGTAGTGGGGTGATAAAGAAAGGAGTAAAAAGCATCAACAAAGGAATTTGGAAATAATTGTGCTTTATACAAAAATATCATAACCACCATAAAAAAGGGTGGGCCTCATGAACTCTTGCCAATATGAAAGAAATGAATTTATCAGGTAAGTTCTTACATAAATAATTTTTTCTTTCATGTAATTGGCAAGAGTCCATGAGCTAGTGACGTATGGGATAGCAATACCCAATACCCAAGACGCAAGAGTCACTAGAGAGGGAGGGATAAAACAAAAACAGCCATTTTTTCGCTGAAAAAATTTAATCCACAACCCAAAATATAAGTTTATTCTCATAAATGAAAAGAAAAACTTAAAACATCAGCAGAAGAATCAAACTGAAAACAGCTGCCTGAAGAACTTTTCTACCAAAAACTGCTTCCGAAGAAGCAAATACATCAAAATGGTAGAATTTAGTAAATGTATGCAAAAGAAGACCAAGTTGCTGCTTTGCAAATATGATCAACTGAAGCTTCATTCATAAAAGCCCACGAAGTGGAGACTGATCTACTAGAATGAGCTGTAATTCACTGAGTCAGAGAAACCTCTATGACTAAGCACTAAGCGTTCAATTTCCATACCTTAAAATTTAATGATTTGAGATCCTGATGGAAAAACGGACTTTGAGATAGAAGGTCTGGCCTTAATGGAAGTGGCCAAGGTTGGCAACTGGACATCTGAACAAGATCCACATACCAGAACCTGTGAGGCCATCCTGGAGCCACCAGCAGCACAAACGATTGCTCCATGATGATTTTGGAGATCACTCTTGAAAGAAGAACTAAAGGTGGGAAAATATAAGCAGGTTGATAACACCAAGGATGTGTAAATGCATCCACTGCTTCTGCCTGAGGATCCCTGGACCTGGACAGGTACCTGGGAAGTTTTTTGTTTAGATGAGATGCCATCAGATCTATTTCTGGAAGTCCCCACATCTGAACAATTTGAGAAAACGCATCTGGGTGGAGAGACCATTCTCCCGGATGTAAAGTCTGACGACTGAGGTAATCCGCTTCCCAATTGTCTCTACCTGGGATATGAACCGCAGAAATTAGACAGGAGCTGGATTCCGCCCAAACAAGTATCTGAGATACTTCTTTCATAGCTTGGGACTGTGAGACCATGATGATTGACATATGCCACAGTTGTGATATTGTCTGTCTGAAAACAAATGAACGGTTCTCTATTCAACAGAGGCCAAAACTGAAGAGCCCTGAAAATCGCACAGAGTTCCAAAATATTGATTGGTAATCTCGCCTCTTGAGATTTCCAAACCCCATGTGCTGTCAGAGATCCCCAAACAGCTCCCCAACCTGAAAGACTCACATCTGTTGAAATCACAGTCCAGGTTGGACGAACGAAAGAGGCCCCTAAAATTATACAATGGTGATCTAACCACCAAGTCAGAGAAAGTCGAACATTGGGATTTAAGGATAGTAATTGTGATATCCTTGTATAATCCCTGCACCATTGGTTCAGCATACAAATCTGGAGAGGTCTCATATGAAAACGAGCAAAGGGGATCGCGTCCGATGCTGCAGTCATGAGACCTAAAACTTCCATGCACATAGCTACTGAAGGGAATGACTGAGACTGAAGGTTCAGACAGGCTGCAACCAATTTCAAACATCTCTTGTCTGTTAGAGACAAAGACATGGACACTGAATCTATCTGGAAACCTAAAAAGGTTACCTTTGTCTGAGGAATCAAAGAACTTTTTGGTAATTGATCCTCCAACCAAGTCTTCGAAGAAACAACACTAATTGATTCATGTGAGATTCTGCATAACGTAAAGACTAAGACCTAGATTTGGAGTTTGGCGTTAGCCGTGAAAACCAGCGTTAGAGGCTCCTAACGCTGGTTTTAGGCTACCGCCGGTATTTGGAGTCACTCAAAATAGGGTCTAACGCTCACTTTTCATCCGCAACTTTTCCATACCGCAGACCCCCTTACGTAAATTGCGTATCCTATCTTTTTAATGGGATTTTTCTAACTCCGGTATTTAGAGTCGTTTCTGAAGTGAGCGTTAGACATCTAACGACAAAACTCCAGCCGCAGGAAAAAAGTCAGTAGTTAAGAGCTTTCTGGGCTAACGCCGGTTTATAAAGCTCTTAACTACTGTGCTCTAAAGTACACTAACACCCATAAACTACCTATGCACCCCTAAACCGAGGTCCCCCCACATCGCCGACACTCGAATACATTTTTTTAACCCCTAATCTGCCGACCGCCACCTACGTTATCCTTATGTACCCCTAATCTGCTGCCCCTAACACTGCCGACCCCTATATTATATTTATTAACCCCTAATCTGCCCCCCTCAACGTCGCCTCCACCTGCCTACACTTATTAACCCCTAATCTGCCGACCGGACCTGAGCGCTACTATAATAAAGTTATTAACCCCTAATCCGCCTCACTAACCCTATAATAAATAGTATTAACCCCTAATCTGCCCTCCCTAACATCGCCGACACCTAACTTCAATTATTAACCCCTAATCTGCCGACCGGAGCTCACCGCTATTCTAATAAATGTATTAACCCCTAAAGCTAAGTCTAACCCTAACACTAACACCCCCCTAAATTAAATATAATTTAAATCTAACGAAATAAATTAACTCTTATTAAATAAATTATTCCTATTTAAAGCTAAATACTTACCTGTAAAATAAACCCTAATATAGCTACAATATAAATTATAATTATATTATAGCTATTTTAGGATTAATATGTATTTTACAGGTAACTTTGTATTTATTTTAACCAGGTACAATAGCTATTAAATAGTTAAGAACTATTTAATAGCTAAAATAGTTAAAATAATTACAAATTTACCTGTAAAAGAAATCCTAACCTAAGTTACAATTAAACCTAACACTATATTATCAATAAATTAATTAAATAAACTACCTACAATAACCTACAATTAACCTAACACTACACTATCAATAAATTAATTAAATACAATTCCTACAAATAAATACAATTAAATAAACTCGCTAAAGTACAAAAAATAAAAAAGAACTAAGTTACAAAAAATAAAAAAATATTTACAAACATAAGAAAAATATTACAACAATTTTAAACTAATTACACCTACTCTAAGCCCCCTAATAAAATAACAAAGCCCCCCAAAATAAAAAAATGCCCTACCCTATTCTAAATAACTAAAGTTCAAAGCTCTTTTACCTTACCAGCCCTGAACAGGGCCCGTTGCGGGGCATGCCCCAAAGAATTCAGCTCTTTTGCCTGTAAAAAAAAAAACAATACCCCCCCCAACATTACAACCCACCACCCACATACCCCTAATCTAACCCAAACCCCCCTTAAATAAACCTAACACTAAGCCCCTGGAGATCTTCCTACCTTGTCTTCACCTCACCGGGTTCACCGATCTGTCCAGAAGAGCTCCTCCGATGTCCTGATCCAAGCCCAAGCGGGGGGCTGAAGAGGTCCATGATCCGGCTGAAGTCTTCATCCAAGCGGGAGCTGAAGAGGTCCATGATCCGGATGAAGTCTTCATCCAAGCGGGAGCTGAAGAGGTCCATGATCCGGATGAAGTCTTCTATCAACGGCATCTTCAATCTTCTTTCTTCCGGATCCATCTTGCAGACCTCCGACGCGGAACATCCTGCTGGCCCGACGGACTAACGACGAATGACGGTTCCTTTAAGGGACGTCATCCAAGATGGCGTCCCTCGAATTCCGATTGGCTGATAGCATTCTATCAGCCAATCGGAATTAAGATAGGAATATTCTGATTGGCTGATGGACTCAGCCAATCAGAATCAAGTTCAATCCGATTGGCTGATCCAATCAGCCAATCAGATTGAGCTCTCATTCTATTGGCTGATCGGAACAGCCAATAGATTGCGAGCTCAATCTGATTGGCTGATTGAATCAGCCAATCGGATTGAAATTGAATCTGATTGGCTAATTCCATCAGCCAATCAGAATTTTCCTACCTTAATTCCGATTGGCTGATAGAATTCTATCAGCCAATCGGAATTCCAGGGATGCCATCTTGGATGACGTCCCTTAAAGGAACCGTCATTCGTCGTTAGTCCGCCGGGCCAGCAGGATGTTCCGCGTCGGAGGTCTGCAAGATGGATCCGGAAGAAAGAAGATTGAAGATGCCGTTGATAGAAGACTTCATCCGGATCATGGACCTCTTCAGCTCCCGCTTGGATGAAGACTTCATCCGGATCATGGACCTCTTCAGCTCCCGCTTGGATGAAGACTTCAGCCGGATCATGGACCTCTTCAGCCCCCCGCTTGGGCTTGGATCAGGACATCGGAGGAGCTCTTCTGGACAGATCGGTGAACCCGGTGTGGTGAAGACAAGGTAGGAAGATCTTCAGGGGCTTAGTGTTAGGTTTATTTAAGGGGGGTTTGGGTTAGATTAGGGGTATGTGGGTGGTGGGTTGTAATGTTGGGGGGGGTATTGTATTTTTTTTTACAGGCAAAAGAGCTGAATTCTTTGGGGCATGCCCCGCAAAGGGCCCTGTTCAGGGCTGGTAAGGTAAAAGAGCTTTGAACTTTAGTTATTTAGAATAGGGTAGGGCATTTTTTTATTTTGGGGGGCTTTGTTATTTTATTAGGGGGCTTAGAGTAGGTGTAATTAGTTTAAAATTGTTGTGATATTTTTCTTATGTTTGTAAATATTTTTTTATTTTTTGTAACTTAGTTCTTTTTTATTTTTTGTACTTTAGCAAGTTTATTTAATTGTATTTATTTGTAGGAATTGTATTTAATTAATTTATTGATAGTGTAGTGTTAGGTTAATTGTAGGTAATTGTAGGTAGTTTATTAAATTAATTTATTGATAGTATAGTGTTAGGTTTAATTGTAACTTAGGTTAGGATTTCTTTTACAGGTAAATTTGTAATTATTTTAACTATTTTAGCTATTAAATAGTTCTTAACTATTTAATAGCTATTGTACCTGGTTAAAATAAATACAAAGTTACCTGTAAAATAAATATTAATCCTAAAATAGCTATAATATAATTATAATTTATATTGTAGCTATATTAGGGTTTATTTTACAGGTAAGTATTTAGCTTTAAATAGGAATAATTTATTTAATAAGAGTTAATTAATTTCGTTAGATTAAAATTATATTTAATTTAGGGGGGTGTTAGTGTTAGGGTTAGACTTAGCTTTAGGGGTTAATACATTTATTAGAATAGCGGTGAGCTCCGGTCGGCAGATTAGGGGTTAATAATTGAAGTTAGGTGTCGGCGATGTTAGGGAGGGCAGATTAGGGGTTAATACTATTTATTATAGGGTTAGTGAGGCGGATTAGGGGTTAATAACTTTATTATAGTAGCGTTTAGGTCCACTCGGCAGATTAGGGGTTAATAAGTGTAGGCAGGTGGAGGCGACGTTGTGGGGGGCAGATTAGGGGTTAATAAATATAATATAGGGGTCGGCGATGTTAGGGAAGCAGATTAGGGGTACATAGGGATAATGTAAGTAGCGGCGGTTTACGGAGCGGCAGATTAGGGGTTAATAATAATATGCAGGGGTCAGCGATAGCGGGGGCGGCAGATTAGGGGTTAATAAGTGTAAGGTTAGGGGTGTTTAGACTCGGGGTACATGTTAGAGTGTTAAGTGCAGACGTAGGAAGGGTTACCGCATAGCAAACAATGGGGCTGCGTTAGGAGCTGAACGCGGCTTTTTTGCAGGTGTTTGGTTTTTTTTCAGCTCAAACAGCTCCATTGTTTCCTATGGGGGAATCGTGCACAAGCACGTTTTTGAGGCTGGCCGCGTCCGTAAGCAACTCTGGTATCGAGAGTTAAAGCTGCGTTAAAAATGCTCTACGCTCCTTTTTTGGAGCCTAACGCAGCCATTCTGTGGACTCTCAATACCAGAGTTATTTTTATGAAAAATCTTCAAAGAATGCAGCAGCACCACTTCTCATATAAAAAATTCCTTAATTAAACACATAGTAGGAGCAGGTAAAATAGAACGACGTTTCGGGTGGTTATCCCTTAGTCATGTTCACATAATGTTTGTTAGACTTAATCACCTTTAAATAGCCATCAGTCAGGTGAGACCACACCTTTCACCTTAATTACTTATATATACATTTTTCTTAGCCTCTATTGCCATCTAGTGGTCTAACCCATATCAAACATACAATTTTATTATACAAAAACATATTTTTTAAAAAAGAGAACAATCACATTTGTTGAAGAGCAGATATCAAAAAATGTCAAAATATAAAATTATAAAATGAAATGCCAGAAAAGGAATTGTATAAAGATAAAAATCTTTTACTTTACAGGAATACACTTAAATCAAGTTCCCTATTCATACCATTGGGGATTAAGCAATCTAATTTATTGATCCAAAATGCCTCACGTTTTTTGAGAAGCAGTTCTCTATTGCCGCCACGTCTAGGGCTCTGTATATGGTCTATTATTTGAAATCTTAGTTGTGCAATAGAGTGACCTTTACTCAAAAAATGGTGGGCAACTGGGGCCTTTAAATCTCCTGTCCTAATATTGGATTTATGTTGAATTATTCTATCTCTCACCCTCTGGGTCGTCTCTCCGATATAAATTAACCCACACGGACATTTAATTAGATATATAACAAAATTAGCATTACAATTGTAGTAGCCCTTTATTTTAAATTTCTGTCCCGTAAGGGGGTGGATGAATATATCAGATTTTATCATGTTATTGCAACTGGAGCAATTAAGACAAGGGAAACAGCCATTTCTTTCTGAAGTAATGTACCCCAATTTGGATTTCTTACTAGAACCCACGTCAGCCTTAACAATTTTGTCTTTTAAACTAAGAAGTCTAGTGTAGGCTGGCATAGGTGGTTGGCGGAATGCTAGTACCTCAGGATTACACTCACTCAAAACATGCCAGTGTTTCCTAATGATCCTTTGTATTTCTGAACTGCAAGAATTGTATTCAGACACAAATACCATCCTGTCAGGGTCCTTTCTCTTATTGGTATTTCCAGTATTAACCCTTTCGTCAGGTAGTTGTATCACCTTATCAATAGTCTCCTGAATCAAATCAGGGGGATAACCACGTTGCACAAATCTAATGCCCATCTCCTGTAGTCTCTGCAAAGCCAGGGCTTTGTCTTTCACTATTCGCTTAACTCTTAACATTTGACTGTAAGGCAAAGATTTCACCAAAGCAGGTGAATGGGCACTAGAGAAGTGTAGGAGGCTATTCCTATCAGTATCCTTTCTAAATATATCTGTTTTTAGAAGGGAACCATCTTTATAGATTTTAGTATCAAGGAAGTTAATAGATTCTTCACTCCAAGACATTGTAAATTTAATACATCCTGATGCCCTGTTCAATTCACTCACAAATTGTTGTAGGGATCCAACGTCACCCCACCAAATGCCAAATATATCATCTATGTAACGCCACCAGGTGGCGCCACCTAGAATGAAGAGCTCATTTTCATATACAAATTTCTCCTCAAAAATATTCATAAAAATATTGGCATAGGTGGGGGCGACGTTGGACCCCATAGCAGTTCCTTGTTTTTGTAAGAAATAAGAATCCTCAAAAAGGAAATAATTACAGTGCAGAATAATTTCCATTAACTCTATAATAAATTGCTGTTGCATAGCAGTGAACCTATTACTTTTGCCAATAGCATACCTGATAGAATCTAACCCACTGCTATGTGGTATGGACGTGTAGAGGCTAACAATGTCCAAGCTATACAAGATACATTTATCCATATTTCCTGGCAGACCCTCAATCTTAGATAAAAAGTCATTAGTGTCTTTAATAAAAGACATAGCCTGAGCTACAAATGGTCTCAACAGTCTGTCAAGGTATATGGATATATTTGTAAAAATAGAGTCAGAACCCGCCACTATGGGACGTCCAGGGGGGTCCCTAGATTCTTATGAACCTTTGGGAGAGTGTAAAGTACTGGTATAGTGTATTCCTCTTTAATAAGATAATTTTTGGTTTCATTATTAATAATTCCATTCTGGAATGCTCTCTGGATGCATCTTTTTATGTCTACTGCAATTTTAGATGTGGGGTCTGAGGTTAATAGCATATATACATCTGTGTTAGCTAATTGAGATTTAATTTCACCAATATAGTACCCCCTATCCAAAATAACTGTGGCTCCGCCCTTATCAGCTTGTTTGCAAATCAATTCGTTATTATTGCAAATTGCTTGTAAGGCTTGACTATCTTCTTTAGACATATTGGGCAAAAAACGTAATTTCTTCTTACAACATTTTTTCTTAAGGTTATCCAAATCAGACTTAACCAATTTCATGAAAACATCAATACTTGAATCATAGCAAGTTGGAACAAATGCACTCTTATTTTTCAATCCAAGACTCTTAATAGCTAAATCATCAGGGGTAGAAACATTTTTCAATTGATTTTTAAACCCATCATAAGCATTGGAAAAAAAGGATTTTAGCTTAAGGTTTCTATTAAATTTGTAAAGGTCCTGATCTAATTTAAACCAATTACAATGATCTTGTTTACAAAAAGAAAGTCCCTTCTCCAACACCTTGTATTGGGCATTTGAGAGTTCTACCTTAGAGATGTTCAGCACTAGTGTTTGTTCGCCCAGCGTGTCTTCCTTGGCGGTACCTGTGACACCTTGTTGTGGACTGGTTTTGCGGTGATGCCTCCTACCGCCCCGTCTCCTCCGACATCTGAATCCCCTGAGGTGGATTCCATGGTGCTGTCAGAGCTGCTAGCCGTCTTCTGTGACCTCCGTTCTCGTCGACGAGCCGCACCGGAAGTGACGTTTCTTGAGCTTCCGGTTGGGTCCCGGGTCCACCTGTAAACCGCTCCGGTAAGGTAATCGTTCTCATCACGGTTGAATTTGATCCGCTTCTTATTTTCAAGCTCTTTTTTCAGCTCCATAATCTTCATGTTTATTTCCTTTATAGATTTATCGATGTCGAGATCTCCTGCGGATTGTTTGAGGCTTGCGACTACCTCCTTGATTTCATCTGTCTGGGCATCAATGGCCATCTGCAAATACTCAACCGTGAGTACGATTAAGTCCAGTGAACATTTGTTCAAAATTTGTTCAAATTTAGTGCAGTAGTCCTTATTGCTTGATAAAAGTGTTGGTCTTGTACTCATCCTCAATCCTCTAGGGATGCGTTTAATTCTGTAGTATTCTGCCAAAGTAGATGCATGCAGTTGATAAGACATATTTCTTTTAGCAAGTCTCTCATAATTATTCATATTGACTTCTGTCTGTGGTGTCCTCAGAAAGTCACGAGAGCCCCTTACCAGGGTAGTGATTCTGGCAGCTTCAACATCTGTGTATGCAAAAACCTTTGCTCCTTGAGAATCTAATGTGTCCTCCATGGCAGGGTAGGTGATAGACCATATACAGAGCCCTAGACGTGGCGGCAATAGAGAACTGCTTCTCAAAAAACGTGAGGCATTTTGGATCAATAAATTAGATTGCTTAATCCCCAATGGTATGAATAGGGAACTTGATTTAAGTGTATTCCTGTAAAGTAAAAGATTTTTATCTTTATACAATTCCTTTTCTGGCATTTAATTTTATAATTTTATATTTTGACATTTTTTGATATCTGCTCTTCAACAAATGTGATTGTTCTCTTTTTTTAAAAATATGTTTTTGTATAATAAAATTGTATGTTTGATATGGGTTAGACCACTAGATGGCAATAGAGGCTAAGAAAAATGTATATCTAAGTAATTAAGGTGAAAGGTGTGGTCTCATCTGACTGATGGCTATTTAAAGGTGATTAAGTCTAACAAACATTATGTGAACATGACTAAGGGATAACCACCCGAAACGTCGTTCTATTTTACCTGCTCCTACTATGTGTTTAATAAAGGAATTTTTTATATGAGAAGTGGTGCTGCTGCATTCTTTGAAGATTTTGGATACTGTTTGGATCCTTGCAGTGATCCTGTGCTAGCTTGCACACACCTTGGGTCTGAGTGCTGGATTTCAATCTTATTTTCTGGATTACTACTGCTATTATCCCTGCACCTACCCTGCCATGGAGGACACATTAGATTCTCAAGGAGCAAAGGTTTTTGCATACACAGATGTTGAAGCTGCCAGAATCACTACCCTGGTAAGGGGCTCTCGTGACTTTCTGAGGACACCACAGACAGAAGTCAATATGAATAATTATGAGAGACTTGCTAAAAGAAATATGTCTTATCAACTGCATGCATCTACTTTGGCAGAATACTACAGAATTAAACGCATCCCTAGAGGATTGAGGATGAGTACAAGACCAACACTTTTATCAAGCAATAAGGACTACTGCACTAAATTTGAACAAATTTTGAACAAATGTTCACTGGACTTAATCGTACTCACGGTTGAGTATTTGCAGATGGCCATTGATGCCCAGACAGATGAAATCAAGGAGGTAGTCGCAAGCCTCAAACAATCCGCAGGAGATCTCGACATCGATAAATCTATAAAGGAAATAAACATGAAGATTATGGAGCTGAAAAAAGAGCTTGAAAATAAGAAGCGGATCAAATTCAACCGTGATGAGAACGATTACCTTACCGGAGCGGTTTACAGGTGGACCCGGGACCCAACCGGAAGCTCAAGAAACGTCACTTCCGGTGCGGCTCGTCGATGAGAATGGAGGTCACAGAAGACGGCTAGCAGCTCTGACAGCACCATGGAATCCACCTCAGGGGATTCAGATGTCGGAGGAGACTGGGCGGTAGGAGGCATCACCGCAAAACCAGTCCACAACAAGGTGTCACAGGTACCGCCAAGGAAGACACGCCGGGCGAACAAACACTAGTGCTGAACATCTCTAAGGTAGAACTCTCAAATGCCCAATACAAGGTGTTGGAGAAGGGACTTTCTTTTTGTAAACAAGATCATTGTAATTGGTTTAAATTAGATCAGGACCTTTACAAATTTAATAGAAACCTTAAGCTAAAATCCTTTTTTTCCAATGCTTATGATGGGTTTAAAAATCAATTGAAAAATGTTTCTACCCCTGATGATTTAGCTATTAAGAGTCTTGGATTGAAAAATAAGAGTGCATTTGTTCCAACTTGCTATGATTCAAGTATTGATGTTTTCATGAAATTGGTTAAGTCTGATTTGGATAACCTTAAGAAAAAATGTTGTAAGAAGAAATTACGTTTTTTGCCCAATATGTCTAAAGAAGATAGTCAAGCCTTACAAGCAATTTGCAATAATAAAGAATTGATTTGCAAACAAGCTGATAAGGGCGGAGCCACAGTTATTTTGGATAGGGGGTACTATATTGGTGAAATTAAATCTCAATTAGCTAACACAGATGTATATATGCTATTAACCTCAGACCCCACATCTAAAATTGCAGTAGACATAAAAAGATGCATCCAGAGAGCATTCCAGAATGGAATTATTGATAATGAAACCAAAAATTATCTTATTAAAGAGGAATACACTATACCAGTACTTTACACTCTCCCAAAGGTTCATAAGAATCTAGGGACCCCCCTGGACGTCCCATAGTGGCGGGTTCTGACTCTATTTTTACAAATATATCCATATACCTTGACAGACTGTTGAGACCATTTGTAGCTCAGGCTATGTCTTTTATTAAAGACACTAATGACTTTTTATCTAAGATTGAGGGTCTGCCAGGAAATATGGATAAATGTATCTTGTATAGCTTGGACATTGTTAGCCTCTACACGTCCATACCACATAGCAGTGGGTTAGATTCTATCAGGTATGCTATTGGCAAAAGTAATAGGTTCACTGCTATGCAACAGCAATTTATTATAGAGTTAATGGAAATTATTCTGCACTGTAATTATTTCCTTTTTGAGGATTCTTATTTCTTACAAAAACAAGGAACTGCTATGGGGTCCAACGTCGCCCCCACCTATGCCAATATTTTTATGAATATTTTTGAGGAGAAATTTGTATATGAAAATGAGCTCTTCATTCTAGGTGGCGCCACCTGGTGGCGTTACATAGATGATATATTTGGCATTTGGTGGGGTGACGTTGGATCCCTACAACAATTTGTGAGTGAATTGAACAGGGCATCAGGATGTATTAAATTTACAATGTCTTGGAGTGAAGAATCTATTAACTTCCTTGATACTAAAATCTATAAAGATGGTTCCCTTCTAAAAACAGATATATTTAGAAAGGATACTGATAGGAATAGCCTCCTACACTTCTCTAGTGCCCATTCACCTGCTTTGGTGAAATCTTTGCCTTACAGTCAAATGTTAAGAGTTAAGCGAATAGTGAAAGACAAAGCCCTGGCTTTGCAGAGACTACAGGAGATGGGCATTAGATTTGTGCAGCATGGTTATCCCCCTGATTTGATTCAGGAGACTATTGATAAGGTGATACAACTACCTGACGAAAGGGTTAATACTGGAAATACCAATAAGAGAAAGGACCCTGACAGGATGGTATTTGTGTCTGAATACAATTCTTGCAGTTCAGAAATACAAAGGATCATTAGGAAACACTGGCATGTTTTGAGTGAGTGTAATCCTGAGGTACTAGCATTCCACCAACCACCTATGCCAGCCTACTCTAGACTTCCTAGTTTAAAAGACAAAATTGTTAAGGCTGACGTGGGTTCTAGTAAGAAATCCAAATTGGGGTACATTACTTCAGAAAGAAATGGCTGTTTCCCTTGTCTTAATTGCTCCAGTTGCAATAACATGATAAAATCTGATATATTCATCCACCCCCTTACGGGACAGAAATTTAAAATAAAGGGCTACTACAATTGTAATGCTAATTTTGTTATATATCTAATTAAATGTCCGTGTGGGTTAATTTATATCGGAGAGACGACCCAGAGGGTGAGAGATAGAATAATTCAACATAAATCCAATATTAGGACAGGAGATTTAAAGGCCCCAGTTGCCCACCATTTTTTGAGTAAAGGTCACTCTATTGCACAACTAAGATTTCAAATAATAAACCATATACAGAGCCCTAGACGTGGCGGCAATAGAGAACTGCTTCTCAAAAAACGTGAGGCATTTTGGATCAATAAATTAGATTGCTTAATCCCCAATGGTATGAATAGGGAACTTGATTTAAGTGTATTCCTGTAAAGTAAAAGATTTTTATCTTTATACAATTCCTTTTCTGGCATTTAATTTTATAATTTTATATTTTGACATTTTTTGATATCTGCTCTTCAACAAATGTGATTGTTCTCTTTTTTTAAAAATATGTTTTTGTATAATAAAATTGTATGTTTGATATGGGTTAGACCACTAGATGGCAATAGAGGCTAAGAAAAATGTATATCTAAGTAATTAAGGTGAAAGGTGTGGTCTCACCTGACTGATGGCTATTTAAAGGTGATTAAGTCTAACAAACATTATGTGAACATGACTAAGGGATAACCACCCGAAACGTTGTTCTATTTTACCTGCTCCTACTATGTGTTTAATAAAGGAATTTTTTATATGAGAAGTGGTGCTGCTGCATTCTTTGAAGATTTTGGATACTGTTTGGATCCTTGCAGTGATCCTGTGCTAGCTTGCACACACCTTGGGTCTGAGTGCTGGATATCAATCTTATTTTCAGAGTTATTTTTATGGTGCGGCCAGAAAAAAGCCGGCGTTAGTTTTTCGGGTCGTTACCGACAAAACTCAAAATCTAGCCGTAAGCGAGTACTAATATATCATCCAAATAAGGAAATACCGCAATACCCCGCTCTCTGATTACAGAGTAGGGCACCTAGAACCTTTGAAAAGATTCTCGGAGCTGTCGCTAGGCCAAAAGGAAGAGCAACAAATTGGTAATGCTTGTCTAGAAAAGAGAGTACAGCGCTACAATGCCCTAAAAGAGGGTTATGTGGCTAAAGATGGTGTCCACGATTGGTAATAAATTAATATATATTAATAAGTAAAATCACTAATGGGTCCAATTCCATATATATTACAATATGAAAATTGTGAAATTATAATATAGATTCAATCACTCCTAAATACTTGATAGTTAAAAATATAACATTTAATATGACATTAAAAAGTGTTAAGAATTCTCATACACTCTAAGCATACATAAAATGCCCCTAAACAAGAACTATAGGTACAGCTATGTACACATGAAGGAAGTACTGCTATTCAGTCAGTGGTGTCCAGTAAAAAATGAAATCCTAAAGATCCAAAAATAGTCCTATGATCCTATGATCTATTCAAGCTGATGGAATATCCAAATGATGGTGTGTTCGAACTTAGTGAAAAAAGTGAAAAAATCAGTGGAATGTAAAAAAGCTAAAATACATAAAAAATTCCTCCAAAATTGAAAATATAAAGCATGTGATATCACAGATGCGTGCGTAAAAAATGAAATAAAAGTGAAGAAATGTAAAAATGTGATGACTGTGAGGTGTACACCAAAATGAGCCCTAATGAATGTCTATTATATCCTTAAAATACAAAAAGTGTTCCCAAAATCAATCTGTGGTAGCAAAAGTAAATCTAAATACTGTGGTTGTTAGATTCCTAGATGATGGTCCTCTTTTCAAGGAATGTGTCAGTACTTTGGTGATACCATCTTAAACCTATAGAGTGGTACAAAAAACGAACATACTGCAATACAGCTACTAGAGAATAGGAGTATAAGTATTCTACTCACCAAATAAGATCCTGAGCTGTAATACCAGTATAGTCAACGCGTTTCGGTCCACAAAGGACCTTTCTCAAGACTGGTACCGGCTCCCTGGCTTACCCACCTTAAATGTGTTGATTAGCCAATTTGATTAGTTCGATTTTCGCGCCTAAAATTTGCGCCAAAAATTAGCGCCGAAAATCACGCTTATTTTGTTTGTTTCGTCCAATCTATATATTCACTTTGGTTGTCCCCTCTCTGTGTGTATTTTTTATATATCAATGCTCACGTATCAACAGTATATTCTTATATAACTTAATTAAGTTTCTAGATCCACACATTCCATTCACTTCGATCCAATAAGTGTCATCTCAAATTTCTAATTCTTTATTCCTAATTCTTATTTCCAAATATTAAATTTGTAATCCACTTTCTCATACATTCTATATATTTTTTTATATTTTTTATGTCTTTTTCTGATAGATTTTTATCCATATTTGGTGTAAATTTTACAATTGATTTAGCGATATGTTACAGATCTACGCTATGTAAATTATGTTTTATTAACCAACATCTATTTGTATTGTTGTACATTTGGACAGCTTGAGATCCTGAGCCCAATACCATTGATTGTGATATATTCAGAAGCCACACTATGCATATATACATGTTCCTACCCTCATAGACATAGTGGCTTAAGCGTATTGTCCCATATCCTTATAGACATAGGTATTGCATGCGATAAGCATGAGTAGCGCCAACCGGAAGCACGCGTACTTCCGGCTAATTCCAACATCCGGTGTAAACATCCGGTAATCTGAACACGGAGCATGAAAATAGAAATATATCTACTATAAGAATATACTGTTGATACGTGAGCATTGATATATAAAAAATACACACAGAGAGGGGACAACCAAAGTGAATATATAGATTGGACAAAACAAACAAAATAAGCGTGATTTTCGGCGCAAATTTTCGGCGCAAATTTTCGGCGCGAAAATCGAACTAATCTAATTGGCTAATCAACACATTTAAGGTGGGTAAGCCAGGGAGCCGGTACCAGTCTTGAGAAAGGTCCTTTGTGGACTGAAACACGTTGACTATACTGGTATTACGGCTCAGGATCTTATTTGGTGAGTAGAATACTTATACTCCTATTCTCTAGTAGCTGTATTGCACTATTTTCGTTTTTTGTACCACTCTATAGGTTTAAGATGGTATCACCAAAGTACTGACACATTCCTTGAAAAGAGGACCATCATCTAGGAATCTAACAACCACATTATTTGGATTTACTTTTGCTACCACAGATTGATTTTGGGAACACTTTTTGTATTTTAAGGATATAATAGACATTCATTAGGGCTCATTTTGGTGTACACCTCACAGTCATCACATTTTTACATTTTTTTTCACTTTTATTTCATTTTTTACGCACGCATCTGTGATATCACATGCTTTATATTTTCAATTTTGGAGGAATTTTTTATGTATTTTAGCTTTTTTACATTCCACTGATTTTTTCACTTTTTTCACTAAGTTCGAACACACCATCATTTGGATATTCCATCAGCTTGAATAGATCATAGGATCATAGGACTATTTTTGGATCTTTAGGATTTCATTTTTTTACTGGACACCACTGACTGAATAGCAGTACTTCCTTCATGTGTACATAGCTGTACCTATAGTTCTTGTTTAGGAGCATTTTATGTATGCTTAGATTGTATGAGAATTCTTAACAATTTTTAATGTCATATTAAATGTTATATTTTTAACTATCAAGTATTTAGGAGTGATTGAATCTATATTATAATTTCACAATTTTTATATTGTAATATATATGGAATTGGACCCATTAGTGATTTTACTTATTAATATATATTAATTTATTACCAATCGTGGACACCATCTTTAGCCCCATACCCCTCTTTTAGGGCATTGTAGCGCTTTACTTTCTTAGCATTTTTATTCCACTAACACATTGGGATCTGGTTGGGAGATTTTGCATTTGAAGCATAGCTTGTATGGTTGATATTTGTGGCGCTGCAAGATACATACTTATATCATTGTCTAGAAAAGAGAATCTCAGGAACTGATAGTGATCTTGATGAATCGGAATATGAAGATATGCATCCTGTAAGTCTATTGTGGACATATAATGCCCTTGCTGAACAAAAGGAAGAATATTACTTATAGTTACCATTTTGAAAGTTGGTACTCTTACATATCGATTCAAAATCTTTAGATCCAAAACTGTTCTGAATTAATTTTCTTTCTTTGGGACAATGATTAGATTTGAATAAAACCCCAGACCCTGTTCCTGAAACAGAACTGGCATGATTACCCCTGATAACTCCAGGTCTGAAACACACTTCAGGAAAGCCTGAGCCTTTACTGGGTTTGCCAGAATGCGTGAGAGAAAAAATCTTCTCACAGGCGGTCTTACTCTGAATCCTATTCTGTACCCCTGAGAGACAATTCTCTGAATCCAATGATTTTGGACTGAATTGATCCAAACATCTTTGAAAAATTTTAATCTGCCCCCTACCAGATGAGCTGGAATGAGGGCTGCACCTTCATGCGGACTTGGGGGCTGGTTTTGATCTCTTAAATGGCTTAGATTTATTCCAATTTGAAGAAGGCTTCCAATTGGAGGCAGATTCCTTGAGGGAAGGATTAGGTTTCTGTTCCTTATTTTGTTGAAAGGAACGAAAATGGTTAGAAGCTTTAGATTTACCATTAGGTCTTTTATCCTTGTCAAGTATTCAATGAGAGGATCTATATGTAGAGAATAACCAGTTTTAAAAGGGAAACACACTTCAGGAAAGCCTGAGCCTTTACTGGGTTTGCCGGAATGCGTGAGAGAAAAAATCTTCTCACAGGCGGTCTTACTCTGAATCCTATTCTATACCCCTGAGAGACAATTCTCTGAATCCAATGATTTTGGACTGAATTGATCCAAACATCTTTGAAAAATTTTAATCTGCCCCCTACCAGATGAGCTGGAATGAGGGCTGCACCTTCATGCGGACTTGGGGGCTGGTTTTGATCTCTTAAATGGCTTAGATTTATTCGAATTTGAAGAAGGCTTCCAATTGGAGGCAGATTCCTTGAGGGAAGGATTAGGTTTCTGTTCCTTATTTTGTTGAAAGGAACGAAAACGGTTAGAAGCTTTAGATTTACCATTAGGTCTTTTATCCTTGTCAAGTATTCAATGAGAGGATCTATATGTAGAGAATAACCAGTTTTAAAAGGGAAAAAATAACAATTTGAAATTAAAGTAATGTAGCAGTTGTTTAGCATTAATGAATCTTAAATTAACACCTGAACAACAGTTTGCAATTATTCTGCAGATTAACTATTCCCTGAATACTCTTCTTTGTATGCAGAGTGAGTAATCCTGCATCAAAAGAGAATACATGTATCTATATATATAAATATATATATTATTCAACTTATACCGGTATAAAAAATAAAAGGAAAAAATATGGCAGCAAACAAATTGATGATTCAGCTTTTCCAGTGACTGGTAGAAAGAGATTGTATATAAACAGTTAACGAGGTAGGATTACATATCTTAGTTAACTTAAGCAAACAGAGTACATCAGAGACATTGCTTAGTATGTTAGTTGTAAGGAAGTTCATCAAACATAAGATATGACAAGGAGGATTTCAGAAATCTGTACCTTGAAGCTGGAAGCTGCAGCAGCGTGTGTATGTTAAAACAAACAGCTGAAAGTCCGAGAGAGAGTGGATCCAAAACGAGGCTGTAGTGATGATCAGTTTCCAATACACTAATTCAGCTGGCAAGGAATTCCCAGAACACGCTAAAGGATTCAAAGGTTGAGAAACTCTGTTGGTAACAAAAACAAGATTACTGAAGTTTGAATACTGGAGACAATATACTCAGGCAGAAATAAATCTTGAGACAGAAGATGGCTAGAGACGATCTGAATGTAACACAGAAAAATTTCCAAGCGATTTGTGCAGGAAGTCCAACCTCTATTTAAAGGGAGAGCAAACATAACTAATTGTTCCTTAAAGAGACAGAACATGACAATCCTGAGGCAAAAAAACTCCCTTCCCCCCAGTGACAGTTGAAATTATTGAATCCAACTGAGAACCAAATAATTTATTACCTTGGAAAGAAAGAGATAGCAATCTGGACTTAGAAATCATATCAGCATTCCAAGATTTGAGCCACAAAGCTCTTCTAGCTAAAAAAGCTAAAGACATAGATTTAACATCAATTTTGATAATATCAAAAATGGCATCACAAATGAAATTATTAGCATGTTGAAACAACTTAACAATGCTAGACAAATCATGATCCAATACTTGCTGCGCTAAAGTTTCCAACCAAAAAGTTGAAGCAGCTGCAACATCAGCCAAACAAATAGCAGGCCTAAGAAGATGACCTGAATATAAATAAGCTTTCCTTAGATAAGATTCAAGTTTCCTATCTAAAGGATCTTTAAAAGAAGTACAATCTTCCGTAGAAATAATAGTACGTTTAGCAAGAGTAGAGATAGCCCCATCAACTTTGGGGATACAATTTTTTAAACCTTGAAGAAGGAATAAAAGAAGTACTAGGCCTATTCCATTCCTTAGAAATCATATCAGAAATAGCATCAGGAACTGGAAAAACCTCTGGAATAACCACAGGAGGTTTATAAACGGAATTTAAATGTTTACTAGTTTTAATATCAAGAGGACTAGTTTCCTCTATATCAAATGTAATTAACACTTCTTTTAACAAAGAACGAATATACTCAAATTTAAATAAATAAGAGGATTTGTCAGTGTCAATATCTGAGGCAGGATCTTCTGAATCAGATAGATCCTCATCACAGAAGGATAATTCAGTATGTGCTGGTCATTTGAAATTTCATCACCCTTATGAGAAGTTTTAAAAGACCTTTTATGTTTATTAGAAGGCGGAATTGGCAGACAAAACCTTCTGAATAGAATCAAAAATAAGTTCTTTTAAATTTACAGGTATATCTTGTGCATTAGATGTTGAGGGAACAGCAACAGGTAATGATCAACTACTGATGGATACATTCTCTGCATATAAAAGTTTATCATGACAACTATTGCAAACCACAGCTGGAGGTATAACCTCCACAAGTTTACAACAAATGCACTTAGTTTTGGTAGAACTGTTATCAGGCCGCAGGGTTCCAACAGTGATTTCTGAGACAGGATCAGATTGAGACATCTTGCAAATGTAAGAGAAAAAAACAACATATAAAGCAAAATTATCAATTTCCTTACATGGCAGTTTCAGGAATGGGAAAAAAATGCAAACAAACAGAAAAAATATTTTTTGACGCCAAAAACGTCCGGAAATGACACACTTGTGAAAGGACCCGGCATCAACTAAGACGCTGGAAATGACAAATTTGCGTCAACGAACGTAACTTCGCGCCAAAAAAATCTCGCTCCAAGAATGACACAATAAACTTTAGCATTTTGCGCACTCGCGAGCCTAATTCTGCCCGCGAATTTTAAAATGACAGTCAATTGAAAAAAGACTATACCCCAGGTAAGAAATACATTTTCCTTAAAAATGCATTTCCCAGATATGAAACTGACAGTCTGCAAAAGGAAATATACTGAAACCTGAATCATGGCAAATTTAAGTACAATACATATATTTAGAACTTTATATAAATACATAAAGTGCCAAACCATAGCTGAGAGTGTCTTAAGTAATAAACACATACTTACCAGAAGACACCCATCCACATATAGGGGATAGTCAAACCAGTACTGAAACAGTTATCAGTAGAGGTAATGGAATATGAGAGTATATCATCGATCTGAAAAGGGAGATAGGAGATGAATCTCTACGACCGATAACAGAGAACCTATTAAATGGATCCCGGTGAGGAAAACTATTGCATTCAATAGGTGATACTCCCTTCACATCCCTCTGACATTCACTTACTCTGAGAGGAAACGGGCTTCAAAATGCTGAGAAGCGCATATCAACGTAGAAATCTTAGCACAAACTTACTTCACCACCTCCATAGGAGGCAAAGTTTGTAAAACTGAATTGTGGGTATGGTGATGGGTGTATTTATAGGCATTTTGAGGTTTGGGAAACTTTACCCCTCCTGGTAGGATTGTATATCCCATACGTCACTAGCTCATGAACTCTTGCCAATTACATGAAATAAACTACCATTACAAAAAATAACAAACAAAATTATCCTATTTTAATACCCTGTAAAAAAAAAAAACACAAAATAATAAAAAAAACTAATTTGAACAGCCAATAGGATTTAAGCAGCTCTCATCCTATTGGCTGATTTGAATTTTTTCAGCCAATAGGAATGCAAGGGTACCCCAATATAAAAGGAGAACCTTGCATTCAATCCTCAGTGTGCGGCAGATGATAGCATGAAGAGAGCCTCTATGTCGGACTGATGAACCTCCGCCTGGGCTGTAAAAGAGCTGAATGCCCTTTTAAGGGCAATGCCCATACAAATGCCCTTTTCGGGGCAATGGGTAGATTAGGTTTTTTTTTAGTTAGGTTTTTTTTATTTTGGGGGTTTGTAATGTTAGGGGGTATTTGTTTAAAAATTTTGGCAAAAAAGCTGTTAACTATTTAGATTAAGGCTTTTTTCATTTTTAATAAGCTGTAAAAGAGCTAAATGTCCTTTTAAGGGCAATGCCCATTCAAATGCCCTTTTCAGGAAAATGGGTAGATTATTGTTTTTTTTATTTGGGGAGTTGTAATGTTAGGAGGTATTTGTTGTATTTTTTATTGGCAAAAGAGCTGTTAACTTTAGGGCAATGCCCTACAAAAGGCCCTTTTAAGGGCTATTGGTAGTTTATTATAGATTAGGGTTTTTTCTTTTTTTTTTTTTTTAAATAGGGTATTATAATAATAGGAATAACTTATTATTTTGGATAATTTTGTTTGTTATTTTTTGTAATGTTAGGTTTTATTATTTTTTAGTAATGTTAGTTTTTTTTATTTTTGGTATTAGATTTTTTAAACAAGTAATGTTAGTTTTTTTTAGTGTAAGCTTAGGTTTTATTTTTATTTCACAGGTAAGTTTGTATTTATTCTTAAATAGGTAGTTAGTAATTGTAATTTTAATTATGGTGCATTTTAATAATGTTATGGGGTGTTAGGTTTAGGTGTTAATAGTTTAATTTAGCTAGATGAGATGTGGGGGATGGTGGTTTAGAGGTTAATTATTTTATTTAGTGTTTGCGATGTGGAGGGATGGCGGTTTAGGGGTTACTAGGTTTAGTTAGTGTTGTCAATGTGGGGGGGGCGGTGGTTTAGGGTTTAATAGGTTTAGTTAGTGTTGGCGATGTGGGGGGGCAGTGGTTTAGAGGTTAATAGATTTAGTTAGTGTTGGCGATGTGGGGGGTCGCGGTTAAGAGGTTAATAGGTTTATTTAGTTTTGGTGATGTGGGGCAGCGGTTTAGGGGTTAATACGTTTATTTAGTGTTGGCGATGTGGGTGGGCGGCGATTAAGGGGTTAATAGGTTTCGTTAGTGTTAGCGATGTGGGGGCGGCGGTTTAGGGGTTAATAGCTTTATTTAGTGTCGGCGATGTCGGGGAACAGTGGTTTTAGAGAATTTTGTTTTGGCAAATTAGTTATATGTTAAGTTAAAGCGTTTTTCGGATTCATTCGTTATTTCAGATCCATTCTCAATTCATATTCATTATTCTATTGTAAACTTTAGAAAAGAATAATGAATATGAGTAAAGAATGGATCCGAAATAACGAACGGATCCGAAATAACGAACAGATCCGAAAAAAGATTTTTACTTCACATAACCAATTTGCCTAAACAAAATTATTTTTTTAACTAATAACTAATTTCCTGAAACAAAAATTATTTAACTAATGAAAACAAAACTAAACAATTTTTTTTATAGCTTTGCACATGTCTAGAATTTCAGTTAGAAACCAAAGGTTTGTGAAAATGTTGTGAAAAGGTGGCATGAAATATACCAAAATGGGCCTAAATCAATACTTTGGGCTGTCTACTAAGAAAAAATATGTACATGTCAATGGATATTCAGGGATTCCTGACAGATAGTGTTGGAAATAACAAAGTGCTACTTGTACTTATTGCCCTATAACTTGTAAAAAAGCAAAGAACATGTAAACATTGAGGATTTCTAAACTCAGGATAAAATTTATAAACTATTTAGCATGGGTGTTTTTTTGGTGGTTGCAGATGAGTAACAGATTTTGTGGGTCAAAGTTAGAAAAATTGTGTTTTTTTTAAATTTTTTCATCATATTTTATAAATTATATAATATGATGAAAATAATGGTATCTTTAGAAAGTAAATTTAATGGCGAGGAAAATGATATATAATATGTGTGGGTAAAGTAAATGAGTAAGATGAAAATAATATATAATATGTGTGGGTAAAGTAAATGAGTAAGAGGAAAATTACAGCTAAACATAAACACAGCAAAAATGTAAAAACAACCCTGGTCCTTAACGGTAAGAAAATTTAAAAATGGTCTGGTCACTAAGGGGTTAATACACTTTTTACCTCTGTAATTACCTTGCATCTAAGCCTCTGCAGACTGCCCCCCTTATTTCAGTTATTTGACAGACTTGCATTTTAGCCAATCAGTGCTAACGCCTAGGTAACTCCACGGGCTTGAGCATAATGTTATCTATATGGCACACATGAACTAACCCCCTCTAGTTGTGAAAAACTGTCAAAATGCATTCAGATAAGAGGCAGCCTTCAAGGATTAAGAAATAAGCATAAGAGCCTACCTAGGTTTAGCTTTCAACTAAGAATACCAAGTGAAGAAAGCAAAATGAATGATAAAAATAAATTGAAAAGTTGTTTAAAATGACATGCCCTATCTAAATCATGAAAGTTTATTTTTGACTAGACTGTCCCTTTAATATTCTTAATAGCATACCCTCTTTGAAGTGTTTTGGTTTATAATAGAGATATGCATTTAGGATTCAAATGAATGCAAATTTGTCTCAATTTTGCTGATTTGTCGAATCGTTTCAAATACAAACAGCCGAATACATTATTGGCAGAAACGGGAAAAAAAATATATGAATGATTGCTTTTTTAAATTGATTCATTCATTTGTTCGTGTTAGCGCCAAAGAATGGTGCAGGAATGAAGGGAAGGAGTTCTATTATTTGGTTAATAAGTTCCTTGTTTGTATGATATGCAGGGGATCTTAACATTCATTTGTCTATGATCTCCTGACCAATCCTGCTGTAGTATTCTAAATGACTGACGTTAGGGACAGTTGGTCACGCACTAAATGCTGGATTTTAGTCATACAGGAGTTGTATGATCTTTTAATATTGAAAATTAGGTTATTTTAATTGTTTGAATCCTGTAATGTATGATTTATGTTAACATTAATTGTCCCTATTAGCTTTTCCTATTGGAAATAACGGGAACAAACCCAAATTCAGTACTCATCCGAACTCAATGCCTGCATGGATTATTCACCTGTGCACCTGTCTAGTTTATAGTGACACATAATTAAAATAAGCCTATCTGTGCTCATAATGGAGTTTCATATAGGTTGAAATACTGTTTGGAAAAGCCAACATTTAGTGCAGTTGTAAAAAACATTTGAATGAAACATTATATAAAAAAAATAAAATATACTCCTTAGTGTGAGAGTTTTAAAGACTTCTTTTTTCTAGATTTACTTGTCTGATATACCAGTTTTATTAATAATTTATTTCAGTACATAATGAAATGTCCTGTTAAAATGTGCTACTTTTTTTTCGTACAAGATTAGAAATGCAAATATAGTACAAGCTTTAAAACTTGTGCTATAGATGTGGAGCACAAAAATATTAAGGCTATTGTCAGAGGTGTAGCTAGAAACCACAGGGCCCTGGTGCAAGAATCTAAGAAGCCCCCCCCCAAAAAAAAAAAAAAATGGAAAAAAAGGTGAATTTGATACATATCTTTTTTTTTCTTTTTTTTTAACGTTTAACACAGAAAAAAAATGTGAATCAGATTACATGTCTGCAAAAGGAGGTACCCTGTGCCCACAGTCTGTGAGATGGTCTGACCCCCTATTACTGTATATAGTGACACTGTTTAACCCACCAGTACTGTATATAGTGAGTTAGTGACACAGTCTGTAATCTGCCAGTGAGATGGCTGGCCTGACCCTACCCGCCCCAGTACTTTATAAAGTGACCACAGTAGTCTGTGACATGGCCCAGCCCCCCCGTACTGTATAAAGTGGTACTGTATAGTGACACTGTTTACCCCCCGCCCCCCATGCTGTAGTAACAAGGTCTGTAATTTGCTGGTTCCACAAACATACACACACACACGCATACATGCATAAATACACACAGTCGCATACATACATACACACACACACATACATGCATAAATACACACACAGTCGCATACATACATACACACACACATACATAAATACACACAGTCACATACATACATACACACACATAAACACCAATGGGTAAAACAGAAACACTAACCCCTGTAGTCAGAGACAAAGACACTAGTGAAGCATCACGTCACATTCGCATGATATCAGTGCAGGCAGTGGCAGGTCAACGTTCCGCCCCTGGCTATTGTAAGTTAAAGTTGCTCGAGCATCAAGCTTTTATTTTTTAGCACATAATACAAGTGCATAGTTCTCTCAAGTAATATTCTAGTAAGCACTAAAAACTGCATATATCAGATTGTGTGCTAAATTCCTTACATAAAAGACTTTGGGCTACAGTGCAAGTGGTGTGCTATTGTTAGCACAGGTCACAATGAGCAATATCGCTTCCGCGTTAACTTGTGCGTGTATTGCAAGTTGAAAGTAAATGCGTAAGCTCAAGCACATAAGGTTAGTGTGAGCGGAGACCTAGCGTAAAGAGTAAGAGTTGAAAAATAAAAAGTGCACCAAACATATATAGATACATTAAAATAAAGCATTACACTCATAAATACAATATCTGATAAAAATTATTCATAGACATTTTCATATTTTATTTTATATTGGCTAAAAGGTACAGTATATGTTATATGAGAAGGTGTTTGAATGGAAAGGGCTATAATGTGTGTGTGTGTATATATATATATATATATGTAGCAACAACTACGAAACAGTCTGTCCTGGGATGGTTATGAATCACTGCACTAACCCTAGCTAAGTTTATAAGCTGTGTGAACAGCGATACTTTGGCGTAAAGGGAATCTGCTGAAAAGCAGACTGAAGTAAAAAGGTGTGTCATTGTGTACATAATTTGCATATCTTACCCAGAATCCTTTGCGGCATTGGAAACAATGTAATTCAGAGGTTTTCTGTGGGAAAACAAGCCTTCAGGCCTGTTTAGATTTGTTAATGAACTACACAATGAGTTATTTTCTCTATATTTTGTGCGTAGTGGAGGATTTTAAACTCGCCTTTTACCTCCCCCTAATTTAAAATGTTGTTGTATTCTGCCTGGAATCAACTTCACCCAGCAGTAATTCAAACCTCCTCCCAGCTGATGAGTAGCAACAACTACAAAACAGTCTGTCCTGGGATGGTTATGAATCACTGCACTAACCCTAGCTAAGTTTATAAGCTGTGTGAACAGCGATAATTTGGCGTAAAGGGAATCTGCTAAAAAGGAGACTGAAGTAAAAAGGTGTGTCATTGTGTACTTAATTTGCCTATCTTACCCAGAATCCTTTGCGGCATTGGAAACAATGTAATTCAGAGGTTTTCTGTGGAAAAACAAGCCTTCGGGCCTGTTTAGATTTGTTAATGAACTACACAATGAGTTATTTTCTCTATATTTTGTGCGTAGTGGAGGATTTTAAACTCGCCTTTTATCTCCCCCTAATTTAAAATGTTGTTATATATTTATATATGTTAGTGTGTGTGTGCGTGTATCTATATATATATATATATATATATATATATAATATGTATGTGTGTATATCTATATACTGTATATATCTATATACAGTATATATATATATATATATATATATACACACATAAAAACATTGGGCAAGATCACATAAGCAGCGTCGCACGCAAAAGCCGGCGACACCAGTGTTTAGTTGAAGTGAGTGATTATAAATGTGGCGCGTATATTTCACCTGTCACGTTTTTTTACTCCCATAAACTAACATAGAACCGGCGTCGCAATTCGGTATCACATATTCAGTGCAAGGACTTACGCCGTGAAAATAGAGACATTTTACTCAATTTTTACCTCGCGACACATAGGCAGGCGCAGCAAGCCTTGTGCTGAGTTTTTGAGCGCCGTAATGACCTGAAAGCATTAACTAACGCATAACGCATGCACAATATGTACCTGTCAATCACGATCCCCTACCACAATAACTAATAAAATCTATTAACTCCTAATCCACCAACCCCCATATCGCAAAGTACCTAATAAAGTTATAAACCTCTAATCCGCCATCCCCCAACAACGCAATAAACCTAATTAAACTATTAACCCCTAATCTGCCATCCCCCTACAACACAATTAACCTAAACTATTAACCCCTAATATGCCATCCCAAAACACAATAAGCCTAAGTAAACTATTAACCCCTAATAAGCCATCCGCCCACAATGCAATAAACATAATTAAACTATTAACCCCTAAACTGCCACCCCCCACAACTCAAAGAACTAATCTAATCACTAAGCCCCCTAACCTAAAATAAAAAAATACTAAGTATAAATCCTAACATTAAGAAAATAACAACCTAAAAGGCTAATATTACCAAAAATAAGTCTAAAATTACAGAAAAAAATAAATGAAATTATCAAGAATAAAAATTTAAACCTAATCTAATACCCCTATAAAAATAAAAAAGCCCCCCAAAATAAAAACACTAAACTACCAATAGCCCTTAAAAGTGCCTTATGTAGGGCATTGCCCTAAAGCGATCAGCTCTTTAACCTAAAAAATACAAATTAACCCCTAACAGTAAACCCCCAACCCATCAAACCCCCAAAATAAAAAAACTAACACTAAAAAAACCTAAGTAACCCATTGATCATAAATATATATATATATATATATATATATATATATTTTTTTTTTTTAATAAAAAAAAATCTATTTAAAGAACATTGGAATTTAACGTATTCATAACTACCTTTGAGTTCACATGAAGAATTATTTTACTCCTCTTGGGTTTTGCGCACATGCATGTGCACTAAACCCGTCAGGAGTTATATTAAAGGGACATTCCAACCACAATTGGAATCCACATGGATGTATTTCAGTTTTGAATAGAATAATTTTTGTAATGTACATGTATTAGCAAAAATGCTTCTAATAAAAGTTATAGCTGTTTCAAAAGTGTATTTAAGTATGCACCGTGCACCAGCATTTTAAACACGGCACTTGCCCAGATAACCTAAGGTGCTTGAACCACCTGGTAATGACTCAATTTGTTAATTGCTGACATAATACAAACCCCACTTGTGCTCTGAACTGCTGCAGTATGTAAAATGCTGGTGCTTTGAGAATATCAAGCTATACTTTACATGCACGTGCAGAGAAAAATGTATTTTTGCCAATATATGTATATTGAAAATATTTTTCTATTTAAAGATGTAATTGATCTATGTGCATTTCAATTTTGACTGGAATGTTCCTTTCAGGTGCATAATGTATATATTTCATATAAAATATATATATAAAAAAAAATAAACTTAAATATTATAGTGATTTATTATATTTTTAAGAATCCGTATAATAATTATTAATAAAAAATATTTTTCAGTATAATATAATTTCAGCAGCTTTCCAGTTTAGAATGCAATTGTGTGCGCACTAGATTTGCTGATGCTGCTTTACTTAAAACTGAAGATACCCATGCACTTTTTATTTAAAGAAAATCAATAAACTTGTTTTTTTTACAATATCAATGATATATGCGATGACATCACATATGACATCATACATAATTTAGTTAAAGGGACAGTCAAGTCCAAAAAAACTTTCATGATTTAAATAGGGAATGTAATTTTAAACAACTTTCCAATGTACTTTTTTCACCAAATTTGCTTTGTTCTCTTGGTTTTTGTAGTTGAAAGCTAAACCTAGTAGGTTCATATGCTAATTTCTTAGACCTTGAAGACTGCCTCTAATCTGAATGCATTTTAACCACTAGAGGGCATTAGTTCATGTGTTTCATATAGATAACATTGAGCTCATGCACGTGAAGTTACCATGGAGTGAGCAATAATTGGCTAAATGCAAGTCTGTCAAAAGAACGGAAGGGGCAGTTTGCAGAAGCATAGATACAAGGTAATCACAGAGGTAAAAAGTATATTTCTAAAACAGTGTTGGTTATGCAAAACTGGGGAATGGGTAATAAAGGGATTATCTTTCTTTTTACGCAACAAAAATTCTGGCGTTGATTGTCCCTTTAAGACATCACAGAAATCATATAATTCACCAAACGCAAAACTTTAGAATGGTTTGGTAGGTTTATGTATTTACATTGTATTAATATTATTACACATTTTCTTTGTGACAAACAGTGCACTAGGCTTCCTTGTGTAATTGTTGGGTGCTCTTTAAAAAGTATTCAGATTAATCACATGGTAAAATGCAGCATATTGTTATTATTATTTAAGTTATTCTGGGCCATTAATTATAGCCACCTATAATGAAAAGACAAATACAGCCATGAAAAATTTGGTTTGGCCTCATTATTTTGAATGATTAGGGGACATTAGTTTCCCTGAATATTTGTTGGCTGCACTATTCGGTATTCATTTAATTTTAAACTGAGTATTCCTAGAACATTTACATTTGATTTCTTTAACCCCTTAACGACCGAGGACGTGCAGGGTACGTCCTCAGAAAAAAGGCAGTTAATGCCTGAGAACGTACCCTGCACGTCCTCGGTGTGGAAAGCAGCTGGAAGCGATCCTGCTCGCTTCCAGCTGCTTTCCGGTTATTGCAGTGATGCCTCGATATGGAGGCATCCTGCAATAACCTTAAATGGCCATCCGGTGCAGAGAGAGCCACTCTGTGGCCCTCTCTGCACCGGACATCGGTGGCCGGTAACGTTGGTGGGTGGGAGCTGACTTGGGAGGCGGGTGGGCGGCCATCGATGGGCCGGGTAATGTAGAGGGGGGCGGGATCGGGGGCGGGGGCGATGGGGGCGCGTACAGGCGCGCGCGCGTGCACGTCGGGCGGCGGGCGGGCGCGTGCACGGGGCGGGAGCGGGTGGGAACCGCTACACTACAGAAAAGACTGTGGTAAAAGTTTGTGTAAAGCTTTTTATTTTTAAAACAAACCCAGTCAAAGGTATCTAGGAGGGGGTGGGGGTTTGTTCTTTGGTGGGTAGGGGAGCTACACTACAGAAACTGGGGGATAATAATAATAATAAATAATAAAGCAACTATTTTTTTTTATAAACTGGGTACTGGCAGACAGCTGCCAGTACCCAAGATGGCGGCCATTAAGGCAGAGGGGGAGGGTTAGACAGCTGTTTGGTGGGGGATCAGCCAGGTTGGGGGCTAAGGGGGGCTCCTACACAGCAGCATATGTAAATATGCTTAAAAAAAAAAACCCAAAAAGCCTAAATATATATTTTATTTTAGTACTGGCAGAGTTGCTGCCAGTACTTAAGATGGCGGGGACAATTGTGGGGTGGGGGAGGGAAGGGAGCTGTTTGGGAGGGATCAGGGGGTCTGATGTGTCAGGTGGGAGGCTGATCTCTACACTAAAGCTAAAATTAACCCTGCAAGCTCCCTACAAACTTCCTAATTAACCCCTTCACTGCTAGCTATAATACACGTGTGATGCGCAGCGGCATTTAGCGGCCTTCTAAGTACCAAAAAGCAACGCCAAAGCCATATATGTCTGCTATTTCTGAACAAAGGGGATCCCAGAGAAGCATTTACAACAATTTGTGCCATAATTGCACAAGCTGTTTGTAAATGATTTCAGTGAGAACCCTAAAATTGTGAAAAATTTAACTTTTTTTTTAATTTGATCGCAATTGGCGGTGAAATGGTGGCATGAAATATACCAAAATGGGCCTAGATCATTACTTGGGGTTGTCTACTACACTACACTAAAGCTAAAATTACCCCAAAAAGCTCCCTACATGCTCCCTAATTAACCCCTTTACTGCTGGGCATAATACCCGTGTGGTGCACAGTGGCATTTAGCATCCTTCTAATTACCAAAAAGCAACACCAAAGCCATATATGTCTGCTATTTCTGAACAAAGGGGATCCCAAAGAAAAATTTACAATCATTTATGCCATAATTGCACAAGCTGTTTGTAAATAATTTCAGTGAGAAACCAAAAGTTTGTGAAAAAATTTGTGAAAAAGTGAACGATTTTTTGTATTTGATCGCATTTGGCGGTGAAATGGTGGCATGAAATATACCAAAATTGGCCTAGATCAATACTTTGGGATGTTTACTAAAAAAAAATATATGCATGTCAATAGATATTCAGGGATTCCTGAAAGATATTAGTGTTCTAATGTAACTAGCGCTAATCTTGAAAAAAAAATGGTTTGGAAATAGCAAAGTGCTACTTGTATTTATGGCCCTATAACTTACAAAAAAAGCAAAGAACGTGTAAACATTGGGTATTTCTAAACTCAGGACAAAATTTAGAAACTATTTAGCATGGGTGTTTTTTGGTGGTTGCAGATGTATAACAGATTTTGGGGGTCAAAGTTAGAAAAAGTGTGTTTTTTTCCATTTTTTTCTCATATTTTATAATTTTTTTTAAAGTAAATTATAAGATATGATGAAAATAATGATATCTTTGGAAAGTCCATTTAATGGCGAGAAAAACGGTATATAATATATGTGGGTACAGTAAATGAGTAAGAGGAAAATTACAGCTAAACACAAACACCGCAAAAATGTAAAAATAGCCTTGGTCCCAAACGGACAGAAAATGGAAAAGTGCTGTGGTCATTAAGGGGTTAAACAAATTTAAATGTTTGAAAGCTGTAGCTTTATAGTTGTGCTAACCCGGTCTTTTACTCCACAGAGCCCCAGCTGTGCTAATAGAAGGCTTATTGCGGCAGCTACAAGGGTCTGCACTAAAGTACTTTTTCCTTAGTGCAGATCCTTGGAGCTGCTGCGCTAAGCCTCCTTTAAGCGTGGGTGGGGCTCTGCGAAAAAGAGGACCAGGTTAGCGTGGCTCCACAGCGCACTAAAGGCAAATATTTAAAGGGACAGTCAAATTTAAAATGTTTATTGTATAAAAAGATAGATAACTCCTTTATTACCCATTCACCAGTCTTTCACAGCCAACACAGTTATATTAATATACTTTTTTCACCTCTGTTATTACCTTGTATCTAAGCATCTTCTGACAGCCCCCTGATCACATGGCTATTCATTTATTATCTATTGACTTGCATTTTAGCAAGTGCTGTGTTGTGCTCACTCTTAAATAACTTCATGGGCGTGAGCGCAATGTTATCTATACGGCCCACATGGATTAGCAGTCTCTTGTGAAAAGCTAATAAAAAAGCATGGGCTGTCTGTAGTGGCCTAGAAACAGGCAGAACTGTAGAGGTTTAAATGTTATAAAGTATATTAATATAACAATGTTGGTTGTGCAAAGCTGGTGAATGGGAAGTCAAGGTGTTATCTATCTATTTAAACAATAACAATTTTTGTGTTAAATATTTAAAGGAAACACATGAACACTGAGCACTGACACATTTTGTCAGTACGTATTCGTTTTCTTTAGATAGGTGCATTCGTTCAGATATTCCTTTTTTGAAAATGAAACAAATATCCCTGCTTCATCATGAATTTGCATTTATGATGAAACCAAATTCACATGTCTAATACAAAATTTGAAAGCACGTCATCTATATTAATAATGCCTATCTATTAATATATGCATATGTTAGCATATGTGTAGCAAAGACTGAAAAGATATGAGTGCAAATTGATTTTTATATCTAAAGTTTAAAAAAATTGTCAAGTACATATTTTCTATTTAAAAATATAGCTTTCAATCTTTGTAAAATAAAACATTTTCATATTTCTTTTAATAGGCTAAAACAACATGAACTATTTATTAAAAAAAAAAAAACAGCTCCAAACTAAAATAGCTCAAATAAAAAACTCAACGCGTTTCAACAGACAGCAACATCTTTTTCAAAAACATTCAAGTATCAGAACTGAGCTATAGTATGTTGTGAAGATTTTTCAACTTTGAAGAAGCATCACCTTGGATGACTCTTGAACCACCAGACCCAAACACAAAAAAATCTCTTGCTATCAACTACCAGACCCTAATCCACAAATCTTCCGCTGCTGTTAACCTTTTAACTACCAGACAGCTCAAAAACATGCTATTTATTCCTTAACAACTAAAACAGACGTAAAGGAATATCACCAGCACCAAAAATGCTACCACGCAAGCTCCTAATTGCAAGATCTCTCAACCAGATCTCAAATAAGAATCAGTATATGGCTATGAAGGAGCGCTTGCAAAACCCCCAATGGGGTTCCTAGCTGAAGGTGGAGTCGACAGGAAAACCAAAATGACAAATAAGAATTGATGGTGAATTTGAAAACAATATATTTATTCTAAATCCTAAAGATAAAATATACAGGGAGTGCAGAATTATTAGGCAAATTAGTATTTTGACCACATCATCCTCTTTATGCATGTTGTCTTACTCCAAGCTGTATAGGCTCGAAAGCCTACTACCAATTAAGCATATTAGGTGATGTGCATCTCTGTAATGAGAAGGGGTGTGGTCTAATGACATCAACACCCTATATCAGGTGTGCATAATTATTAGGCAACTTCCTTTCCTTTGGCAAAATGGGTCAAAAGAAGGACTTGACAGGCTCAGAAAAGTCAAAAATAGTGAGATATCTTGCAGAGGGATGCATCACTCTTAAAATTGCAAAGCTTCTGAAGCGTGATCATCGAACAATCAAGGGTTTCATTCAAAATAGTCAACAGGGTCGCAAGAAGCGTATGGAAAAACCAAGGCGCAAAATAACTGCCCATGAACTGAGAAAAGTCAAGCGTGCAGCTGCCAAGATGCCACTTGCCACCAGTTTGGCCATATTTCAGAGCTGCAACATCACTGGAGTGCCCAAAAGCACAAGGTGTGCAATACTCAGAGACATGGCCAAGGTAAGAAAGGCTGAAAGACGACCACCACTGAACAAGACACACAAGCTGAAACGTCAAGACTGGGCCAAGAAATATCTCAAGACTGATTTTTCTAAGGTTTTATGGACTGATGAAATGAGAGTGAGTCTTGATGGGCCAGATGGATGGGCCCGTGGCTGGATTGGTAAAGGGCAGAGAGCTCCAGTCCGACTCAGACGCCAGCAAGGTGGAGGTGGAGTACTGGTTTGGGCTGGTATCATCAAAGATGAGCTTGTGGGGCCTTTTCGGGTTGAGGATGGAGTCAAGCTCAACTCCCAGTCCTACTGCCAGTTTCTGGAAGACACCTTCTTCAAGCAGTGGTACAGGAAGAAGTCTGCATCCTTCAAGAAAAACATGATTTTCATGCAGGACAATGCTCCATCACACGCGTCCAAGTACTCCACAGCGTGGCTGGCAAGAAAGGGTATAAAAGAAGAAAATCTAATGACATGGCCTCCTTGTTCACCTGATCTGAACCCCATTGAGAACCTGTGGTCCATCTTCAAATGTGAGATTTACAAGGAGGGAAAACAGTACACCTCTCTGAACAGTGTCTGGGAGGCTGTGGTTGCTGCTGCACGCAATGTTGATGGTGAACAGATCAAAACACTGACAGAATCCATGGATGGCAGGCTTTTGAGTGTCCTTGCAAAGAAAGGTGGCTATATTGGTCACTGATTTGTTTTTGTTTTGTTTTTGAATGTCAGAAATGTATATTTGTGAATGTTGAGATGTTATATTGGTTTCACTGGTAAAAATAAATAATTGAAATGGGTATATATTTGTTTTTTGTTAAGTTGCCTAATAATTATGCACAGTAATAGTCACCTGCACACACAGATATCCCCCTAAAATAGCTATAACTAAAAACAAACTAAAAACTACTTCCAAAACTATTCAGCTTTGATATTAATGAGTTTTTTGGGTTCATTGAGAACATGGTTGTTGTTCAATAATAAAATGAATCCTCAAAAATACAACTTGCCTAATAATTCTGCACTCCCTGTATGTACATATATCCTAAAAACTTCTAAAAATTCACATAGATAAAATGAGAGATAAAAACTATAACCGGGGTTCCTTTCGGGTTCCTCAGTTCTATAAAAAAGTGTGGTTCTATGTCCTATGCAGACTATTCATATGTCAGAGGGTGTAAAATCAACTGATAGAGTAATTAATACAGTGCCCTATGAGTGGCATCCTCTATACAATTCTTATTGTGCTGTGCACAATGCCCTATATGTGGTAACCTCTATATAGCTAACTATATTGTTTTCAAATTCACCATCAATTCTTATTTGTCATTTTGGTTTTCCCGTCGACTCCACCTTCAGCTAGGAACCCCATTGGGGGTTTTGCAAGCGCTCCTTTATAGCCATATACTGATTCTTAACAACTAAAACACCCATACTGAGGACCCTTCCATCTACAGTGACTACTAACATAAGACACATCAATTAAAATGCAACTCTCCAAAACTTACCCATACCCTAAGACCCCCAAAACCTCTAAACCCTTTAAGTTACCAAATAACTTACTAAAATGGTTATTGGTACAATTAACAAATATTACATAAAAAGCCAATGTAGAAAAGAAAAAAAGGAATTCTATTTACCCACTGAAGTCTTTCATCCAGTGCAGTGTGATGTCCTGTTTATACTGTACCTTCGCATGTTCTGCCTCTGGCAATTTTCTGCTATCGCACATTAAGATGGTAATGTTTGGAAACTGGTATTGAAAAAAACATTTATCTCCATTAACCCCTTAACGACCAACGACGTATGGGGTACGTCCTGCAAAAAAATGCAGTTAATGACCAAGGACGTACCCCGTACGTCGTTGGTCTTTGAAAGCCCTGGAAGCGATCCTGATCGCTTCCAGCCGCTTTCATGTTATTGCAGTGATGCCTCGATATTGAGGCATCCTGCAATAACAGTTTTGAGCAGTCCGATGCAGAGAGAGCCACTCTGTGGCCCTCTCTGCATCGGCCATTGATCGCAGTATTCGTTGGTGGGTGGGAGCTTACCAAGGGAGGCGGGTGGGCGGCGATCAATGGAGGAGGGGGGCAGGATCGCGTGTGGGGTGCGTGCCAGAATGCGCGCGCGTGCATGGGAGCGCACGCGCACGAGGGTGGGTGCGCGCGTGTGCGGGTGGGAACCCTACACTATGGAACAAATATAAGGACTCAGTGGGAGAGACTCAGTGGGATAAATAAATAAAATTAGTAATCTGGGAGAGGGTTGGGGGTTGGGGGTTGTGGGGGGGCAGCTACACTACAGAAAATAGTTTTTTTTTTTTAATAAAAATAAACCAAAACGTTTTTAATTTGAAACTGGGTACTGGCAGACAGCTGCCAGTACCCAATATGGCGCTCAATAAGGCAGGGGGGGGTTAGAGAGCTGTTTGGGGGGGGGATCAGGGAGGTTGGGGGCTAAGGGGGGATCCTACATAGCAGCATATGTAAATATGCTCAAAAAAATAAATAAAAGATAGCTTTTATTTTAGTACTGGCAGACTTTCTGCCAGTACTTAAGATGGCGGGGACAATTGTGGGTTTGGGGATGGAAGAGAGCTGTTTGGGAGGGATCAGGGGGTGTGATGTGTCAGGTGGGAGGCTGATCTCTACACTAAAGCTAAAATTAACCCTGCAAACTCCCTACAAGCTACCTAATTAACCCCTTCACTGATAGCCATAATACTCGTGTGATGCGCAGCGGCATTTAGCGGCCTTCTAATTACCAAAAAGCAACGCCAAAGCCATATATGTCTGCTATTTCTGAACAAAGGGGATCCCAGAGAAGCATTTACAACCATTTGTGCCATAATTGCACAAGCTGTTTGTAAATAATTTCAGTGAGAAACCTAAAATTGTGAAAAATTTAAAGTTTTTTATAATTTGATCGCATTTGGCGGTGAAATGGTGGCATGAAATATACCAAAATTGGCCTAGATCAATACTTGGGGTTGTCTACTACACTACACTAAAGCTAAAATTATCCCTAAAAGTTCCCTACATGCTCCATAATTAACCCCTTCACTGCTGGCCATAATACACGTGTAGTGCGCAGTGGCATTTAGCAGCCTTCTAATTACTAAAAAGCAACACCAAAGCCATATATGTCTGCTATTTCTGATCAAAGGGGATCCCAGAGAAGAATTTACAACCATTTGTGCCATAATTGCAGAAGCTGTTTGTAAATAATTTCAGTGAGAAACCAAAAGTTTGTGAAAAAATTAGTAAAAAAGTGAACAATTTTTTGTATTTAATCGCATTTGGCAGTGAAATGGTGGCATGAAATATACCAAAATGGGCCTAGATGAATACTTTGGGATGTCTACTAAAAAAAAAATATATACATGTCAATGGATATTCAGAGATTCCTGAAAGATATTAGTGTTCTAATGTAACTAGCGCTAATTTTGAAAAATAATGGTTTGGAAATAGCAAAGTGCTACTTGTACTTATTGCCCTATAACTTACAAAAAAAGCAAAGAACATGTAAACATTGGGTATTTCTAAACTCAGGACAAAATTTAGAAACTATTTAGCACGGGTGTTTTTTGGTGGTTGCAGATGTGTAACAGATTTTGGGGGTCAAAGTTAGAAAAAGTGTGTTTTTTTCAATTTTTTCCTCATATTTTATAATTTTTTTTATAGTAAATTATAAGATATGATGAAAATAATGGTATCTTTAGAAAGTCCATTTAATGGCGAGAAAAACGGTATATAATATGTGTGGGTACAGTAAATGAGTAAGAGGAAAATTACAGCTAAACACAAACACCGCAGAAATGTAAAAATAGCCTTGGTCCCAAACGGACAGAAAATGGAAAAGTGCTGTGGTCATTAAGGGGTTAAAGTCTATGGATAATTTTTACGTTAAAGGGACAGTCTACGCCAGGATTTTTATTGTTTAAAAAGATAGTTAATCCCTTTATCACCCATTCCCCAGTTTTGCATAACCAACACTGTTATATTAAAACACTGTTTACTTCTGTAATTACCTTGCATCTAAGCCTCTGCAAACTGCCCTCTTATTTCAGTTCTTTAGACAGACATACATTTTAGCCAATCAGTGCTGACTCTTAAATAATTCCACGAGAGCGAGCAAAATGTTATCTATATGACACAGATGAGCTAGCAGTGTCTGGCAAAAACTGTCAAAATGCACTTAGACAAGAGGTAGTTCAACAGCTTAGAAATTAGCATATGAGTCAACCTATGTTTATGTATACCAAGAGAGCAAAGCAAATTTGATGACAATAGTAAATTGGGAAGTTGTTTCATGATTCCAATAGGGCATGCAATGTTAAAGTTTAATTTTTGACTAGACTGTCCCTTTAACACCAGTTACCAAACTTTACCACATTAATGGAAACTAGGCCTATGTTTTTTTTTTTTAATTCCCCTTAATGGTCACTTTAGGTGTGGGGCTCTTGTGTTTAGGATGAGCCATGCTGGGGGTTGGTGTTAATAGCATGGGTGAGATTTTTTACATTAGCGATATGGTGGTCAATACTATTTTATTTTTTTGGAGTCTTTCAGTTTAGGGGTTAATAGTTGTTAGAGGATTTAGCAGTGGGGTATATTGAGAGGGGGCTAATGTAATATATTGAGAGGGGGCTAATGTAAATTAAATGAGAGTTATTACTGTATAGGGGTATGCTGAGGTGGGGTTAGGGACACTTGTGTTACTTGTGTGAACTTTTATTGTTTACATTAACTTTTAAAAATGAATATTCAAAGTAAATTATCATTACAAATTTGGCTAGCACAGCAATTAGTGTGTCTTATTACTAAGTATGATGCATCAACAAGTCTGTGCTTAGATTACTGTTTGTAATTCCAGATCAAGTGATACAGATTACTTGAGGGAGACAATAGCATCCTATATGCAATTAATATGGCACAATGTTTAATCTATACCTTACATTTCCCTAGAATTAGATTTTTTTTTAGCAAATGTCAAAAGAGTTAGCAGAATCATTGAAACACACACCAAAATTTGTGACCTCATATCTTTGAGCCTTTATAACTTTTTAATGCAATTTTTTTATAAAACCTGATGCACGTTCAACTCAATTGTACTCAAGCAAACACGTTTACTTTAAACTCAAAATCCGCTTGCTTTTTCCATCGCTAGCAAAGAGCAGCGAAATAACCTATATCGCTTGATTCATCAATAGAAAAAATCAGCTAATTAATTAAATATTTGTGTTGACTGTCTGATGTGTTTTACATAAATTTCATTTAGCAATTAATATAAATGAATGGGTTGTGCAAATTGCTATGAATAATTTCATATCATGTTGAATAATTTTGTATTTAACCTGTTTAATAATCCAAACACTTAATTACTATTATAAATGAACATTAAGATAATTATATTTAATTTGTGTATGCGACTAATAGTTTAAAAAATTAGATTTGGCCTTTGTTTTTAGCTTATTATTAAGCAAAAAATAAATGATTTCTAAACATGTGAACTGCTCATGCATAAGCACGTCAACATTGAAAACAAAAAGCAAAGCAAACAAATGTAAGTCGTCTGATTTTTTTTTTTCTGTTTTTTTTAACAGGTGCAAGGAGCAGAGGGTGACTGAAATACTGTACTGAAGTACCATGCGCGGGTGAAGATATTGCAATCTGCTTTAATACAGGACTCACTGTTTATGTGAGACGCCTGATAATTTTAAATCTCTTTTATTTAAAGGGACATTAAACAATTTGAGATAGTAATATAAAATGACAAATTGTATATAATAAAACAACTCTGCAATATACTTTCATAATTTATTTTGTCCTCTTTGCCTGTAATTCCATTCTGAAATTGTGAGCTTTTCAGTTCCTGTTAGAAATGGAAGTGCAGAACACTGTTGTATCCCACACAGCCATTGGCTACACACTCTAGTGACCTATTTATAACTGTCCCTAATTGGCCACAGCAGAGAAGGTAACACAAGTTACAACATGGCAGCTCCCAGTGTTTTATAGACACTAAAACTTTACACTTATTTTGTCACTTTTTAAACAACTAATGAAACTTTAAAAAATACATCTACATGTTAGTCATGGAGTAATCTTTTCTTTGAATGCATCATTCTATCTAGCATGTATTTAGTGTTTAATGTCCCTTTAAGAAATTGTATTTGTGTAATTAAATTTACTGAATATACTATATTTTTGGCTCCTCCTTTTTAGCTCTATGCTCTGTTCTATGATAATTTTGTTACCACTGGGAGTGTAAGAATTGCCTTTTAAAGGACCACTCAATGCTGTAGAATTACATAATTAACAAGTGCATAATAAAAAGACAATGCAATAACACTTACTCTGAATTTCAAATAAGCAGTAGATTTTTTTCAGACAAACTGATTTTTTTTTTTTCCTCCTATTTTCCGGCCCCCTGTATCATGTGGCAGACATCAGCCAATCACAGACTAGTGTACGTATACCCTGTGAGCTTGTGCACATGCTCAGTAGGATCTTGTTCCCCATAGAGTGTGAATATAAAAAGACTGTGCAACAGTTGATAATAGAAGTAAATTGGAAAGTGTCTTAAAACTGCATGATCTACTTGAATGATAAAAGTTTATTTTAACTTAAAGGGCCACTAAACCCCAAATTTTTCTTCCATGATTCAGATAGAGAATACAATTTAAAACAACATTCCAATTTACTTCTATTATCTAATTTGCTGCAATCTTTAGATATCCTTTGTTAAAGAAATAGCAATGCACATTGGTGAGCCAATCACATGAGGCATCTATGTGCAGCCACCAATCAGAAGCTACTGAGCCTATCTAGATATGCTTTTCAGGAAAGAATAGCAAGAGTATGATGCAAATTAGATAATAGAAGTAAATTAGAAAGTTGTTTAAAATGGTATTCTCTATCTGAATCATGAAATAAAAAAATTGGGTTTAATGTCCCTTTAAGTGTCCCTTTAACTTTAGACTTTATGTACCCTCTGTACTTTTTGAAACTTTACGTATGATTTGTTTGTACTCTTAGAGACTGTGGGGGCCGAATCATCAAGGACCGAATGGCCCCTGATGCCTCTGTTTCCACGTGAGCCTTCAGGCTCGCCGGAAACAGCAGTTAAGAAGCAGCGGTCTTAAGACCGCTGCTCCTTAACTGGCCTGCCTCCTCTGAGTGGCGGACAGCAATCAACCCGATCGAATACGATCGGGTTGATTGACACCCCATGCCAGAGGCTGATTGCCCACGAATCTGCAGGGTGCGCCATTGCACAAGCAGTTCACAAGAACTGCTTGTGCAATGCTAAATGCCGATAGCGTATGCTGTCGGCATTCAGCGATGTCTGTTGGCCATGATCTGCTGAGCGGATCATGTCGGACAGACCGATGATAAATTGGCCCCTATAGTTATACTCTCTTTGTACCCTTGGAACTTTTTATTATCTGTGTGTTTTTTTAATGGAAGAATACAATCTATTTTTTAAGTTGATAGTCTGAATATTCTCTTTTTTGTGCATTCTCCATATATTAGAAGTGCTTTTTAAAAAATATTGTTATATTTATGATGCAAGCATAGTATATAAAATATTGTTATTTTGTCGATTTGCCACCATATTTGAGAAAAAATTACCATCAAATGATATAAATTTCTTATTTAATTGATGATATTTAATTGATGATATCTTTGTGAGGTAATTAGTGATGACTCATATGATCATCAGTGATTATTTACCATGGAGAGAGAGAAGAGAGAGAGGAAGAGAGAGAGAGGAGAGGAAAAGAGAGAGAGGAGAGGAAAAGAGAGAGAGGAGAGGAAAAGAGAGAGAGAAAAAGAGATAGAGAGAAAGATTTAAAAAAAAGTTGAATCCCGAAAAAAAAAAAAAAAAATACTGCAAAAAAAAAGTTGAATCCCCTTGTAAACTTTTGATGTTATGACTATTATTCTGAGGTGTGGAAACAGAGGGATAGGTTAATTCTGGTTGTAAGCATACCCAAATAGCAGTGTTTTAGGGCAGGGATGGCATATTGGTGGCCCATGGGCAATAAGCTGCCCTCTTTACCAGGACCGGATTTGTAGCCCATGTGCCTGTAGGCACCAAAATCTGAAGCACCTCTTGTGCTTCCTGCTCACCATTCAACGCTGTGCTAGCAACCTTAACTAAGATGGCTGCCAGCAGGAAAATAACACACCAGCACCTATGCCGCGTCAATCTTTGTTATGGCCACCACAAACATTATGCATGCGTGGGGGAAGCTGGATACTGCACATGTGTAATACTCACACCGACCTTAAAGACGGGGTCACCGGTTGACTGGTGTTTACAATAGGCAGACTCATGTGCCTATTTATGGAGGGTGCCGGTAGGCACATACCCACTCTGCCTTAATATAAATCCAGCCCAATATAAATCCAGCCCTACTCTTCACTAGTTTGTGGCCCCACGGTAAAAACAGAACTGAAAACGTGTATTTTGGTGACTTCTGGTGGGTGGGCAAAGAAAATTACCATAACTAAAACAGAGCCCTCAAGTGGGTTGAAGAACAAACAGCCTTACTTAAATCTGGTCTCATGTTATTGGGCATTTTTAGGATATATTTTATTTCTGTGTTTTTTATAGCCATAAATTTATGTGTGGTCTTTAAGTCTTCTAAAATATTGACTTGTGACCCCCATGTGTTAGGGAGTTGGTAATCACTGTTTTAGGTGCTTGAAGCTCTCAAAGCGTGGGGCAAATCTTATGGAATGAGGCAGAGAATTCCATAAAAAATGTGCAAACATATATCCTATAGAAGGGAATCTGATGAGGTGACAAGAGAGGGGGGAAAGAGCATATTGACATTGGCCCTTTAAGAAGCAAAGGACATTCACACTATACTTTATACTTATTTTTGGTTAATTGAGTATGTTTTTGTATTTCTATTTTAATTTTATTTTTTATATTTTTATATTTTTTTAAATATCCTTTGATACATAATTTCTTTTTTTCAGCTTTTTTTCTTAAAAGCTTAGCATTTTGAGTTTGCATTAGGTTTCATATAAGCAGATTTAAGTAACTTTTCACTAACCTATTTTTCGACCCTTCAGTACTACTTCAAAACAATTACAATGCTGAAAAGAAAATGTGCGGTAAATTTCACTTCAAAATGCTGCATTTTTGTTGTTTATTTCAAACACTTTGCATAGACAATTTCTTGATCAAAAAAAAAAAAAAAAACATCAGGGAGTACATTGGGGATAAAAGGAACTTTGAGAAGAATATGACTGATGTAACATGAATTCTTGTGATATTGAATCAAAATGCTAATTTGCGACAATTTCCATATATTGTAGCATATGCTTAGTATACTGAAAATAGCATTTACATTATGATTACATAGCAAAAGACATACATCTTCTATGATTTTTTTAAATAATGTAATGAAACGTAAATTTATGTGATACATATGGATGCTAATAAAGGAAAAAATGGAAATGGGGCAGAAAAAGGATTTATTTCTTTGTATATAAAATATGGCTACACTTTAAATAGCCTTGGAGGTTACACATTGGGAAGACAAAATGCAGGCTCTATGGAACATACAGGTTTTTGAATTAATAGGCAAAAATATTGCATAAGGTTATGAATGAATGTGGCATTGTAAGCTTAAAGGAACACTAAACCCAATTGTGTTCTTTCATGTTTTAGATAGAGAATGCAATTTTAAGCAACTTTCTAGTTTACTCCTATTATCAATTTTTATTTGTTCTCTTGCTATCTTTATTTGAAAAAGAAGGCATCTAAGCTAAGGAGCCAGACATTTTTTGTTTCAGTCCCTGGACAGCACTTGTTTATTGGTGCTGTCCAATCAGCAAGGACAACCCAAGTTGTTCACCAAAAATGGGCCCGCATCTAAACTTACATTTTTGCTTTTAAAATAAAGATACCAAGAGAATGAAGAAATTTTGATAATAGGAGTAAATTAGAAAGTTGCTTAAAATTGCATCCTCTATCTGAATCACGAAAGAAAAAATGTGGGTTCAGTGTCCCTTTAAAGGGACACTCAAGTCAAAATTAAAGGTTCATGATTCAGATAGAACATGCAATTTTAAATAACTTTCTAATTTACTTCCATTAATAAAAAGAGTGCACAGTCTTTTTATATTTAAACTTTTTGAGTCACCAGCTCCTACTGAGCATGTGCAAGAATTCACAGAATATACGTACATGTTAGAAGAAGAAAAACATGGAGCGCAAGGAAGAAAACAGAGAAAAAATCATGGTGCAGTATGTCTGAATAAAAATAACAATTTATTAATAACAAAAAACAAACTCACAAGCAAAACCTCAAACAATTTGAGGTATGTAACAGCGTGTTGTATAGATGATGCTATACGATTTCACAGTGTCCTGTTTCTCCCTCCTAGATAACCTGGCTGTGACCGTCCAGTCTCAGTATTACTTGCAGGAAGTCAGGATACAGGATACTAGTTGCAGTCCTTCAAACAAAAGATTCCCTCATGCGTTAGGTCAACCCGTGTTGCCGGCAACGGTTTCTCCTGACCTAAAGGGATTGTAGCGTAACTCAACTTGTGCGTGTGGGCATGGCCTTACGCCTTTCGCGGGACTCCTCCCGCTTCGTCAGAGGCTTATGCCCACTCCTCCTTGTATTCCCCTTTTTATGCTGTTACTCCTTAAAATTTCCTCAATCTAGATGGTTATCCCGGGACATTCAAGGTAGCGTGCATCTGGCATGCGCAGGCAGTCACTTTACTTTCCTCCTCGGTTAATGGAAGGCTTTTATATATTTGAACTGATGTTACATAGTGGATGAGGTTGAAAATAGGCCGAAGTTCATAGAGTTCAAGTTCAACTTGCGTATTTTTCTTTTCCTCATCTGAGGGAAAAAAAAAAAAAAAATACGCAAGTTGAACTTGAACTCTATGAACTTCGGCCTTTTTTCAACCTCATCTACTATGTAACATCAGTTCAAATATATAAAAGCCTTCCATTAACCGAGGAGGAAAGTAAAGTGACTGCCTGCGCATGCCAGATGCACGCTACCTTGAATGTCCCGGGATAACCATCTAGATTGAGGAAATTTTAAGGAGTCACAGCATAAAAAGGGGAATACAAGGAGGAGTGGGCATAAGCCTCTGACGAAGCGGGAGGAGTCCCGCTAAATGCATAAGGCCACGCCAACACACACAAGTTGAGTTACGCTGCAATCCCTCTAGGTCAGGAGAAACCGTTGTCGGCAACACGGGTTGACCTACCGCATGAGGGAATCTTTTGTTTGAAGGACTGCAACTAGTATCCTGTATCCTGACTTCCTGCAAGTAATACTGAGACTGGACGGTCACAGCCAGGTTAGCCAGGAGGGAGAAACAGGACACTGTGAAATCGTATAGCATCATCTATACAACACGCTGTCACATACCTCATATTGTTTGAGGTTTTGCTTGTGAGTTTGTTTTTTGTTATTAATAATTTGTTATTTTTATTCAGACATACTGCACCATGATTTTTTCTCTGTTTTCTTCCTTGCGCTCCATTTTTTTCTTCTTCTAGCTTCTACCTCATCGCTATCACACCAGTGATTTAGAAGGAGCTGCATAAGGAAAAAGAGAATCGCTTTTTATTTTGGACATCGCTACATAAGCATTTAAAGAGACACTACCTGCAATAAAGTAGGAAGATTTTCCTTATTACTTATCAATTTTAATGTGTATTCTTATATTTCATTGCATGTTTTAATATCTATTGGAACTTATCTGCACTTTATATATGCTTGTATGTTTATTATGAAATATTTTTAAGACTTTGCTTATTTAGTGGCTTTCTAGGATATATGTGTTTGGCGCTTTTCAAAGTGTTTGTTTATATATACGTACATGTGTTTGTTATTGGCTGAAGGCTGTCACATGATACAGAAGTAGTGGAAATGGACATAATTCAAATTTGTCAGAGAAAAAAGTTCAGACTAAGTGCTATTGCATTGTCTTTTTATAATGCTTTTGTTGATTATGTAAATCTACAATATTTACTGGTCCTTTAAATAACAGTGTTATAAGTTTGCATATGTTTTTAAAACATATTGTTGAGTTAAATAGACATTTTTTTTCCACAAAATTACTGAAATTGCTTGCAATATATTTATTGAAAGTTTAGCTTTAACTTATTTTTAGCAACACAATTAGCAAAAATTATCATATTCTACATGTGTACTCAGCTGATAATATTTGAGCATTACACAGAATACAATTATCAGAAAAAGACAGGATGTAAAAATCTGCTAAGCCTCATAAGTGTTTTTAATATATTTTAAAGCAGTATTTTTATGTTACAAATTATAATTTATATCTTCTAGAATTAAGATGGAGACAGAAAGAGGTTTTAAAATTATTTTCCAGCCCAGTATTCTGTCTGGGGAATTTTTAATTGATCTTTGAATCTTCTTGCCAATCTCAAGTAGGTCATTTCTAATTGAGCCATAAATGAGACAGAAAGTTTTTGGATGATATTCCTCTCAATGAAATGTGGTCTCTCACAAAGTGTAAAAGAAATAATTTAACTTGTTCTTTCCAATTCTTTATATATTTAAGATGTAACTGTCTTTTTTTTTTTTTTTTTTTTTTTTTTTTTTTAGTTTTGCAGTCTATAAAGATCCAGAGCAGATATGACTTTGGATTAGACTCAACAACCCAAAGCTATTTTGAAATAGGCATTTTGATACTTCCTACTTAATGTTTCCTCTTTTTTGTTTAGCTCAGTGGTTCCTAAATACTTTTATTGCATCAATTTTAGTTCATTAAGCTTAATGTAAAGTTACTATTATGGAAAATAGTAAATTAAATGAGAGAGGGCATATTTCATTATTGGTTTCCATATCAACAGCTACACCATGTCTTGCTTACACATACTCAAAAGCATTCATTTTATTAGTCCTTCTTTATTTGAATAAATGTGTATGGGTTTAACACCTTCAAGACATACTCTTAGCTGATAGGGATCTATATAATTTTACCATACACTGGGAGAGAGATTTTGGGAAACAGATAACTGTAAAAATTTGGAGAATTTTTTTTTAAAAAACAAAAATAATCTTCAAAAGTTTCTCTAGGATTCCTGAATCAAACACTAAGAAAATTGATTAGAGGTTATTTTACCCCTAGAAACTGAGTTTGAGATATATATATATATATATATATATATATATATATATATATATATATATATACACATATACTAGAGCTTTGGAGGCATTGTGGGACATGAGACATGGCCGCATATGGTGTACATGCTCCAAGTTAGCAATTTACTGGACACAGGTGTCCAACATGATAATTAAACTTCCAGCTTGTTAAATGGGAACAGATCCATACAATTTTATACTTACTTATTTTCTAGTTTACTGTGTTGGCTGACATAATCTCTTCTGCTACTGAACAGTGCCAGATCATCAATATTGCTCCAGATCCACGACTTATCAAAAAAAGATTAAAGAATGTGGGATCAAGTTAGAGAGATCTGCCTATTTCAAAACAGGTAAACATAAAAGGCTTAGATTACATGTGGAGTGCTAAATATTGCTTTTGTGAAAGCGATATTTGTGCTTCACTGAGTAATACCAGTGCACGCTAATGTGCGCTGGTATTACAAGTTAACAGCAATGCGCTCATGAGAGCACGCTTCCATAGGCTCTGATGGGAGCCTCATTCTTATGCTGTGACACACAAGGGGGTAATATATATACATATATAGATTATAAACCTATATATATATATATATATATATATATATATATATATGTGTGTGTGTGTGTGTGTTTATATGTGCATATACAAATATTAACACTACATATATATTTACTGGGAACACAATGTTCTGATAGACCGCAATGTAAAGGCAATTTTCAGTGCCTTTTTTCTTTCTAATACCCCACACTGGCCAACTATAGTCCACAAAAACTGCCTGGTTTTTGTATGTGTTTGTATACACATATTAACACAGAAATATATATGTATATAATAATATACATATATATTTACTGGGAACACACATTTCCCAATGTTCCTAATGTAAAGGCACTTTTCAGTGCACCCAACACCCGCCACTTTTAACCCCTAAAAACTGCCTAGTTCGGTTGTTTTTTATTGGAAAAAAATGCTAAATATTTTTTTCTATAAAAAACTAAAAGACCCTTTATTCTGAGGGCATTTGGGGCACTTTTTGAAAGTTAACCAGAGATCTGATCTCTGGTTATTTTTTTGAGCGCTAATTACTACCGCGAGCTCACAGTAGCAATAACAAGCCACTTATCGCGCTCCCGAAAAATGGGCAAATTTAACATTAGCGCTCCACTTGTAATCTAACCCATAATATTTAGTGTAGATGTCAGACACTAACTAGTGAGTTGTGACTGAGTAAATTCCATATGGTACTGATATTAACAGTAATATATATTATTATTTATTATAACGGTGTGCCTCAAAAAAATGTATAGCAAATTGCTTCTAATGTAATTATCCCTGTATATATATATATATTGCTCAATTACCAACGTATATGTTAAATTACACACACTCCTCTTATTGTCAAATTATAAATAGGGACATCATCCCTGCTATAGTTAGCATTATATAGGCACAGACCAGTTTTCCAGATTAAAACGCATTAGGCTTTGTATCCTTTCAGATTATTTATATAGCCAAAATCAATTTGGGTTAAGTTGGGTTTAGGGCAATGCTGTCCCTTTAAATAAAAGCAACACAATGTGTGAATAAGATCAATTATATTGCAGCTTAATGATATCACAATGTATTTATTTCTCATATCGTGCTTACAGCGATACATTTAAAATATTTAGTCTATCCTATAACATAAGTATTATGTAAATGGGTCGCTGTAAAGACCAGCACAATAGGATATAATGAATACCGTTATTGGCTGTATAAAAAAAATCTCTGGTTTTAAACTGAAGCACTCTGCTGCTTTCTTCTTAAAGAGACACCAGTAGATTTATTTGCAATGACATGAAGGGACATGAAACCCAATTTCTCCAACATTAGTGTGTCCGGTCCACAGCGTCATCCATTACTTGTGGGAAATGTTCTCCCCCACAGGGAAAGGCAAGGAGAGCACACAGCAAGAGCTGTCCATATAGCTCCCCCTCTGGCTCCGCCCCCCCCAGTCATTCTCCTTGCCGCTCTGAACAAGTAGCATTTACCACGGGGATGGCGAGTTTTTTATTCTTCTATCAAGATTTTGTTATTTTAAAATAGTGCTGGCTTGTACTATTTACTATATAACAGAAAAGTGATGAAGATTTCTGTTTAAGAGGGCTATGATTTTAGCACAAGTAACTAAAATCCATTACTGTTACCACGCAGGACTGTTGAAACAAGAGAACTTCAGTTGGGGGTAACAGTTTGCAGACTCATCTGCTTCAGGTATGACTAGTCTCCTTCTAACAACACAGGCTAATGCTAGATGACAGTCATTTTTCCCCTCAGGGGAAACGGTAAGCCATTTTTCTTTCACCTCAGCAAAAAAGATAACAGGCTTCCCCTTTTTGTTTTTTATGATGGTAGACACTGTTAGGGGCTACATCGATTGGTTTTTATTACAATATTATACCATTTGAAATATTTTATAAGCTCACATACACTTGGGAACATTTTTTATTGATCTGGCTTGTTTTAGACACCTAAATCTAGTCAGGAAGGCCCCTTCACTCTAGTGTGCTGAGGGAGGAAGCCTCATTTTGGCACTTCAGCTGTGCAGTTGAATTTCAAGGCAGTGCATGCAGATTCATGTGAGAGGGTCCTGTGGTTCAGAAAGTGACTCCAAAAGGCTTTTTCTGTGAATGGTGACCCCTAAGGAAGGTAAAAAGCTGCAGCAAGGCTGTAGCTGGGATTGTGGTGTGTAAAAACGGTTAAATCCAACAATTAGCTCCGGTTTGCTTGTTTTAAGAGCTAGAGTCTCCATATTTGCTGTGCAATACTTTCTAAGCATTAAAACACTGGGGTCCAAATTTCAGAAAAATCGGATATTGCCTTCATAGTTTTTTGAACATTCAGAAATAAATGTGTAATTTTACTATTTAAAGAGACAGTAACGTTTTTGTTTAAAATCGTTTTTATTGCATTGTTTGCCTGCCTAAATCTGTTTAACATGTCTGTTCCATCAGATAACCTATGTTCTGTGTGTATAGAGACAAATGTGGTTCCCCCTTCGAGTGTTTGTGATAATTGCGCCATAGCGTCCAAACAAAATCAGGACAGCTCTGTTATTTTTCATAATGTTGCCCAAGATGATTTATCTAATGAAGGTAGTGGGCATAGCTCTACATCCACTCCTTCTGTGTCTACACCAGCTTTGCCCGCGCAGGCGACACCTAGCGTGCCAGTGCTTATTTCTATGCAACAATTATCAGCAGTAGTGGATAATTCTATAGCAAATCTTTTATCCAAACTGCCAGTTTTTCAGAGAAAGCGTGATTGTTCAGTTTTAAATACAGATAAAAAGGATGAACAATCAGACGCTGACGATGCCTTATCTATTTTACCCATCAATCGGAATTGGCTGTGAGGGAAGGGCTGTCTGAGGGTGAAATTTCAGACTCAGGAAAAATTTCTCAACAGGCAGAACCTGATCTAGTGGCATTTAAGTTTAAGCTAGAACATCTCCGCGCTTTGCTTAAGGAGGTATTAGCTACTCTGGATGACTGTGATTCCATGGTAGTACCAGAGAAGTTGTGCAAATTGGACAAATTTTTAGAGGTCCCAGTGCACGACGACGCTTTTCCAATACCTAAGAGGGTAGCGAACATAGTGGAAAAGGAGTGGGAGAAGCCAGGTGTACCCTTTGCCCCACCTCCTATATTTAAGAAAATGTTTCCCATAGTAGACCCTAGAAGGGACGCATGGCAAACGGTCCCGAAGGTTGAGGGAGCTGTTTCAACACTAGCGAAGCGCACAACTATTCCTATAGAGGACAGCTGCGCTTTCAAAGATCCTATGGATAAAAAATTGGAAAGATTGCTTAAAAAGATTTTTGTTCAGCAAGGGTTCATCCTTCAACCAGCTACGTGTGTTATTACTGTCACTTCAGCAACTTTGATTCGAAGAACTAGAAAGGTCGCTCCAGAAAGAGACTTCCTATGAAGAAGTCATGGACAGAATTCACGCATTAAAGTTAGCTAATTCCTTGATATTGGATGCCGCCTTTCAAATAAGGAAATTGGCGGCGAAAAACTCAGGTTTTGCTATAGTAGCGCGGAGGGCGCTTTGGCTAAAATCCTGGTCGGCAGACGTGTCGTCCAATACTAAGTTACTGAATATTCCTTTCAAGGGTAAGACCCTTTTTGGGCCGGAATTGAAGGAAATTATTTCAGACATCACTGGGGGTAAGGGCCATGCCATCCCACAGGATAGGCCTTTTAAGGCTAAGAACAAGTCTAATTTTCGTTCCTTTCGCAATTTCAGGAACGGACCGGCTAATAACTCCACTACCGCTAGACAAGAAGGTAACGCGGCCCAGCCCAAACCCGCTTGGAAGCCCATGCAAGGCTGGAACAAGGGTAAACAAACCAAGAAACCTGCTGCTGCTACCAAGACAGCATGAAGGGGTAGCCCCCGATCCGGGACCGGATCTGGTAGGGGGCAGACTATCTCTCTTCGCTCAGGCTTGGGCAAGAGATGTTCTAGATCCCTGGGCACTAGAGATAGTTTCCAAGGGATACCTGTTAGAATTCAAGGGACTTCCTCCAAAGGGAAGGTTCCACCTGTCTCGCTTATCTTCAGACCACATAAAGAAACAGGCATTCTTACATTGTGTAAGAGACCTATCAAAGATGGGAGTGATAAACCCAGTCCCCTCCGGGGAACAAGGTCTAGGGTTTTACTCAAACCTGTTTGTGGTTCCCAAAAAAGAGGGAACTTTCAGGCCAATTCTGGATTTAAAGATATTAAACAAGTTCCTCAGAGTTCCATCCTTCAAGATGGAAACCATTCGGACAATCTTACCAACAATCCAGCAGGGTCAATTTTTGACTACCGTGGATCTGAAGGATGCGTATCTGCATATCCCAATCCACAAATCTCATCATCAGTTCCTGAGGTTCGCCTTTCTGGACAAACATTACCAGTTTGTGGCTCTTCCATTCGGTTTAGCCACCGCTCCCAGAATTTTCACAAAGGTGCTAGGGTCCCTTCTAGCGGGCCTAAGACCGAGGGGCATCGCTGTAGCACCTTATCTAGACGACATCCTAATCCAAGCGTCGTCTCTTTCCAAAGCGAGGGCTCATACAGACATTGTGTTGGCTTTTCTCAGATCTCACGGGTGGAAAGTGAACATAGAAAAAAGTTCACTGTCACCGTCCACAAGGGTTCCTTTTCTGGGAACAATAATAGATTCTGTGGAAATGAAGATCTTTCTCATAGACGTCAGAAAGACAAAGCTTCTAAAAGCTTGTCGAGTTCTTCACTCTATTCCTCAACCCTCCATAGCTCAATGCATGGAAGTAATAGGACTAATGGTCGCAGCAATGGATGTGGTTCCTTTTGCTCAAATTCATCTAAGACCATTACAGCTGTGCATGCTCAATCAGTGGAATGGGAACTATACAGACTTGTCTCCCCAAATTCAAGTAGACCAGGTAACCAGGGACTCACTTCTCTGGTGGTTGACCCAGGATCACCTGTCTCAGGGAATGAGTTTCCGCAGACCGGAGTGGGTCATCGTCATGACCGACGCCAGCCTCTTGGGGTGGGGCGCGGTCTGGGACTCTCTGAAAGCTCAGGGCCTATGGTCGCGGGAAGAGTCGCTTCTCCCGATAAACTTTTTGGAACTAAGAGCTATATTCAATGCGCTCCTGGCTTGGCCTCAGCTAGCAGAAGCCAGGTTCATAAGATTTCAGTCGGACAACATAACGACTGTTGCGTACATCAATCATCAGGGGGGAACAAAGAGTTCCCTAGCGATGAAGGAAGTAACCAAGATAATCCAATGGGCAGAGAATCACTCCTGCCATCTATCTGCTATTCACATCCCAGGAGTAGACAACTGGGAGGCGGACTATTTGAGTTGTCAGACTTTCCATCTGGGGGAGTGGGAACTCCATCCGGAGGTCTTTGTTCAGTTAACCCAATTATGGGGCATTCCAGACATGGATCTAATGGCGTCCCATCAGAACTTCAAGATTCCTTGCTACGGGTCCAGATCCAGGGATCCCAAGGCGACTCTAGTGGATGCATTAGTGGCGCCTTGGTCGTTTAACCTAGCATATGTGTTTCCACCGTTTCCTCTCCTCCCCAGGCTCATAGCCAGGATCAAACAGGAGAAGGCCTCGGTTATTCTGATAGCTCCTGCGTAGCCACGCAGGACTTGGTATGCAGACCTGGTGAATATGTCATCGGCTCCACCATGGAAGCTACCTTTGAGACAGGACCTTCTAGTACAAGGTCCATTCGAACATCCCAATCTAGTTTCTCTGCAGCTGACTGCTTGGAAATTGAACACTTGATTTTATCCAAGCGTGGGTTTTCAAATTCTGTGATTGATACTCTGGTCCAAGCCAGAAAACCTGTGACTAGAAGGATTTACCATAAAATATGGAAAAAATATATCTGTTGGTGTGAATCCAAAGGATTCTCCTGGAGTAAGATTAAAATTCCAAAGATTCTCTCCTTTCTCCAAGAAGGTTTGGATAAAGGATTGTCAGCTAGTTCTCTAAAAGGACAGATTTCGGCATTATCCGTCTTGTTGCACAAACGACTGGCAGCTTTGCCAGATGTACAAGCTTTTGTTCAGGCTTTGGTTAGAATCAAGCCTGTTTACAGACCCATGACTCCTCCTTGGAGTCTAAATTTAGTTCTTTCAGTTCTTCAAGGGGTTCTGTTTGAACCTTTACATTCCATAGATATTAAGTTACTATCTTGGAAAGTTCTGTTTTTGGTTGCTATTTCTTCTGCTAGAAGAGTTTCTGAATTATCTGCTTTGCAGTGTGATCCACCCTATCTGGTGTTCCATTCAGATAAGGTTGTTTTGCGTACTAAGCCTGGTTTTCTTCCAAAAGTTGTTTCCAATGAGAACATCAACCAGGAAATAGTTGTTCCTTCTTTGTGTCCGAATCCAGTTTCAAAGAAGGAACGTTTATTACACAATTTAGATGTTGTTCGTGCTTTAAAGTTCTATTTAGAAGCAACAAAAGATTTTAGACAAACCTCATCCTTGTTTGTCGTTTACTCTGGTAAGAGGAGAGGTCAAAAAGCTACTGCTACCTCTCTCTCTTTCTGGCTGAAAAGCATTATCCGCTTGGCTTATGAGACTGCCGGACGGCAGCCTCCTGACTGTATCACAGCTCACTCTACTAGGGCTGTGGCTTCCACATGGGCTTATAAGAACGAGGCTTCTGTTGACCAGATATTTAAGGCAGCGACTTGGTCTTCTCTGCACACTTTTGCCAAATTCTACAAATTTGATATTTTTGCTTCTTCGGAAGCTGTTTTTGGGAGAAAGGTTTTGCAAGCCGTGGTGCCTTCTGTTTAGGTAACCTGATTTGCTCCCTCCCTTCATCCGTGTCCTAAAGCTTTGGTATTGGTTCCCACAAGTAATGGATGACGCCGTGGACCAGACACACCAATGTTGGAGAAAACAGAATTTATGCTTACCTGATAAATTACTTTCTCCAACGGTGTGTCCGGTCCACGGCACACCCTGGTTTTTTTAATCAGGTTGAAATTTTTTTTTCTTTATACACTACAGTCACCACGGCACCCTATAGTTTCTCCTTTTTCTTCTAACCGTTGGTCGAATGACTGGGGGGCGGAGCCAGAGGGGGAGCTATATGGACAGCTCTTGCTGTGTGCTCTCCTTGCCTTTCCCTGTGGGGGAGAACATTTCCCACAAGTAATGGATGACGCCGTGGACCGGACACACCGTTGGAGAAAGTAATTTATCAGGTAAGCATAAATTCTGTTTTTTTTATTTCATGATTTAGAAATAGCATGCCATTTTAAACTACTTTCTAATTTACTTCTATTATCTAATGTGCTTCATTCTCTTGATATCCTTTGCTGAAAATCATAGTATGAGACTTAATAAAAGCTAGACAATTTTGTAGGCTAGTCTATGAATTATACTTGTAAATAATACCCAGTTTAAACACATTATTCAGGAAGATTACCACAGAGAGATATCACAGGGAGACTGGCAGACAGACTTGTTCTGGTAAGAATCAGAAAGCTAAACATAAATATTGTATATTGAAAAACTCAAATATTAGGTGAACAAAGGATAATACATCTGTAAGCAGTAGAACATGCTAAAACAGGATGCTTGTCTCACAAGAATGAGCATCTCAGCATATAGTAAAAAGTCCTTTTATCCTAGACCTGCTTCCACATCAGTTTCGCCTCACTTAAGGGTCTGCCAAAGAAAGAACCTCCCCGGTAACACGATGACCACTCAGATAGAAAAATGGGAAAACAGGACCACCAAAGTTAGCGATACTATAGGTACATGGGGCCATATGTGTTGCTAATTCTGTTGCACAATTATCCCTCTAATCCGCCAGAATCACCTTCAATAAATCCACTTTGGATATGCTCTAAATAATATCCTCTGTGTTGGGTAATAAATTTAATAACCCCTAGTGTGTCACCTCCACCTCGCCTCACACTTGTATACTATTCACTTTTTCCAACCAGTCCCAGGTAAATAGTGTATGTGTAGTTCTACAGAAATATAGCCACTATGCTACTAATAGTAATTCCAGGCTAAATAATCTACCAGGTTACACTAGGGGTTATTATATTTATTACACAACGCAGAGGATATAATCCAGAGCATATCCAAAGTGGATTTATTGAATGTGATCCTGGTGGATTAGAGGGATAATTGTGCAACAAATTCCAATATAATTTTGTTGGTATCAACAATGCTGAGCAGGCTACCGAAAAAAGAGTCTAACCAAATGGTGATAGTGTGAGGTTAATTCGCAGAGTAGAGCCTCCTTTTTAGGGGTGTACATGATACTGGTATTGTGTTGATTCCACCAATCAAAGCTGCTCAGTGCCTGAAGTTTCTTTAGATTGTTGCATGCTGAAAAGTTCCCCATACTGGCTGCAGCCTTACTTGTCTCCTCCAAGCCAAGAGGTTTCAGAACCTGTAACCCAATGATATCCAGCTCTTCTAAGGAGCAATCAGTAACAACATAAGGGCAGCCATGAGGCACCCAAACTTTCTTCTCAGAATGCAAGGTAAGTGTCACAGAAGAGGTAGTTTGGGCATTGTTAGTATTATTCTCTTTGGTTAAAGGGACACTGAACCCAATTTTTTTCTTCTGTGATTCAGATAGAGCATGCAATTTTAAGCAAATTTCTAATTTACTCCTATTATCAAATTTTCTTCATTCTGTAAAAACAATGTGTTCATCTCTTCAACCTGTACTTAAGGCCAAATGAACCTCAAAGTTTTTGTTTTCAAGTATAAAACCTTTTGTTCTTACAAAAATAAATGAGGGCTCTCTTGTCCCTCTTATAAAAAAAATATTCTGCATAAAAATGTACAAATAACGTTTTCAACAAACAATTTTTTTTTTAAAATTATTATTATTTATAAAGCGCCAACAGATTCTGCAGCGCTGTCCATGGGTACAAAGATATAAGTACAACGGTGAAACGATACAATATGAGACAACATTTGACAGACAAATACAGGGGGAATTGATGGCCCTATTCCCATGGGAATTTACAATCTAGATGGGTAGGAGGATGGGAAACAGGAGGTGGAGACTGCAAAGGTGTGAATGATGTTAGCGAGGAGTTAGATAAGGGCAACTGTTGGTTAAGTGAAATTAATTTGTTAATGAGTGGGGTTATAAGCTTCCCTAAACAAAAAGGTCTTTAGGGAGAATTTAAAGGAGGACAAGTTAGGGGAAAGTCTGACAGCTTGAGGAAGTGTGTTCCAGAGGGTCGGTGCTGCACGAGAGAAGTCCTGTAGTCTAGCATGGGAGAAGGTGATGGTAGAGGAGGCAATGAGCAGGTCATTGTTGGATCTTAGAGGGGTGGGCTGGAGTATATTTGTTGATGAGGGAGGACAGGTAGGGTGGGGAAGCATTGGTGAGGGCTTTGTAGGTCAGGGTGAGAATTTTGAATTTAATTCTGCTGTGAATGGGGAGCCAGTGAAGGGACTCACAGAGAGGTGCAGCAGATACAGAGCATCAGGAGAGGTGGATTAGCCTGGCAGAAGCATTTAGGATGGATTTAAGGGGGGAGAGGTGGGAAAGAGGGAGGCCAGTTAGTAGGTTATTACAGTAGTCAAGTCGGGAAATTACTAGGGAGTGGATTAGCTGTTTCAGTGCTCAGAAATGGATGAATTTTGGAGATATTGCGTAGGTGGTTGTGGCAGGATGAAGAGAGCAATTGGATGTGAGGAATGAAGGACAGATTTAAGTCCAGTGTGACTCCAAGACAGTGGACTTGGGGTGATGGGGAGATAGTGGTGCTGCAATTGACTAAGAAAGGAGAATATAAGTTATGAATTCACAAATTTTACTAATTTAAATAGCTCAAAAAAAAAAAAAAACACAGTCTTCCAGATATTTATTACGGGAGAAGACACATTTAGACCACTTATGGATGTGCTATGAAACTAGAACATAGCACAATATATTTGACTGCCACAAGACCAAATTCAACTGCACAGACATATTTATCAAATCAACATCATAAGATGCTAGTATATTTCTAATCTAATATGGAAATAATAAAATCATAATAAACAATTAACAGGTGATATAGCTGTAATCTACCCCATGCCACTTAAAAACACATGCAGGAGTAAAATTATGGGATGACAGCAGAGAAAAATACATCCCTAGCACATATGCAACTGAGATATAATCTTAATCTGTCTTCCCCGAATTTGGATAAAATGCCTATCAATTTAAAGGAACCCAGCCGAAGTATAATGTTATATAGAAGATCCATATTATGGCTAGAATGGACAAACTTAATTCCAGTGAAATTAAGATCACACTCATGTAGGATAAGAAACCGAAGTAGAAGAGATACATGATAGAGTAACCGCAAAGGTAAGATACATATGGGGCTATGGAATACAATGGATATGAGCCTGATCCAATAGTTAGAGATTTCTCAAAACGCTAAATCTAGCATAACAAGAGAAGTGCACCATAGTGTAATTGACTGGATAGAACTAGTATATCAGAGGCTATTGTTATATTGAGTCATAGGTTTAGAATCTATGTAGCATAATAAAATGTAGTAGACCATTAGGGAGTCATCAGTAACAACTAATAGTAGTGTCCTATATGCACAGCAGATTGGCATGTGTACACAAAGTAATAAAGATATATTGATCTCAGGACCCCTAAGCATATCAGTATGGTGCTGGTGTCCATAACCCACCTTATTTATAATCAAAATTTAACAATGTACAGCATCTTTATTATAGTGGTATGTCAAACTATTGCAATCAGAGAAAGTAGTAAACTGAACTTAATATAAAGACAGAGGAAAAGCTCCATAAGGTCCATCAGTCCCAGCATAAATCTATTTTCCTCAATCTATAGATGAGCATGCATCCATATAGAACTTTGAATGGGGACAAATCAGAATGTCTACCTAATTGGGACAGAGTTCTCAGAAGGTGAATGTCACCAACTAGAATGTTTCATCAGCCAACACCTTGCTTCATTATCAGTGTTGCTTACCAAAGCAACTGCTAAGGGAAGGATCTCTATGGTTTGATAACAGCAGTGACCCTGAAGTATTCCATTTTTGCTGCTACACACCACTCAAAGAGACACAATGTCCCTAAATACCTGGACATACCTGCAACCCAGACCCTGCTGGAGTAAAGCAATTCTTTCACCCATATACTGTAGAGTTGGATAACTGATCCTTTCTTTCTCCGGTAAGTTAGGGCAGCAACCTCCATCTGCTGTGGCTCATAAACCTCTTCCAGTCTACCGTACTCTTGAGTAGAGGTCTTCAGTTGAAAAAAAGAAAAAAATAGGACACTTTACTGGCTCAGCAGAATTACAGCTTCTCTAGAGGCCGTCCACACTTGTCCTATCTGTGCAACCGTAGGGCATAAAACTGGAATTGCGAACATAGTCCCCTTGTTAGCATTCTCCTTCAGGTCTGGCTCCTGTGAAAGAGTGGGAGGCAAGTTGTCATTGTCAGGTATAGCATACAGGCTAGGGCTAAAACATTGATAAATAACTGAGTGGAGCTTTTTGAAATGATGATATGGAATAATAAACCTGTTAAAAAGTGCAGAAATATGGTACAAACAAGACCTAAAAATTACAATATAGCACATAGCTAGGAAAGTGCATTAAAAAAAATGCTTAATGTGGTGGTAAATCAAAGCATATAAAAAAACGCAAGGATTTACCATCACTAAAAATAAACATTGGTTTCAGTCATAACTTACTAAAAAAAAGCTGTTAAACTCACCCTATATGTACGACAAGTGTATCGCTAACTCAGCGCTCTTCTCCAATGAGGTAACGCTTCCAATTCTAGCTATGTTAGGATGTCAGTTGACACTGGTTTAGAGGTGGAAACGTCACCTCATTGAAGAAGGTCGATGAGCCATGGGGGGCAGAGGTGCTGAGTTAGAGATATACTTGCTGCACAGATAGGGTGAGTTTAACAGCGTTTGATGACTGAAACTGTTTAATTTTAGTGATCGTAAATCCTAGAGTTTTTTTTTTATACGCTTGGATTTACCATCACTTTAAGTACTGTTTAATTCACTGTAGATGAATAAAACACAATAAAATAAAAATAAAAATCCCATTTAATTTTGAATTTGTATATTTGATATATTATGAACATTCAAAAACTAAATGGATTTGCATTATTTCGAATTCGCTTTTTAAAATTCAATTTTATATTAGAAAATAAACATAAAATTTTAATATTCAAACAAATATTAATGAATGTTAATTAAAATTTGAATACCAATATTCTAAATTAGAATATTAAAATGTTTGATAAACATCCTAAATTTGTTTCGAATGGATGGATGTATAAAATTTGTTTTAAATTGTTGCAATATTTTCACCAATCCCTAATTTTTAGCACTTTGAAAATATAGGCATTATCTCTGACATATATAAGTGCACCCAATAACTTCATGGACTGTAGTAAATGTACAAACATATTTAGTACTAGTGATACACTCTACCTATTACAGGGTTATTTTGCAATCTTATATTTCTGAAGAACTGTTGTACAGGCAGTGGACCTGTTTGTCCGCTGGCCCGTATATATCATTACACACTCTAATGATCAAGCGAGAGAAGGGACTGTCATTTACTCAGGTGTGAGCGAGCTCCCGGTGAGTGTAAGAAATAGCGGTCTAATGAGCTGTTTCTTACATCATGGGAAACATCAACAATTAAAAATATACTCACACATCATACTCTAGTATAGTATGTTACAAGTAGTCTGGAGTAATTGATAGCTTTCCAGCTAGCTGACACTCAGGTAAAGCCACCAACGTCCCATTGAATGTAGTCACTCTGAAGGACCTCTTAAGTTTAAATAATGTTAACAATATGGGTATGTCCACTGGAACAATTTCCCTTTACAATACAATGCACAAATGATCTCACACAGGATGGTTAAAAGGTCTCCTAACACCAATGGGGATAGAGTTATTAAATTAATATAAAAAACAATTCTCTGCACTTCAAACACTGTTTCATCAATCAGTATCAGCTACAAACCAAAAAGGTTTCTGTAAATTTTAGTAATTGTAAAATATTTGCATGTATTTTGTTATGGAAAATTAGTCTCTCTACGTAGAGCCCAAGGTGTCTGCAGGGGCTGGCTGTAGAAATTTCAGGGCATTCTAGAATCTGTGTTGGGATTGTCACCCACCACCTCAGGCCAGCATTCAGAATTCATAATCACTCTATTGCCTTTGTGAAGAATCTTTTCTTGTGGTTGTGTCTCATTTAAAGCTGAAGAGGTTGTCACTTTTTTGCTTTAAAGGGAAAGTCTACTAGATTTGTTTTTATTATTTAAAAAGATAGATAATGCCTTTACTACCCATTCCCCAGCTTTTCACAACCACTGCCCATTTCTAAGCCCTTGCAGGCTGCCTCTTTTCTCAGTACGTTTTATTAGCTTTTAACAGCCAGACATTGCTGATCGATGTGTGCCATATAAACAACATTGTTCTCGCTGTGGAGTTATGAAGGAGTCAACACTTATTGGCCAAAATGCAAGTTTATAAAAAGCACTGAGATAAGGGGTAGTCTGCAGAAGCTTAGATACAAGGTAATCACAGAGGTAAAAGGTATATTAATATAACTGTGTTGGTTGTGCAAAACTGCGGAATGGATCATAAAGGAATTATCTATATTTTTAAACAATAACAATTTTTAAGTAGACTTTACAAGTTTTCTTTTATTGCATATAGCATTGTCTTTTTTTACAGATTTCCTTTTAAAATTAGCTTGTTCTTTGCTGTTTTGAAGGCAGCTTTGTAAAGCCAATGTAGCGTACACCGGCTACCCCGACTGGGTAGCTTCGCCAAGAGGGTCCTTCTTGTAACTGGAACTTGTAGTTAAAGAGAAGAAGAGAAGTGATTATAGCCATCCAAATAACCAGACAAAACCAGTATTCAGGTGAAACACTAACAGCCTTCATTGTCAAACACACATTTATATACCCATAGCTCATCATGATGAGGGTCTTATCTGACCCCCAGATCTCTGCCATTCCCGCCCATCCAGACAGGCTGGCGCCCCCCATAGCAGCCATAGTTCCATGCAATCCACGTAGTACAGAGGTGGTGGTTTCATGGTGATCCCATGGGAGCAGCAGCTATTCCCAATGTAGGTACCAATGGAGAACTTCGGGTCCCAAGGTGTTCCAGTCCAAAAAGTGACACAATCTGTCGCTGGGGGCTGTAGCAGTAGTGGATTAAAGGTACACCGGGTAAGCGCTAGTGGAGTCGGGGTAGTAGGGGAGTCCGAAACCCTGAGTTCCTAAGAAAGCTCCCCTCCAGCAATCACCCCACCTCTTGCCCTCACTAGGGGGGTACCAATCCCCAAAAGAGCGGAGCTCTGGGACAAAGGGCCACTGGAGCAACCTGAGGTAAAGGTTAGCGGGCGTCTGGGGTAGTCCGGCTAGCCAGTAGTTCCAGGAGCCCGGTCAGCTGGAGAGGGATCAGGTGGTAAACGATCAGCTCTTCCATGAGGAGTTACAAACAGTAAAAACATGCAACAGTAAGAGTTTGGGAGATCCCTTCAGCCATGAAAGGTCCAAAACCTGTGTGATAAGTAGTGAGCCAGGCAGTAGGGGTGGGTGGGTGGGGGTAGCCTGGTATCCACGACAGTCAATATCCTTCACAATAGGAATTGTTCTGTCTATAGAGAGTTAACTTGCTACAAGCTAGATGCTACTCCTTTCATTTTAATAGAAAGAGACTTGCAACTCACAGATGCAATAAGGGAGGCACAAATCTTTATGAATTCTGAAATTTTCAAGTTGCAATGTTGTATACAGGTGAAACTCGAAAAATTAGAATATCGTGAAAAAGTTAATTTATTTCACTAATGCAACTTAAAAGGTGAAACTAATATGAGATAGACTCATTACATGCAAAGCAAGATAGTTCAAGCCATGATTTGCCATAATTGTGATGATTATGGCTTACAGCTCATGAAAACCCCAAATCCACAATTTCAGAAAATTAGAATATTGTGAAAAGGTGCAATATTCTAGACTCAAAGTGTCCCACTCTAATCAGCTAATTAAGCCATAACACATGCAAAGGGTTCCTGAGCCTTTAAATGGTCTCTCAGTCTGGTTCAGTGGGAATCACAATCATGGGAAAGACTGCTGACCTGACAGTTGTGCAGAAAACCATCATTGACACCCTCCATAAGGAGGGAAAGCCTCAAAAGGTAATTGCAAAAGAAGTTGGATGTTCCCAAAGTGCTGTATCAAAGCACATTAATAGAAAGTTATGTGGAAGGGAAAAGTGTGGAAGAAAAAGGTGCACAAGCAGCAGGGATGACCGCAGCCTGGAGAGGATTGTCAGGAAAAGGCCATTCAAAAGTTTTGGGGATTTTCACAAGAGCCACCACACACAGACGGATCCTGGAAATGGGCTTCAAATGTCGTATTCCTCTTGTCAAGCCACTCCTGAACAACAAACAACGTCAGAAGCGTCTTACCTGGGCTAAAGAAAAACAGACCTGGTCGGTTGCTCAGTGGTCCAAAGCCCTCTTTACTGATGACAGCAAATTTTGCATCTCATTTGGAAACCAAGGACCCAGAGTATGGAGGAAGAATGGAGGGGCACACACTGCAAGATGCTTGAAGTCCAGTGTGAAGTTTCCACAGTCTGTGTTGATTTGGGGAGCCATGTCATCTACTGGTGTTGGCCCACTGTGCTTCATTAAGTCCAGGGTCAATGCAGCCATCTACCAGGAGATTTTGGAGCACTTCATGCTTCCTTCCGCAGACGAGCTCTATGGGGATGCTGACTTCGTTTTCCAGCAGGACTTGGCACCTGCCCACACTGCCAAAAGCACCAAAACCTGGTTCAATGACCATGGGATTACTGTGCTTGATTGGCCAGCAAACTCGCCTGACCTGAACCCCATAGAGAATCTATGGGGCATTGCCAAGAGAAAGATGAGAGACATGAGACTGAACAATGCAGAAAAGCTGAAGGCCGCTATTGAAGCATCCTGGTCTTCCATAACACCTCAGCAGTGCCACAGGCTGATAGCTTCCATGCCACGCCGCATTGAGGCAGTAATTGCTGCAAAAGGGGCCCAAATCAAGTACTGAGTACATACAGTATGCATGCTTATACTTTTCAGAGGTCCGATATTGTTCTATGTAAAATCCTTGTTTTATTGATTGCATGTAATATTCTAATTTTCTGAGATTGTGGATTTGGGGTTTTCATGAGCTGTAAGCCATAATCATCACAATTATGACAAATCACAGCTTGAACTATCTTGCTTTGCATGTAATGAGTCTATCTCATATATTAGTTTCACCTTTTAAGTTGCATTAGTGAAATAAATTAACTTTTGCACGATATTCTAATTTTTCGAGTTTCACCTGTAGAGCTTTTTAGTGAGATATTTTCATAATCTGCTTTTATTGCATTTCGGCCAGAGTTTTTCAACTCCAGTCCTCAGGGCACAAAAACAGACCAGATTTTCATTATATCTTAACTCGAGCACAGGTAAATAAATCAGGTGATTAATAATCATGGTTAATGATCTGATTATTTCACCTGTGCTCTAGTTCTGATATCATAAAAATCTGTCCCACTGGTGTGCCCTGTGGACTGGAGTTCTGCCCATGCTCAGGTTTATATGCTGCCCTTTCAAATTAATGATTAAAAAACATTTAAGTAGCGTGTCCCTTTAAGATGAGTTTTATGCACATTGCTTGACCTTTTTATCTTGTTCATGTAAAATTCCTTTTTTTAAATGATAAATATTTAGTAATATTTATAGAATAAATCCTATATTTGTAAATTATGATACCAAACCATGTAAATCTAAATGACCTAACTTCAATAAATTTAAATTACAGAACTAAAAACTTTTTTATTCCTTTGGGAGATAATGGGATGGCCTTTTTTTCCATCAAATGTTTTCTAATATTGAATGCCAGTGAACATTCTGTTCATCTCATATGATCAAATAGTTCTCAGATGTCAGACTTTTCACATTATCTGAAATCAATGCTCCACTTTGCAAGAGTGAATTGTTTTATGGTTTATTACAAAGACATCAGTTTATACTTGAGCACATTGAGCAGAGGGACTATTAAAGCAAACACTAGAAAGACTCAGAGAGCTTTAATTTGTGTTTATGTACAGTAAGTTTCAATATATAGATTTCTTGGTACTCTAGCTCTGTGTTAATCATAAATAATCTTGCCTATTACCCGATTAGACTGAGTTAGTCAACCATTACACCAAATAATCCACATTCATTCTTTCCTCGTATATGATCATTTATATAGTTATTTAACAGGGATTTAAGCAAACATGCATCAAAATCAGAAGTGATGGGGAAAAAAGTAGCCTGAATTCTATTAATTCAAATGTAAGGAAGCAAACTAATTTGTTAATTTGAGCACAATTTTATTTACATGACTTACTTTGAAAATGTGCTTAGTTTTAAGCATGGTAAGATTATATTTTATTATTGTGCAGTGTGCCTTAAAGGGATAGTCTAGTCAAAATTATATATATTTTCAAACCTCCAAAAAAATGTAATAATCTGTGGTAAAACTGCTTTGCTAAATATTTACATGATTTATTTTGTCACCTTTTTTGTGAGCTTTATCTCTGAACTTGAAATGCACAATAAAGACTTCTCAAGGCTAATGCTGCTACATACACTCACCAGCCACTTTATTAGGTATACCTGTTCAATTGCTTGGTAACACAAATTGCTAATCAGCCAATCACATGACAGCAACTCAATGCATTTAGGCATCTAGATGTGTTGAAGACAACTTTCTGAAGTTCAAGCCAAGCATCAGAATGGGGAAGAAAGGAGATTTAAGTGACTTTGAATGTTGCGTGGTTGCTGGTGCCAGACGGGCTGGTCCGAGTATTAAAAAAACTGCTCATGTACTGGGATTTTCATGCACAACCATCTCTAGGGTTTACAGAGAATGGTCCGAAAAAGAGAAACTATCCAGTGAGCGGCAGTTGTGTGGACGAAAATGCCTTGATGTCAGAGGTCTGAGGAGAATGGGCAGACTGGTTCGAGATGATAGGAAACAGTAACTCAAATAACCACTCATTACAACCAAGGTATGCAGAATACCATCTTCACATCTTCACATCTCTTCACATAGCAGTTCTATTTATTCATAAATACATATATCTGATGGTATTTTTGGTAATATATATATATATATATATATATATATATAGATAGATAAAATTATAAATATATATATATATATATATATATATATATATGAACATCTATTAAAAGATACTTAGAACATATTCTGCTATGTGCGGAACATTGGAATGTGAAATATTTACAGTAAATACACACTATAACACTTTTATTAAATGAATATTGTATAAATATGATTTTTCATGTTTTCTACAGCTCCAATGAATGTCTATATATGTCTATAAGTGTATAGAAATGTATGTGTGTATATGTCTGTATATACATATATACACATATAAATACAAAAAACATATAGACACACATACATTGATATATATATATATATATATATATATATATATATATCTCAAACGCCTGAGACCTCATATCTTTGATATATATCAAATACCTGAGACCTCATATCTTTGAGCCCCGGGGTAAGGTCCACTGGAAGAACAGTCTTAATGGTGTGGTAACTGTATTTTAAAACAGTTTGATTCAGAGAGAAAAAAAAGTATTTTAACAACTGACCCAAGAGATTTAACTCTTTAGTTGCAGGGAAAAACTGCTCTCCCTAAGCGCCTGCTAACGTACATACCTTCTCTCACCCTGTTACATATCTCCCTTCCCTAGCGGCCATAGCTGTAAGCACATGCACCCTGGATAGTGTGTCAGCATTACCATGTAACAGGCCAGCCCTGTGTTTCACCATAAAACTAAAGGGCTGAAGAGACAATAACCACCTCGTGATCCTTGAATTGCGGTCCCTATTGTTGTGCATCCACTTCAATCGGGTATGGTCCATGATCAGGTTAAAGCGCCTGCCCAGTAAATAATACCCAAGAGTTTCAGTAGCCCACTTGATTGCTAAACATTCCTTTTCTATTGTAGAATAGCGCTGCTCACGGGGGAAAAGTTTCCTACTTCGATAAAGAACTGGATGTTCCTCCTTGTCTATGTATTGTGAGAGTACAGCCCGCAACCCAACCTCAGAGGCATCAGTTTGCAAAAAAAAAATCTTTGTTAACATCTGGAGCCATGAGGATAGGTTGTTGACAAAGTGTGGAGCGAAGATCTGCAAAAGATTCCTCAGCCTTGCTGTTCCATCTCACTATATAAGGGCTTTTTGGATGGGTTACAAACAACTCAGGATTGTTGAAAGGGGTGAATTAGGGAATATAACTCAGGAATATTTCTTCCTATGACCAATGGATATGGCAACCAAGCTACAATCACTGCTGACATTTTTACTTTTCTACCCATAACATAAACCTTTATTTTAGCAGTGGGGTATTGTACAGTACACCCATGGATACACAACACCCCCATTGTTTTATGTTTTCTCAGTTGAGAAGGCTCAACCAAGTCTCCTGACACCAAGGTCAGAGCACTTCCAGAGTCCACCAATACATCAGTGTCTTTATTATTCAAACCAACGGAAACTTTGAAAGTAGGTACACCTTCCACCATGCCTGCTAGGCATATCATTCCACAAAAGTCTGAGGGGTTTTCCCCTAGTCCAAACTGCATTGGTTCTGACTTATTCAGGCATCTTGCTCTGATATGCCCCTTTTCACCACACTCAAAACAGGTAATCGCGTTTTTCCTAAATGCTCTTCCTTTACAAAGACATAGTTTCTGTCTCCATTCAAGGGATGCGTTTCTGTCCCAGACCTAATTTCAGACTCTCCCTTTCTCATACCAGGCCTCTGAATTTTACTAGGTGACTTATCTTGGCTGGCACAGCATATGCTTTCTCTAGGTCCTTGGCAGATAAGTATCTTTCCACTTGTGCCACCATGGCATCATATGTAGTAGGGTTTCCTTGCCAAACCCAATTACGGAGGCCACTTGGACGTTCTCGCAGATATCTGTCAATTACTAGGGATTCCACATTATTAAAAGGGGATTTCTTTTCCCATCCATTGACTGGAAAGAAATACAAAATCCCTGGGTACTTTACCTGTAATTCAGAATATGTGATTTATTTAATTAAGTGTCCTTGCTCCAAAATATATATAGGTGAGTCAACAAGGAGGATAAGAGATAGAATTATTGAACATAAGTCAAATATACGCTGTAATAACAGGGATGCTCCAGTTTCTAATCACTTCTTGCAGGCAGGGCATACCATTTCACAACTAAGGTATCAGATTATTGAACAGATTAAGAGACCTAGGAGGGGAGGTGATAGACAGCAAATCCTTAAATGTAGGGAAACATATTGGATTTATACTTTACAAACATTAATCCCTCTAGGAATGAATAGGGAGATAGACTGGCAAGTTACCTTGAAGTAGGTCCAATGAAATAGAGAGAGATACTGTTTTTGAAATATTGTAAATTGAATATTGTTGTGAATATAGGGAGGTAATTTTCTTGAACTGTAATTTTCTTGAACTGTAACTTTTTAAATACTATTTATTTTAATATTGATGTAAAGATAATGATAGACATGTATATTGTGTTTTTCAGGTTAACATAGATTAATAAGATGAGATGTGCTTAACCACTAGAGGGAGTATGGAGAAATGTATTCTGGTCTATATAGAAGGGGTTAAAAAAAGTACAACTCCTACACAGGTAGTAGAAACTCCACCTCCTATGGCTACATAAAGAGTGGGTTTGAGCATATGTGTATACAACATGATTAAGGTCAGGTGCTGACCGAAACGTTGTTTGTTTTTTATGATGTCTCTGATTAAAAGCAATTGAAATATCTACAGTTTGGTGCTGCTTTCTACTTTAACTTGCTGTTACCTATTGGGGTTAGTGCATGAACCCCTTTAGCGTGCACCAGATGTCTGATGGTGAGTGCTGGGCTTACTCTTTATTTATCTACCCTTTTTTAAAGCCTCACCCAAGGCCCCAATTTGCATAGCCATAAGCCAGTTACGCTCCTGCTGAGCTGCTAGAGAGGCTGCAGCCTGTTGGATTGTTTCTTGCTGTACTGTAGCAGATCTTTTACAATATCCTCCATGTTTGGCAGGTACTGTTACTTTAAGGTTTCCACTACACGAAACTTGGCACCATTCACCAATCCCACCGCTGCCACCACCTTGTGGTTAGGTCACTGGAAGAACAGTCTCAACGGCGTGGTAACTGTATTTTCAAACAGTTTTATTCAGAGAAAAAAAAAAGTATTTGAACATAACAGGTGCACTGTCTCTTAAAATACAGCAACTTCAGAGCAGCCAGCAAAACAAAGCACACAAATAAAAAGCCTACTCCTGTCAGGAGCCTAACTATACATATAATTTCCCTTACTAATGATAAACTGGTCAGCTAACCTGAACCCAGTTTAGTACTTTATAGAAATGGCATAAGTAAAATACAAAACAAATCAGAACACGTTTGTCTCACCAGTGTGTCTCTTTACAGGCAGTCAGCCATGCTAACTGGTCTCCAGCCTCTCTTTCACTCTGGAAAACAGCCTGCTCCCTCAGACACATACTATTCCTAGATAGCTGCTTATAAAGACACAAGCTAACATAATAGGGAGCAGCTGATAAACTAACCCAAGAGATTTAACTCTTTAGTTGCAGGGGAAAACTGCTCTCTCTAAGTGTTTGCTAATGTACATACCTTTAGTGATGTCGCGAACCTAAAATTTTCGGTTCGCGAACGGCGGACTCGAACTTCCGGTATTGTTCACGAACCCGCGAACCGCCATTGAATTCAATAGGCAGGCGAACTTTAAAACCTACAAGGACTATTTCTGTCCACAATAGTGATGGAAAAGTTGTTTCAAGGGTACTAACACCTGGACTGTCGCATGCTGGAGGGGGATCCCTGGCAAAACTCCCATGGAAAATTACAGTTTATGCAGAGTCTGCTTTTAAGCCATAATGGGCCTAAATCAACTAACATTCCCAAAGTGGCTGTCTCAAAACATCCCGGACAGAAGATAGATTGATAGATAGGATAGATAGATATACATAGATTGATAGTTAGATAGAATCGATAGAAGAGAAATAGATTGATTTGTTAGATATATAATTACCCTAATAAAGTCTAATAATTAAACATGCGTTCTTGGACCCAACTAGCTTGTGTTAATTAGTACTTTTCTTAGCACTTTAATCCCTGTCCCCCCCCCCCCCTATCGGGGGTGTTCTATATGGCCTGCCTGATTACCCTGAAAAAATATAATAATAAGACATGCGGTCTGGTACCTATTTTAACTAGGTTGTGTTTTAAGTACTACCATTCTTAGCACTTTAATCTCTGTAACTCCCCCTATTTGGTGAGGTCTATAGGGCCTGGATGATTACCCATACAAAATATAATAATAAGACATCTGCTCTTGGTCTGCGACCCATGGTAACTATGTTGTGTTAATTAGTAATGTCCTTCGCATTTTAATAGCTGTTACTCATACTCACCCTATCGGTGGAGGTCTATATGGCCTGCATGATTATCCTTACAAAATATAATAACCAAACATATGCTCTAGGACCCATGGTAAGTAGGTTGTGTTAAGTAGTACTGTTCTTTGCAGTTTAATACCTGTTACAACACCAAATGGTGGCAGGTCTATCTGGCCTTCATGATTAGCTGCACCCAAACCCAAAAAAAAGCCGAGTGGTCTTAGAGTAACACCCATGGCTAACTCGGTTGTTTCAATTAGTACTATTCTTAGCACTTTCATCCCTGTTATGGGTGGTCTACATGGCCATCATGATTAGCCGAACAAAATACTACAATCCAACCTTTGCTCAGTCTTCATAGGCCCTTCATTGGCTGTATTTTGATAGTACAGTTCTTATTATTTTTATAGCTGATACAACACCGAATGGTGGCAGCTCTATATGGCCTGCAAGATTAGCCGCACCCAATACAAAAATAAATCCAAGCGGTCTTGGATTAACACCCATGGCTAACTCTGTTGTTTCAAGTAGTACTATTCTTAGCACTTTCATCTCATCATCCCTGTTACTTCCAGGACTCTCGGTGGTGGTCTACATGGCCATCATGATTAGCCTAACCAAATACTACAATCCAACCTTGGCTCAGTCTTCCTAAGGCCCTTCATTGGCTGTATTTTGGTAGTACTGTTCTTATTAGTTTAATAGCTGATACGACACCGAATGGTGGCAGCTCTATATGGCCTGCATGAATAGCCGCACCCAAAGCCAAAAAAAAGCCAAGCGGTTTTGCACTAACACCCATGGCTAACTCTGTTGTTTCAAGTTCTACTATTCTTAGCTCTTTCATCTCATCCCTGTTACTTTCAGGACTCTCAGTGGTGGTGGTCTACATGGCCATCATGATTACCCTCACCAAAAATATAACAACAATACGTGCGTGCAGGAAACCATGGTAAGGTTACTTCCTTTCGCAACAGTATAACAGTTGCAGGCAGAGGTTCTGACCCTGCATTATGGCTGCACCTCTCCCTAAAAGAGACATGCGTTACAGAGTCTGTGGGCATGTATGCAAAGAGCTGGCCTGCCTAAAAAGAGGAGCAAGGCTGTACAGGTTGTTCTCCTTCAGCCGTTTTATACGCTGTCCCACGGCCACGACCCTCAACAACCACAACAGAATGAAACCCCACATATGCCATCCTTTTGAGCAACAGAGTACAGGTATGGCATTGATTTTAGTTACACGGCGATATTTATTATGAACCGTGAAATTGAAAACAAAAACATGATTGGACACCAAGTACAGTACAGGTCGTTCTCCTTCGGCCTTTTTAGAATAGTGTTCCGGACCCCCAACAAAAACAACAGCAGGAAAGAGGACATATGGCATCCTTTTGAACAATAGATGACAGGTAAGGCATAGATTTTACAAAGCCATAGATAATTTTTTGGCAACTGTGAAATAAAAAAAAACATTGATTGGACACCCAGAACACTTCTTTATCCTTAGGCCTTTTTTATAAGAGGCTCCCGGAGCCTCAACTGAAACAACAGCATGAAAGAGGACATATGGCATCCTTGTGAACAATTGATTACAGTTAAGGCATTTATTTTATAATCCCAGAGATCATTTATATGACCCGGGAAATAGAAAAAAACATTGATTAGACACCCAGTACACTTATTTATCCTCAGTCCTTTTTAATAAGAGGCTCCCGGAGCCTCAACCGAAACAACAGCATGAAAGAGGACATATGTCATCCTTTTGAATAATAGATTACAGGAAAGGCATTGATTTTAGAATCCCAGAGATAATTTATATGACCCGGGAAATAGAAAAAAACATTGATTAGACACTCAGTACACTTATTTTTCCTCAGGCCTTTTTAATAAGAGGGTCCCGGAGCCTCAACCGAAACAACAGCATGAAAGAGGAGATATGTCATCCTTTTGAATAATAGATTACAGGAAAGGCATTGATTTTAGAAACCCGTGGATAATTTTTTGCAACCGTGAAATCTAAAAAAACATAGATTAGACACCCAGTACACTTCTTTATCCTTAGGCCTTTTTAGCAGAGGCTCCAGGACCCTCACCAAAACCAGCAGCAGGAAAGAGGACATATGGCATACTTTTGTAAATTAGATTACAGGAAAGGCATTGATTTTAGAAACACAGAGATCATTAGTTGCAACCGGGAAATAGAAAAAAACATTGATTAGACACCCAGTACACTTATTTATCCTTAGGCCTTTTTAATAAGAGGCTCCCGGAGCCTCAACAGAAACAACAGCATGAAATAGTACATATGGCATCCTTGTGAATAATAGATTACAGGAAAGGCATTGATTTTAGAAACCCGGGGATAATTTGTTCCAACCGTGAAATCTAAAAAAACATAGATTAGACACCCAGTACACTTCTTTATCCTTAGGACTTTTTAGCAGAGGTTCCAGAACCCTCAACAAAACCAGCAGCAGGAAAGAGGACATATGACATACTTTTGTAAATTAGATTACAGGAAAGGCATTGATTTTAGAAACACAGAGATCATTTATATGACCCGGGAAATAGAAAAAAACATTGATTGGACACCCAGTACACTTCATTCTCCTTAGGCCTTTTTATAAGAGGGTCCCGGAGCCTCAACAGAAACAGCAGCATGAAAGAGGACATATGGCATCCTTTTGAAAAATAGATTACAGGAAAGGCATTGATTTTAGAAACACAGAGATAATTTGTTACAACCGGGAAATCTAAAAAAACATTGAATAGACACCCAGTACACTTATTTATCCTTAGGCCTTTTTAGCAGAGGCTCCAGGACCCTCAACAAAACCAGCAGAAGGAAAGAGGACATATGGCATCCTTTTGAAAAAAAGATTATAGGAAAGGCATTGATTTTAGAAACCCGGAGATAATTTGTTGCAACCGGGAATTTGAATAAAAAAAATGATTCGATGGACACCCAGTACAATTCTTTCTCCTTATGCCTTTTTATAAGAGGGTCCAGGACCCTCAAACAAAACACCAGCAGGAAAGAGGACATATGGCATCCTTTTGAAAAATAGAGTACAGGAAAGACATTGATTTTAGAAACCCAGAGATAATTTTTTGCAAATGGAAATTTGAATCAAAAAAATGATTCGATGGACACCCAGTTCACTTCTTTATCCTTAGGCCTTTTTATAAGAGGGTCCTGGACCCTCAAAAAAAACACCAGCAGGAAAGAGGACGTATGGCATCCGTTTGAACAATAGAGTACATGTACAGCATTGATTTTACAAACCCAGAGATCATTTTGGTCAATTGTTAAATAGAAAAAAAAATGAGTGGACACCCAGTACACCTCTTTCTCCTTAGGCCTTTTTATAAGAGGGTCCAGGACCCTAAAAAAAAACACCAGCAGGAAAGAGGACGTATGGCATCCTTTTGAACAATAGAGTACAGGAAAGGCATTGATTTTAGAAACCCAGAGATAATTTTGGTCAAATGTGAAATAGAAAAAAAAAAAATGAGTGGACACCCAGTACACCTCTTTCTCGTTAGGCCTTTTTATAAGAGGGTCCAGGACCCTCAAACAAAATACCAGCAGGAAAGAGAACATATGGCATACTTTTGAACAATAGAGTACTGGTACGGCATTGAATTTAGAAACCCACAGATAATTGTTTGGAAAAGTGAAATAGCCCCAAAAACCATGCTTGGACTCCCACTCCAGGTCGTCCTCCTTCAGCTTTTTTATAAGAGGGTCCAGCACCCTTAACAGAAACAACTGCAGGAAACACCACCACATATGCCATCCTTTTGCACAAGCGAGTACAGGTATGGCATCCATTTTAGAAACCCAGAGATAATTGAGAGGAACCAGGAACATTTTTCAAAAAATTTGAAGGGGCACCCATTACAGGTCGTTCTCCTTCAGCCTTTTTATACCATGGGCCACGACCCGCAACAGGCCCAACAGCATGAAACACCACATATGCCACCCTTTTGCACAATAGAGTACAGGTATGGCATAGATGGAACACGGAGATAATTTAGAGCAACCAAGAGACGGATAAAGATGCTTGGTCGGTCCTACTCTTTCAAATTTGTGGCATTTTGCGTTCAATTTAATGGTCCACCAGATATGAGTGGTGTGCTAAGTTGTACAATTCGTAACAGTTTAATCACTAGTGTTGTGTGCCTTATTTTTTTTATTTGAGTTTTGTACCCACAGAGCTGCAGCAGAGGCCAGAATGTACAAATTACTGAAAAATTGGGGTATTGTTGTAGCAACTGCTGTAGCAGAGGCCAGAAAAATTTATGTTTAGTCCCCTAAAAGCTTGTGGCTTGAACACTAGTTGTTGGCAGATAAGTCAAGCAAGTCCTCCGGCTTTATAAAAAAAAAAAAAAAGGCCAGCCTGTGTACCAGTTGTAGCCCAAGCCAGCTCATCTCGTCATCAGGCCTTTTTTATTCAAATGTATCGCCCAATGTCAGTTCCTTCGGGATCCAGCCCTCATTCATTTTTATAAAAGTGAGATAGTCAAGGCTTTTTTGACCTAGGCGACTTCTCTTCTCAGTGACAAAACCTCCTGCTGCACTGAAAGTACTTTCGGACAGGACACTTGAAGCGGGGCAGGCCAGAAGTTCCATTGCAAATTGGGATAGCTCAGGCCACAAGTCCAGCCTGCACACCCAGTAGTCAAGGGGTCCATCGCTCCTGAGAGTGTCGAGATCCGCAGTTAAAGCTAGGTAGTCTGCTACCTGTCGGTTGAGTCTTTCTCTAAGGCTGGATCCCGAAAGGCTCTGATGGTGCATGGGAGTTAAAAAGGTACGCATGTCCTCCATCAACAAGACGTCAGGAAAGCGTCCTGTCCTTGCCACCGTGGTCGTGGGAGGAGGAGGATTAATTTCATCTCTTCCCCTGTTACATTCCCGTGGTGCTGTGACATCACCCTTATACGCTGTGTAAAGCATAGTTTTTAATTTATTATGAAAATGCTCCATCCTTTCCGACTTGCGGGAATTTGGTAACATTTCAGGCACTTTATGCTTATACCGGGGGTCGAGGAGCGTGGACACCCAGTACAGGTCGTTCTCCTTCAGCTTTTTTATACGAGGGTCCCTCAACAGGCACGACAGCATGAAAGAACCCATTTGAACAAGGTTGGATGCTGAGCTAATCATGTCCCGTTCCTCCTCCTCACTGATCTCACTGTTGGTATCTTCTTCCCCCCAGCCACGTACAACACCATGGGTACCAGAGAGGTGACAACAATGAGCACCCTGGGATGACTGTTGTGCTCGGTCTTCCTCCTCCTCCTCAAAGCCACATTCCTCCTCTGACTCCTCTTCCTCACAATCCTCTTCCTGCGTTGCCGCAGGTCCAGCAAGCGATGCGGATTCGGCTGTTTGTGGGGGTGATGGACACCACAACTCTCCCGCTTCCTCTTCACGCTCATCTACTGCCTGATCCAGCACTCTTCGCAGGGCACGCTCCAGGAAGAAAACAAATGGTATGATGTCGCTGATGGTGCCTTCGGTGCGACTGACAAGGTTTGTCACCTCCTCAAAAGGACGCATGAGCCTACAGGCATTGCGCATGAGCGTCCAGTAATTTGGAAAAAATATCCCCAGCTCCCCAGAGGCTGGCCTAGCACCCCGGTCATACAAATACTCATTAACAGCTTTTTCTTGTTGGAGCAGGCGGTCAAACATTAGGAGTGTTGAATTCCACCGTGTCGGGCTGTCGCAAATCAAGCGCCTCACTGGCAGGTTGTTTCAACGCTGGATATCGGACAAGTGCGCCATGGCTGTGTAGGAATGCCTCAAATGGCCACATACCTTCCTGGCCTGCTTCAGGACGTCCTGTAAGCCTGGGTACTTATGGACAAATCGTTGTACAATTAGATTACACACATGTGCCATGCACGGCACATGTGTCAACTTGCCCAATTTCAATGCCGCCACCAAATTACTTCCATTGTCAGAAACAACCTTGCCAATCTCCAGTTGGTGCGGAGTCAGCCACTGATCCACCTGTGCGTTCAGGGCGGTCAGGAGTGCTGGTGCGGTGTGACTCTCCGCTTTCAGGCAAGTCAACCCCAAGACGCCGTGACACTGCCGTACACGGGATGTAGCATAGTACCTGGGGAGCTGGGGGGGTGCCATAGATGTGGAGCAAGACGCAGAAGTTGAAGAGGACTCAGCCGAGGAAGAGGTTATGGAAGAGGATGGAGTAGGAGGAGTAGAGGAGGTAGCAGCAGGCCTGCCTGCAAGTCGTAGCGGTGTCACCAACTCTTCTGCAGAGCCACGCATTCCATGCTTGTCAGAAGTCAGCAGGTTTACCCAATGTGCAGTGTAGGTGATATACCGCCCTGACCATGCTTTGCAGACCAGCTATCCGTGGTCATATGGACCCTTGCCCCAACGTTGTGTGCCAGACATGCCATAACTTCCTTTCACACAACAGAGTACAGGTTTGGGATTGCCTTTTGTGAAAAGAAATTTCTGCCAGGTACCTTCCACTGCGGTGTCCCAATAGATACAAATTTTTGGAAAGCATCAGACTCCACCAGCTTGTATGGTAAAAGCTGGCGGGCTAAGAGTTCAGACAAGCCAGCTGTCAGACGCCGGGCAAGGGGGTGACTTTGAGAAATTGGCTTCTTACGCTCAAACATGTCCTTGACAGACACCTGACTGTGGGCAGATGACCAGGAACTGCTACGTAAGAGAGACTGAGTGGAGGATGGTTGAGAGGGGGCAAGGAGGACAGCACTGGTTTACATGGCTGAAGATGCTGGAGCAGGAGGAGGAGGGCGGCTTTCACTTTGTTTGCTGCTTCTACTCATGTGTTCTTCCCATCGGCCTTTGTGATGGGAGACCATGTGCCTTCGCAAAGCAGTTGTACCTAGGTGGCTGTTGGACTTCCCATGACTCAGTTTCTTTTGGCACAGGTTGCAAATGGCATCGCTGTTGTCAGAGGCAGACACACAAAAAAATGCCACACTGCTGAGCTCTGCGATGACGGCATTCTGGTGGTGGCAACAGCATGCGTTGATGGGCATCGGCGTGCTGTCTGGCTGACCCCTGGTGACAATGCATGCTGTCTGACTGTGCCACTAGCTCCTTGAGACGACCTCCCCATGCTTCCAAATCGTCTCCTCCTCCTCCTCCTCTCTGTCTCCCCATCTGAACTTTCCCCCTCTTCTTCTTCTCTTCTAGCAGGCACCCACGTGACATCCACCAACACATCATCATCACCTGCTTCACTTGTATCTGAAACATCAAGGAAGGAAGCAGCAGCGGGTACAACATCATCATCATCATCACACCGTACCTCCATGTCGGTAATGCTGCCTGACTGAGACGGATCACTATTATCTACATCCTCTGTCAATGATGGTTGCGCATCACTCATTTCTTCCAAATGATGTGTCAATAACTCCTGTGACAGATCAAGTAAAGCGGCTGTGGTGCTAGTGTTGGTGGTGGCGACAGGCGGGGGAGTGGCACTGGTCACTTAAGACCTGCCCAAAGCACAGCTGGACATAGATGGTGCATCAAGGTTAGGAGGACTAGCAGCGGAAGCCGAAGAAGATTGGGTGTCCTGTGTTAGCCATTCAACTAGATCCTCCTCAGAACTTTTCACGTCCCCCCTGGCACCCGGCGTCTGAACAATGTGCATATTTGTAGGGTCTAATGGAATCACAGCACCACGACCACGACCACGGAACCTGCGTGGTGGCCTGCCTCTGCCTGTCATTTTTTTTAAAATGGACACTAACAATACTATTACACCAATTGAGTGGTGGCACTGTGAAAGTGGGCACAGTATACGCTGTGAGACTGATGATAACAAAAAAGACAGATGTTTTAAAAATCACAAATTGTTAGTTTTTTAAAATATTACAAGTACTGTGACAACAAGTATGATTGTTTGGCACTAGTTGGCAAATGGGCCTATCTGGCACACATGCTGGGAGAAAGGAAACTGCAATTCAATGGCAATCAAAACAGTTATGATTAACAGAAATTCCAATCCTGTTACAATAAATATGATTGGTGGCACTAATTGGCTAGTTGGGACTGGCACACAGGCAGGCAGGCAGGAGGAAAATGCAATTCAAGGAGGGCACTAGTAGACTGCAGATTGACAGTCAAAACAGTGATGATTGACAAATTTTGCAATACTGTTAAAATAAATATGATTGCTGGCACTAATTGGATAGTAGGGCCTGGCACACAGGCTGGTAGGCAGTAGAAAAGTGCAATTCAATGGCACGAGCAAACTGAGGATTAAGATCAACAATCAAATTTTTTTTAATTTTAATTAGTAACTATACTGTGACAACAATTATGACTGGTGTAAATAGTTGACAAGACAGCCTGGCACAAAAGGCTGGCAGGCAGGAGGTAGATGCAATTCAAGGACACTAGGAGACTGATTACTGACAGTCAAAACAGTGATGATTGACAATTTTTGCAATACTGTTAAAAGAAATATGATTGCTGGCAACAAATGGCTAGGTGGGCCTGGCTCACAGCAGGCTGTAATGCAGGAGGAAAGTGCTATTCAATGGCACCAGCAAACTGAGGATTCACAACAACTATTACCAAAAATTTTAATTTTTAATTATTAAGAATACTGTCACAACAAATATGATTGGTGTAAATATTTTTCAAGTAGGCCTGGCACACAGTCTTGCAAGGAAGTAAAAAAGTTCAATTCTAGGGAACGAGCAAACTGAGGATTAAGATAATCAACAATCAAGAATTTTTTAATTTTAATTAGTAACTATACTGTGACCAAAAATTATGATTGGTGTAAATAGTTGGCAAGACGGCCTGGCACAAAAGGCTGGCAGGCAGGAGGTAGATGCAATTCAAGGACACTAGGAGACTGATTACTGACAGTCAAAACAGTGATGATTGACAATTTTTGCAATACTGTTAAAAGAAATATGATTGCTGGCAACAATTGGCTAGGTGGGCCTGGCTCACAGCAGGCTGCAAGGCAGGAGGAAAGTGCTATTCAATGGCACCAGCAAACTGAGGATTCACAACAACTATTACCAAAAATTTTAATTTTTAATTATTAAGAATACTGTCACAACAAATTTGATTGGTGTAAATATTTTTCAAGTAGGCCTGGCACACAGGCTTGGAAGGCAGTAGAAAAGTGCAATTCTAGGGCACGAGCAAACTGAGGATTAAGATCATCAACAATCAAGAATTTTTTAATTTTAATTAGTAACTATACTGTGACCAAAAATTATGATTGGTGTAAATAGTTGGCAAGACGGCCTGGCACAAAAACCTGGCAGGCAGGAGGTAGATGCAATTCAAGGACACTAGGAGATTGATTACTGACAGTCAAAACAGTGATGATTGACAATTTTTGCAATACTGTTAAAAGAAATATGATTGCTGGCAACAAATGGCTAGGTGGGCCTGGCTCACAGCAGGCAGCAAGGCAGGAGGAAAGTGCTATTCAATGGCACCAGCAAACTGAGGATTCACAACAACTATTACCAAAAATTTTAATTTTTAATTATTAAGAATACTGTCACAACAAATATGATTGGTGCAAATATTTTTCAAGTAGGCCTGGCACACAGTCTTGCAATGAAGTAAAAAAGTGCAATTCTAGGGCACGAGCAAACTGAGGATTAAGATCATCAACAATCAAGAATTTTTTAATTTTAATTAGTAACTATACTGTGACCAAAAATTATGATTGGTGTAAATAGTTGGCAAGACGGCCTGGCACAAAAGGCTGGCAGGCAGGAGGTAGATGCAATTCAAGGACACTAGGAGACTGATTACTGACAGTCAAAACAGTGATGATTGACAATTTTTGCAATACTGTTAAAAGAAATATGATTGCTGGCAACAATTGGCTAGGTGGGCCTGGCTCACAGCAGGCTGCAAGGCAGGAGGAAAGTGCCATTCAATGGCACCAGCAAACTGAGGATTCACAACCGCTATTACCAAAAATGTTAATTTTTAATTATTAAGAATACTGTCACAACAAATATGATTGGTGTAAATATTTTTCAAGTAGGCCTGGCACACAGGCTTGGAAGGCAGTAGAAAAGTTTAATTCTAGGGCACGAGCAAACTGAGGATTAAGATCATCAACAATCAAGAATTTTTTAATTTTAATTAGTAACTATACTGTGACCAAAAATTATGATTGGTGTAAATAGTTGGCAAGACGGCCTGGCACAAAAGGCTGGCAGGCAGGAAGTAGATGCAATTCAAGGACACTAGGAGACTGATTACTGACAGTCAAAACAGTGATGATTGACAATTTTTGCAATACTGTTAAAAGAAATATGATTGCTGGCAATAATTGGCAAGGTGGGCCGGGCAAACAGCAGGCTGCAATGCAGGAGGAAAGTGCAATTCACTGGCACCAGCAAACTGAGGATTCACAACAACTATTAACCAAAATTTTAATTTTTAATTACTAAGAATACTGTCACAACAAATATGATTGGTGTAAATATTTTTCAAGTAGGCCTGGCACACAGGCTTGGAAGGCAGTAGAAAAGTGCAATTCTAGGGCACGAGCAAACTGAGGATTAAGATCATCAACAATCAAGAATTTTTTAATTTTAATTAGTAACTATACTGTGACAAAAAATTATGATTGGTGTAAATAGTTGGCAAGACGGCCTGGCACAAAAACCTGGCAGGCAGGAGGTAGATGCAATTCAAGGACACTAGGAGACTGATTACTGACAGTCAAAACAGTGATGATTGACAATTTTTGCAATACTGTTAAAAGAAATATGATTGCTGGCAACAAATGGCTAGGTGGGCCTGGCTCACAGCAGGCTGCAAGGCAGGAGGAAAGTGCTATTCAATGGCACCAGCAAACTGAGGATTCACAACAACTATTACCAAAAATTTTAATTTTTAATTATTAAGAATACTGTCACAACAAATATGATTGGTGCAAATATTTTTCAAGTAGGCCTGGCACACAGGCTTGGAAGGCAGTAGAAAAGTGCAATTCTAGGGCACGAGCAAACTGAGGATTAAGATCATCAACAATCAAGAATTTTTTAATTTTAATTAGTAACTATACTGTGACCAAATATTACGATTGGTGTAAATAGTTGGCAAGACGGCCTGGCACAAAAGGCTGGCAGGCAGGAGGTAGATGCAATTCAAGGACACTAGGAGACTGATTACTGACAGTCAAAACAGTGATGATTGACAATTTTTGCAATACTGTTAAAAGAAATATGATTGCTGGCAACAAATGGCTAGGTGGGCCTGGCTCACAGCAGGCTGCAAGGCAGTAGGAAAGTGCTATTCAATGGCACCAGCAAACTGAGGATTCACAACAACTATTACCAAAAATGTTAATTTTTAATTATTAAGAATACTGTCACAACAAATATGATTGGTGTAAATATTTTTCAAGTAGGCCTGGCACACAGTCTTGCAAGGAAGTAAAAAAGTGCAATTCTAGGGCACGAGCAAACTGAGGATTAAGATCATCAACAATCAAGAATTTTTTAATTTTAATTAGTAACTATACTGTGACCAAAAATTATGATTGGTGTAAATAGTTGGCAAGACGGCCTGGCACAAAAGGCCGGCAGGCAGGAGGTAGATGCAATTCAAGGACACTAGGAGACTGATTACTGACAGTCAAAACAGTGATGATTGACAATTTTTGCAATACTGTTAAAAGAAATATGATTGCTGGCAACAAATGGCTAGGTGGGCCTGGCTCACAGCAGGCTGCAAGGCAGGAGGAAAGTGCTATTCAATGGCACCAGCAAACTGAGGATTCACAACTATTACCAAAAATTTTAATTTTTAATTATTAAGAATACTGTCACAACAAATATGATTGGTGTAAATATTTTTCAAGTAGGCTTGGCACACAGGCTTGGAAGGCAGTAGAAAAGTGCAATTCTAGGGCACGAGCAAACTGAGGATTAAGATCATCAACAATCAAGAATTTTTTAATTTTAATTAGTAACTATACTGTGACAAAAAATTATGATTGGTGTAAATAGTTGGCAAGACGGCCTGGCACAAAAACCTGGCAGGCAGGAGGTAGATGCAATTCAAGGACACTAGGAGACTGATTACTGACAGTCAAAACAGTGATGATTGACAATTTTTGCAATACTGTTAAAAGAAATATGATTGCTGGCAACAAATGGCTAGGTGGGCCTGGCTCACAGCAGGCAGCAAGGCAGGAGGAAAGTGCTATTCAATGGCACCAGCAAACTGAGGATTCACAACAACTATTACCAAAAATTTTAATTTTTAATTATTAAGAATACTGTCACAACAAATATGATTGGTGTAAATATTTTTCAAGTAGGCCTGGCACACAGTCTTGCAAGGAAGTAAAAAAGTGCAATTCTAGGGCACGAGCAAACTGAGGATTAAGATTATCAACAATCAAGAATTTTTTAATTTTAATTAGTAACTATACTGTGACCAAAAATTATGATTGGTGTAAATAGTTGGCAAGACTGCCTGGCACAAAAGGCTGGCAGGCAGGAGGTAGATGCAATTCAAGGACACTAGGAGACTGATTACTGACAGTCAAAACAGTGATTATTGACAATTTTTGCAATACTGTTAAAAGAAATATGATTGCTGGCAATAATTGGCAAGGTGGGCCGGGCAAACAGCAGGCTGCAATGCAGGAGGAAAGTGCAATTCACTGGCACCAGCAAACTGAGGATTCACAACAACTATTAACCAAAATTTTAATTTTTAATTACTAAGAATACTGTCACAACAAATATGATTGGTGTAAATATTTTTCAAGTAGGCCTGGCACACAGGCTTGGAAGGCAGGAGGTAGATGCAATTCAAGGACACTAGGAGACTGATTACTGACAGTCAAAACAGTGATGATTGATAATTTTTGCAATACTGTTAAAAGAAATATGATTGCTGGCAACAAATGGCTAGGTGGGCCTGGCTCACAGCAGGCTGCAAGGCAGGAGGAAAGTGCTATTCAATGGCACCAGCAAACTGAGGATTCACAACAACTATTACCAAAAATTTTAATTTTTAATTATTAAGAATACTGTCACAACAAATATGATTGGTGTAAATATTTTTCAAGTAGGCCTGGCACACAGGCTTGGAAGGCAGTAGAAAAGTGCAATTCTAGGGCACGAGCAAACTGAGGATTAAGATCATCAACAATCAAGAATTTTTTAATTTTAATTAGTAACTATACTGTGACCAAAAATTATGATTGGTGTAAATAGTTGGCAAGATGGCCTGGCACAAAAGGCTGGCAGGCAGGAGGTAGATGCAATTCAAGGACACTAGGAGACTAATTACTGACAGTCAAAACAGTGATGATTGACAATTTTTGCAATACTGTTAAAAGAAATATGATTGCTGGCAACAATTGGCTAGGTGGGCCTGGCTCACAGCAGGCTGCAAGGCAGGAGGAAAGTGCTATTCAATGGCACTAGCAAACTGAGGATTCACAACAACTATTACCAAAAATTTTAATTTTTAATTATTAAGAATACTGTCACAACAAATATGATTGGTGTAAATATTTTTCAAGTAGGCCTGGCACACAGTCCTGCAAGGAAGTAAAAAAGTGCAATTCTAGGGCACGAGCAAACTGAGGATTAAGATCATCAACAATCAAGAATTTTTTAATTTTAATTAGTAACTATACTGTGACCAAAAATTATGATTGGTGTAAATAGTTGGCAAGACGGCCTGGCACAAAAGGCTGGCAGGCAGGAGGTAGATGCAATTCAAGGACACTAGGAGACTGATTACTGACAGTCAAAACAGTGATGATTGACAATTTTTGCAATACTGTTAAAAGAAATATGATTGCTGGCAACAATTGGCTAGGTGAGCCTGGCTCACAGCAGGCTGCAAGGCAGGAGGAAAGTGCTATTCAATGGCACTAGCAAACTGAGGATTCACAACAACTATTACCAAAAATTTTAATTTTTAATTATTAAGAATACTGTCACAACAAATATGATTGGTGTAAATATTTTTCAAGTAGGCCTGGCACACAGTCCTGCAAGGAAGTAAAAAAGTGCAATTCTAGGGCACGAGCAAACTGAGGATTAAGATCATCAACAATCAAGAATTTTTTAATTTTAATTAGTAACTATACTGTGACCAAAAATTATGATTGGTGTAAATAGTTGGCAAGACGGCCTGGCACAAAAGGCTGGCAGGCAGGAGGTAGATGCAATTCAAGGACACTAGGAGACTGATTACTGACAGTTAAAACAGTGATGATTGACAATTTTTGCAATACTGTTAAAAGAAATATGATTGCTGGCAATAATTGGCTAGGTGGGCCGGGCACACAGCAGGCTGCAAGGCAGGAGGAAAGTGCAATTCACTGGCACAGCAAACTGAGGATTCACAACAACTATTAACAAAAAATTTAATTTTTAATTACTAAGAATACTGTCACAACAAATATGATTGGTGTAAATATTTTTCAAGTAGGCCTGGCACACAGGCTTGGAAGGCAGTAGAAAAGTGCAATTCTAGGGCACGAGCAAACTGAGGATTAAGATCAACAATCAAATTTTTTTTAATTTTAATTAGTAACTATACTGTCTGTGACAACAATTATGATTGGTGTAAATAGTTGGCTAGACGGCCTGGCACAAAAGGCTGGCAGTGGCAGGTAGGAGGTAAATGCAATTCAATGGCACTAGGAGACTGAATATTTGAAGTCCAAAAAATTATGATTTTTATTTTTTTATATACTGTTACAAGAATTGTGATTGGTGCCACTAATTGGCTAGTTGGGGCTGGCACACAGGCTGGCAGATATGAGTCGTGGATGGTAGGTAGGGCAGCAATTTAACACAGTATGCTGTGTAAGTGACAAAAACACAGGCCTGATAGAAAATTAAGTTAGATTACACTAGCAAAATATTTTAAAATTTTAGATTTTAATATTAAAATGATGTTAAGAAGTGCAATGCACATATGACTCTATGAGTGGTAGCACTGGCTGGCTGCTACGTAGGGCAGCAATTAACAACAGTATGCTGTGTAAGTCAGATAGACAGTTAGACACAGGCCTGATAGAAAATAAAATTAGATTACACTAGCATAATGATTTAAAGACTTTTTTTGGGGAATTTAAAGAAAAAGGTTAAGCACATACATATGAGTCGTGGCTGATAGCCCTGGAAGGGCAGTTATTAAAAACAGTAGGCTCTGTAAGTCAGATACACACACGCCTGATACAAAATACTATTAGATTACACTAGAAAAATGATTGAAATTATTTTTTGGGGGGGGGGAATTAAAAAAAGGTTAAACACATATGAGTCGTGGCTCATAGACTAGGGAGGGCAGCAAGTAAACAAAGTAGGCTCTGTATGTCAGCAAAACACACATGCCGGATAGAAAATTATATTAGATTACACTAGCAAACAAATTTAAACTTTTTTTTTATATATTAAAATTAAGGTGAAGAGGAATGGATATGAGTGCTGGGTGGCTGCCTGGCACAGACCAATTAACCAAAAGACTGAAAAAAAATGAGGTATATTAATGCTGAGTGAGCCTGACAGACACAGGCCTGATAGTAAATGTAATTAGATTACACTAGCAAAATATTTTTTTATTTTTTTTTAAATTAAAAATAATGTTATAAACGGATATTAACACTGGTGGCTGCTGGCTGGCACAGAGCAATGAACCAGAGTATATGCTGTGTGACACTGGCCTGATAGAAAATGAAAAAAAAATTACACTAGAAAAATAATTAAATTTTTTGGTTAGTTAAATTTAAACTAATGTTGTTAGGGAGATATCAGTGGTGGCAGTAGTCACAGCATATGCTGTGAGCCTTAAACACACAGCCTGAAAGCCAGGCAAATGCTAATAAAAAAAAAAACGGAAAAAAAAGGCACAAAATATAGCCCTAAAAAGGGCTTTTTGGGGTGCTGTGCTTGCAGCAGAGATGAGTGGAGTCCTTCTGGACTGTAAATACACTAGCCTAGCTATGTTTTTCCTATTAATGTCAGGAGCAAAAACACAACACGTCCTCTCATTAAGAAAGCAAGGTCGTTATGAGTCTAAAATGGCGGATTCCGAGTAGCTGGGAGGGTTTGTGAGGGAGTGTCTGATGTTGATTGGCTCTAATGTGTCAGGCGGCTGTGACATAAAGGGTCAAAGTTTCCTCAATGATGACACATAGGGGCGGATCGAACATCGCCATGTGTTGGCCCACAAACGCGAACGCGAACAAGCTATGTTCGCTGTGAACCGTTCGCGGGCGAACAGTTCGGGACATCACTACATACCTTCTCTCACCCTGTCACAGTCATAACTTTTTATTGCAATTTTTTTAAAATTCATTTTTGTTAGACAGACAGTGTTATTATGTGTGTAACTGCATTTTGTAATTTATTTTTGATGTGTTTTAGGACACTTTAGTGAAATAATTAACCAGAGCTCTGAGGACGTGGTAATCATTCTAGCATAAATCACAATTGTACTCACCCGGTTGCGTTTAGTTTAGACTTGTAATACAAGTGCTAAACCTGACGTGTGCAAACAATCGTGACAAAACCCCTTTTTTGCTCACCTATAACTGTTAGAGAACACCAAACTAAGCCAGCAGCACTTTTTTAAAATTAATAAATAAATTAATACATCTTTGGCCAGAAAACTGTTTTGACTTGCACACTAACCTGACCAGTACCAAAAGCCGAACTTAGAATATTGTGTGTGCGTTCACGTATTCCCACGTAGACGTCAATGGAGAAAAAAAAGTGGAAAAAACACCCCACTCTCTCGCAAAGCTGATCAAAAATTCTCATGTGCACTAACCAATCAAGAAAATATGTATATTTCATATTCCACATTTCAATGTTCTTCACATACAAGAATATGTTCTATATATTCATAAGTACAGATCTCAATACAGATATATTTGTATTTTTGGTACAATATATATCTATATGATTTATATATATATATATATATATATAAAAAAATAGAACATATTCTGCTATGTGCAGAACAAAGGAATGTGAAATATTTAAAGTAAATACACAGTTAAAACCTTTGTTAAAAATTAATATTGCATACATATGCTTTTACAAGTCTTCATCTACGTGTGTATATATACATGCATATATATACATACATATATATATATACATACATATATATATATATATATATATACACACAACTCCAATAGGTAAGTCCAGCACCTTTCTTTGTTATTCCAGCATATATTTCAGCATATTTATCATTTCTTGAGTAGTGCACGTATGCTTACTGAGGTCTGCCAGCCTCACATATATAAATATAGTGAAACAAACTGATAGCGTCAGCACTTTTTAGTAAAGTTATCCATTCTTTATTGAGGTAACAAACAAAATAAAAACAGCAACGTTTCGAGTTAAAAAAACCAGACCCTTAGTCATGCTATGGATTATGGGAAATCACTTTCTTATATAGCACCTGTATGTTAATTGACTTTAATTACTAGAACACATCTTAGTTTCCAGTTTGGATTTTTTTTTACCCCCTAACAGGTCAGAATGTTCAACAGTAATCATTATATAAAACCATAGTTTTTTTATGATTGCTATACAATTTAACTATATTATATATCTTGTGAACTTAACCCAAGACTATACATCTGCAAAAGTATATATATATATTTTTATAATGTTGTTTTTAAGCAATTATATTTTTGTAATTTTTTTATTTTTTAAACTACTTTTGCAGATGTATAGTCTTGGGTTAAGTTCACAAGATATATAACATAATTTATGTAAGAACTTACCTGATAAATTCATTTCTTTCATATTAGCAAGAGTCCATGAGCTAGTGACGTATGGGATATACATTCCTACCAGGAGGGGCAAAGTTTCCCAAACCTTAAAATGCCTATAAATACACCCCTCACCACACCCACAATTCAGTTTAACGAATAGCCAAGAAGTGGGGTGATAAGAAAAAAGTGCGAAAGCATATAAAATAAGGAATTGGAATAATTGTGCTTTATACAAAAAAATCATAACCACCACAAAAAAAAGGGCGGGCCTCATGGACTCTTGCTAATATGAAAGAAATGAATTTATCAGGTAAGTTCTTACATAAATTATGTTTTCTTTCATGTAATTAGCAAGAGTCCATGAGCTAGTGACGTATGGGATAATGACTACCCAAGATGTGGATCTTTCCACACAAGAGTCACTAGAGAGGGAGGGATAAAATAAAGACAGCCAATTCCTGCTGAAAATAATCCACACCCAAAATAAAGTTTAATGAAAAAACATAAGCAGAAGATTCAAACTGAAAACGCTGCCTGAAGTACTTTTCTACCAAAAACTGCTTCAGAAGAAGAAAATACAACAAAATGGTAGAATTTGGTGAAAGTATGCAAAGAGGACCAAGTTGCCGCTTTGCAAATCTGATCAACCGAAGCTTCATTCCTAAACGCCCAGGAAGTAGAAACTGACCTAGTAGAATGAGCTGTAATCCTATGAGGCGGAGTCTTACCCGACTCAACATAGGCAAGATGAATTAAAGATTTCAACCAAGATGCCAAAGAAATGGCAGAAGTTTTCTGGCCTTTCTAAAACCGGAAAAGATAACAAATAAACTTGAAGTCTTTCGGAAAGACTTAGTAGCTTCAACATAATATTTCAAAGCTCTAATAACATCCAAAGAATGCAACGATTTCTCCTTAGAATTCTTAGGATTAAGACATAATGAAGGAACCACAATGTCTCTACTAATGTTGTTGGAATTCACAACTGAGGTAAAAATTCAAAAGAAGTTCGCAACACCGCCTTATCCTGATGAAAAATCAGAAAAGGAGACTCACAAGAAAGAGCAGATAATTCAGAAACTCTTCTGGCAGAAGAGATGGCCAAAAGGAACAACACTTTCCAAGAAAGTAATTTAATATCCAATGAATGCATAGGTTCAAATGGAGGAGCTTGAAGAGCCCCCAGAACCAAATTCAAACTCCAAGGAGGAGAAATTGACTTAATGACAGGCTTTATACGAACCAAAGCTTGTACAAAACAATGAATATCAGGAAGAATAGCAATCTGTCTGTGAAAAAGAACAGAAAGAGCAGAGATTTGACCTTTCAAGGAACTTGCGGACAAACCCTTATCTAAACCATCCTGAAGAAACTGTAATATTCTCGGTATTCTAAAAGAATGCCAAGAAAAATGATGAGAAAGACACCAAGAAATATAAGTCTTCCAGACTCTATAATATATCTCTCTGGATACAGATTTACGAGCCTGTAACATAGTATTAATCACAGAGTCAGAGAAACCTCTTTGACCAAGAATCAAGCGTTCAATCTCCATACCTTTAAATTTAAGGATTTCAGATCCTGATGGAAAAAAGGACCTTGAGACAAAAGGTCTGGTCTTAACGGAAGAGTCCACGGTTGGCAAGAGGCCATCCGGACAAGATCCGCATACCAAAACCTGTGAGGCCATGCCGGAGCTACCAGCAGAACAAACGAGCATTCCTTCAGAATCTTGGAGATTACTCTTGGAAGAAGAACTAGAGGCGGAAAGATATAGGCAGGATGATACTTCCAAGGAAGTGATAATGCATCCACTGCCTCCGCCTGAGGATCCCGGGATCTGGACAGATACCTGGGAAGTTTCTTGTTTAGATGAGAAGCCATCAGATCTATTTCTGGAAGTTCCCACATTTGAACAATCTGAAGAAAAACCTCTGGGTGAAGAGACCATTCGCCCGGATGCAACGTTTGGCGACTGAGATAATCCGCTTTCCAATTGTCCATACCTGGGATATGAACCGCAGAGATTAGACAGGAGCTGGATTCCGCCCAAACCAAAATTTGAGATACTTCTTTCATAGCCAGAGGACTGTGAGTCCCTCCTTGATGATTGATGTATGCCACAGTTGTGACATTGTCTATCTGAAAACAAATGAACAACTCTCTCTTGAGAAGAGGCCAAGACTGAAGAGCTCTGAAAATTGCACGGAGTTCCAAAATATTGATCGGAAATCTCACCTCCTGAGATTCCCAAACCCCTTGTGCCATCAGATACCCCCACACAGCTCCCCAACCTGTAAGACTTGCATCTGTTGAGATTATAGTCCAGGTCGGAAGAACAAAGAAGCCCCCTGAACTAAACGATGGTGATCTGTCCACCATGTCAGAGAGTGTTGTAAAATCGGTTTAAAGATATTAATTGAGATATCTTTGAGTAATCCCTGCACCATTGGTTCAGCATACAGAGCTGAAGAGGTCGCATGTGAAAACGAGCAAAGGAGATCGCATCTGATGCGGCAGTCCTAAGACCCAACATTTCCATGCATAAGGCTACCAAAGGGAATGATTGTGACTGAAGGTTTTGACAAGCTGATATCAATGTTAAACTTCTCTTGTCTGACAAGGACAGAGTCATAGACACTGAATTTATCTAGAAACCTAAAAAGGTTACCCTTGTCTGAGGAATCAATGAACTGAATGGTAAATTGATCCTCCAACCATGAATTTGAAGAAACAACACAAGTCGATTCGTATGAGATTCTTCGAAAATGAGAAGACTGAGCAAGTACCAAGATATCGTCCAAATAAGGAAATACCAAAACCCTATTCTCTGATTACAGAAAAAAGGGGCACCGAGAACCTTTGAAAAAAATTCTTGGAACTGAGGCTAGGCCAAACGGTAGAGCCACAAAACTGGTAATGCTTGTCTAAAAAGAGAATCTCAGACACTAAAAGTGATCTGGATGAATCGGAATATGCAGATACACATCCTGTAAATCTATTGTAGACATATAATGCCCTTGCTAAACAAAAGGCAGGATAGTCCTACAGTAACCATCTTGAATGTTGGTATCCTAACATAACGATTCAATAATGACAGATCCGGAACTGGTCTGAAGGAATTGACCTTCTTTGGTACAAATGAAGAGATAAAATAAAACCCCAGCCTCTGTTCCAGAACTGGAACTGGCATAAATACTCCAGCCAACTCTAGATCTGAAACACATTACAGAAATGCTGAGTCTTTGCTGTGTTAACTGGGACACGGGAAAGAAAAGAATCTCTTAGCAGGAGGCCTTAACTTGAAGCCAATTCTGTACCTTTCTGAAACAATGTTTCTGAAACCAGAGATTAAGAACGGAATTGATCCAAATTTCTTTGAAGAAAACGTAATCTGCCCCATACCAGCTGAGCTGGAATAAGGGCCGCACCTTCATAGGTACTTAGGAGCTGGCTATAGGTTTCTATAAGGCTTGGATATATTCCAAACTGGAAATAGTTTCCAAACTGATACCGCTCCTGAGGATGAAGGATCAGGCTTTTGTTCCTTGTGAGGAAAGGAACTAAAATGATTATTTACCCTGGAAAGAAAGGGAAAGCAAAGATGACTTAGAAGACATGTCAGCATTCCAAGTTTAATCCATAAAGCTTCTCTAGCTAAAATAGCTAGAGACATATACCTGACATCAACTCTAATGATATCAAAAGATGGTATCACCAATAAAATTATTAGCATGTTATAGAATAATAATAATGCTATAAAATTATGATCTGTTACTTGTTGCGCTAAAGCTTCTAATCAAAAAGTTGAAGCTGCAGCAACATCCGCTAAAAATATAGCAGGTCTAAGAAGATTACCTGAACATAAGTAAGCTTTTCTTAGAAAGGATTCAATTTTCCTATCTAAAGGATCCTTAAATGAAGTACTATCTGCCGTAGGAATAGTAGTACATTAGCAGGAGTAGAGATAGCCCCATAACCTTAGGGATTTTTGTCTCAAAAAACTCTAATCTGTCAGATGGCACAGGATATAATTTGCTTAAACGTCTAGAAGGAGTAAATAAATTACCCAAATTATTCCATTCCCTGGAAATTACTTCAGAAATAGCATCAGGGAGATAAAACACTTCTGGAATAACTACAGGAGATTTAAAAACCTTATTTAAACGTTTACATTTAGAATCAAGAGGACCAGAATCCTCTATTTCTAATGCAAATAACACTTCTTTAAGTAAAGAACGAATAAATTCCATCTTGAACAAATACAAAGATTTATCAGCATCAACCTCTGAGACAGAAACCTCTGAACCAGAAGAACCATTATCAGAATCAGAATGATGATGTTCATTTAAAAATTCATCTGAAAAAAGAGAAGTTTTAAAAGACTTTTATGTATACTAGAAGGAGAAATAACAGACATAGCCTTCTTAATGGATTTAAAAAATAAAATCTCTTATGTTATCAGGAACACTCTGAAAATTAGATGTTGACGGAACAGCAACAGGTAATGTAACAGTACTAAAGGAAATTTTATCTGCATTAATAAGTTTGACATGACATGCAATACAAATAACAGCTGGAGAAACAGATACCAAAAGTTTATAGCAGATACACTTAGCTTGGTAGCTCCAGCACTGTGCAGTGATTTTCCTGAAGTAACTTCTGACTCAGTTGCAACGTGGAACATCTTGCAATATGTAAAAGAAAAAAACAACATATAAAGCAAAATTGATCAAATTCCTTAAATGACAGTTTCAGGAATGGGAAAAAATGCCAAAGAACAAGCTTCTAGCAACCAGAAGCAAATAAAAAATGAGACTTAAATAATGTGGAGACAAAAGTGACGCCCATATTTTTTCGCGCCAAATAAGACGCCCACATTATTTGGCGCCTAAATGCTTTTTGGCGCCAAAAATGACGCCACATCCGGAACGCCGACATTTTTGGCGCAAAATAACGTCAAAGAATGACGCAACTTCCGGCGTCACGTATGACGCCGGAAACGGAAATAGAATTTTTGCGCCAAAAAAGTCCGCGCCAAGAATGACGCAATAAAATGAAGCATTTTCAGCCCCCGCGAGCCTAACAGCCCACAGGGAAAAAGTCAAATTTTAAGGTAAAAAATGTTAAATTAAAATGCATTATCCCAAATATGAAACTGACTGTCTGAAAAATAAGGAAAGTTGAACATTCTGAGTCAAGGCAAATAAATGTTTGAATACATATATTTAGAACTTTATAAACAAAGTGCCCAACCATAGCTAGGAGTGTCACAGAAAATAAGACTTACTTACCCCAGGACACTCATCTACATATAGCAGATAGCCAAACCAGTACTGAAACGAGAATCAGCAGAGGTAATGGTATATATAAGAGTATATCGTCGATCTGAAAAGGGAGGTAAGAGATGAATCTCTACGACCGATAACAGAGAACCTATGAAATAGACCCCTTAGAAGGAGATCACTGCATTCAAATAGGCAATACTCTCCTCACATCCCTCTGACATTCACTGCACGCTGAGAGGAAAACCGGGCTCCAACTTGCTGCGGAGCGCATATCAACGTAGAATCTAGCACAAACTTACTTCACCACCTCCATCGGAGGCAAAGTTTGTAAAAACTGAATTGTGGGTGTGGTGAGGGGTGTATTTATAGGCATTTTAAGGTTTGGGAAACTTTGCCCCTCCTGGTAGGAATGTATATCCCATACGTCACTAGCTCATGGACTCTTGCTAATTACATGAAAGAAAATATAGTTAAATTGTATAGCAATAAAAAAAAATAGGGCATATAATTTTAAACAACTTTCCAATTTCCTTTTATCACCAATTTTGCTTTGTTCTGTTGGTATTCTTAGTTGAAAGCTAATTCTAGGAGGTTCATATGCTAATTTCAAAGACCTTGAAGACTGCCTCTAATCTGAATTAATTTTGACCACTAGAGGGCATTAGTTCATGTGTTTCATATAGATAACATTGAGCTCATGCACGTGAAGTTACCCTGGAGTGAACACTGATTGGCTAAAATGCAAGTCTGTCAAAAGAACTGAAATAAGGGGGCAGTTTGCAGAGGCTTAGATACAAGATAATTACAGAGGTAAAACATGTATTATTATAACTGTGTTTGTTACGCAAAACTGGGGAATGGGTAATAAAGGGATTATCTATCTTTTTAAACAACAACAATTCTGGTGTTGACTGTCCCTTTAATGTTTACAATTTTCAAGTGCTATTTTATGCTGCACTTGAGCTCAGCACTTAAATCACCTCTTGTAATATGAGTGATAATAGCGCACCCTGCATTATCTATTCAAAGTATGGGACTTGCTAAAAAAATAAAAAAATGTTATCCATGTTAAAGGGATAGGAAACCCAAAAATGGTCTATTGTGAATCAGACCGAGAACACAATTTTAAATGTTTCAAATTCACTTCTATTATCAATTTTGTGTCGCTCCCATGATATTCTTTGGCAAAAAGATATCTAAATAGGTAACACGTGACAGGAAAAAGTGCTGCCATCTAGTGTTCTTGCTAATGTATAACATTCTTGCAAAATTGCAGCCATATAGTGCTTAAAGGGACACTGAACCCAATTTTTTTCTTTTTTGATTCAGATTTTAAGCAACTTTCTAATTTACTCCTATTATCAATTTTTCTTTGTTCTCTTGCTATCTTTATTTGAAAAAGAAGGCATCTAAGCTTTTTTTCTTGGTTCAGACCTCTGGACAGCACTTTTTTATTGGTGGATGAATGTATCCATCAATCAACAAGGACAACCCAGGTCGTTCACCAAAAATGGGCCGGCATCTAAACTTACATTCTTGCATTTTCAATAAAGATACCAAGAGACTAAAGAAAATGTTATAATAGGAGTAAATTAGAAAGTTACTTAAAATGTCATGCTCTATTTGAATCATGAAAGAAAAAAATTGGGTTCAGTGTCCCTTTAAGACATGTGCACGCTCCTGAGTTTATCTTCCTGCTTTTTAACAAAGGATACCAATAAAACAAGGAAAATGTGATGCTAGAAGTAAATTGGAAATTTGTTTAAAATGGCATGCTCTATATAAATTATAAAAGAAAAATGTAGGGGTTTACGTCCCTTTAAGATTCTCTGGTTAAATGCTTTTACCATTCATTTATAATACATTTATAATATTGTGCACTGTTCTTTGTGCATGGAAGCAGTTTAAGGGATAGTAAAGTCCAAAATAAACTTTCATGATTCAGATAGGGCATGTAATTTTAAACAACTTTCTAATTAACTTTTATCATCAAATTTGCTTTGTTCTCTTGTTATTCTTAGTTGAAAGTAAACCTAGGTAGGCTCATATGCTAATTTATAAGCCCTTGACGGCCGCCTCATATCTGAATGCATTTGAAAGGTTTTCACAGCTAGAGGGCATTAATTCATGTGTTTATATAGATGACACTGTGCTCACGCACGTGGAGTTTTTTTTAAGTCAGCACTAATTGCCTGAAATGCAAGTCTGTCAAAAGATTTGAGATAAGGAGGCAGTCAGCAGAAGTTTAGATACAAGATAATTACAGAGTTAAAAAGTATATTTCTATAACAGCGTTGGTTATGCAAAACTGGGGATTATCTATCTTTTTTAACAATAACATTTTTGGTATTTACTATCCCTTTAAATCATGAAAAAAGGATGAGTATCACATCCCTTTATAAAATTCAACTTCTAATGGTTTGATTTACCATAGAAATACAAGACAAAAACTGAGTTTAATCTGAAGTTTTCACACAGCAGTATTAAATGGAATATGGGCATAAATCAGTACTAAGAGATGACTATTGATTTGAACCAAATGTGTATTGATCACACTGTTCTTTGTTTATTTAATCTGTATATAAAGCAGCTAAGAAGATATATTTTTATACCCTTTAATGACCTCAGTTATGCACATGATCTGCTTAAAGGGACATAAAAGTGCAACAAGGATATAATATGTTAGAGCATTGTATTATTGCACTGTTGCTTTCATATAATTATGTATTTAAACAGTTAAAAGTCAGCTCCAGGGCAGCAATGCACTAATTGAAGCTAGTTGAACACATCTGGTGAGTCAATGACAAGAGACAATTGTGTGTAGCCACTAATTACCAGAAAGCTCCCAGTAGTGCACTGCTGCTGCTGAGGATATGCACATATGCTTTTCAACAAGGGCTACCGAGTGAACAAAGTATATTTCATAAGACAAAGTGAATTTAAAAGTGTATTAAAATGGCATTCTCTATCTGAATAATAAAAGTTTAACTGTGGCTTTTGTCATGAGATGCAGGAAACAGCATGGAAAGGTACAACGCTATTTTATTGCAGAGTTGAAGTATACAGCTTGTACAACTCATCTAACTTTGTAACTGCGACATAGACAATAACGGACGGCTATAAGCCACGCCCCATCCTACTGATCACATCTTCCCCTTTTCAAATGACAAAGCATACATTTTTTTTCTAGAGTACATCAAATAACAAGGTATACAAGAAGCATACAAAAATAGTTTTGTTTAGTGTATAACAAATAACAAGTTAAAGACAATATATATGAACAACAAGAAATACAACCCTGACTTGAACATCGGGGTAGACTACCCTAGTCCACAGTGACCATGGGATTATTCTGTCCAGTCTTCCGGTCACTGCTCTAACTAGTGCTAATCACGATATTGGGCTGGAAGTTTCACCACTCTTCCACTTGACGTCATTTTACATGAACTACCCTCTGATACAGAAGAAGGTGATTGAGAGTCTGCAGGAAGCAAATAAGTATCCCTGCTGTGTTCTTGCTCAGGGGAAGGAATCCCTCTTAAAACAGGGGATCCCATTAGTAAGGACTACATAAGACCTTGGTTCTGGAGAGCATCCAATTACCATAGCAGGCGTCTTCCATTTCTTCTCATCATCCAGTTTAACTCTGACACTTTGCCCCACATTCAGCTCCTGCAAGGGCCCCACAGAGTGTTTTCTGTTGTAGAAGAATCGATAACCCCTTTTAGCCACTTTATACCTCCTTAGGACCTCATCCCAAGGAACAGAGTTGGTTGGCTGGAAGACACCTACAGAGGGTAAAGTGGTGCAAATCTGACATCCTAGCATCAGCTGTGCCGGGATAAAACATGTGGCTTGGATGGGAGTCGCCCTATAGGCCAAGAGAGCTAGATACGGCTCAGATTGCTTCAAAATGAACTTTGTTGTTTGAACTGCCCTTTCAGCCATTCCAATGGACTGCGGGTAATATGGACTTGACGTAGAATAGACAAAAATCATATTCACTACTGAAAGAACTGAACTCCATAGAAGCAAACTGCATTCCCTTATCACTCACTAACTCCATTGGTATGCCCCACCGGGCGAATAAGCTCTTGAGATGAGTGATAACGGCTTGACTGGTGATCTCATTCAAGGGTGCAATCTCCAAATACCGGGAATAGTAGTCAATCACGACTAGGTACTTTTTCCCGTGCAGTTCGCACAAATCAGCAGCTATTTTCTGCCATGGGCCTGCAGGCAGCAAAGTAGAAATCAAGGGCTACCTTCTCTTAATAGGCCGGCGTTCCCAGCAAAAGGCACATTTTGACACACAGCTTGCAATGTTGGAACTGATCCCAGGCCACCATCCTGCCGTAGCTGCCCTTTCTCTGCACTTTGTAATGCCCAAGTGGCCATCATGAATCCTGCTTAACATCTCCTGCCGCATGCTAACAGGAATAACAATGCGGTCCTGGAACAGCACCAACCCATCCAGCTCTATGAGCTGTGACCTCTCTGACTGGTAAGAACTTAAAGACATCCAGGCTGCCCGGCTCTCGGGCCAACCTTCTTTTATGTACTTAAAAACTTCTTGAAGGTCTGTATCTAAATGTGTCTCCTTTCATATTTGCGCTAGCTTCCCTGACTAAATGGATTTGGATGCCAGAACTGAATCCACATACACTTTCACATCTGATTGCTTTGAAGAGTCTTCAGCAGCAGCCAGCGGGAGCCTGCAAAGTATATCTGCCACTACCAGTTGTTTCCCCGGCACATGCACTGCCGGAACATTGAACCTGAGCAGCCTCATCAGAAGGCTCTGGCATCTTAGGGGTGTTTTGTCAATATCATAGGAGTTGATTAGAGGGACTAGCGGTTTATGGTCAGTCTCCAGACTAAATTTCTCTAAACCCACTAGGTAATGCTGGAAGCGTTTACAGGCCCAAACTGCAGCCAGGCACTCTTTCTCAATTTGGGCGTATTTTGACTCAGCAGCCATCAGTGTACGGGAACAGTAGGCCATGGGCTGTAGTTTGTTCTCATTCAGATGCAGGAGGGTGGCCCTTAACCCATAACTGCTCGCATCAGCACTAACCACAGTCGTAGAACCAAAACACTGGGGCAGACCTCAGAAAGGACTTGACCTGTACTAAAGCTTCTTCCCGTAAAGGACCCCAGACCCAGGCAACATCTTTCTTCAACAACTCTTTGATAGGGTGTAATACTGTGGATAGATCTGGAAGGAACCTGCCCACATAATTCACAAGGCCCAATATTTGTCTCAGCTTGTGTACATCAGAAGGACTTTTCATCTGTTCAATAGCAAGGATTTTATCAGGGTCTGGCTTGATGCCATCTCCATTGATGATATGCCCAAAGTAACGACTCAGATTTTCTAAAAGGGCATTTCTCTTTATTTAAAGGGACAGTCTAGGCCAAAATAAACTTTCATGATTCAGATAGAGAATGTAATTTTAAACAATTTTCCAATTTACTTTTATCACCAATTTTGCTTTGTTCTCTTGGTATTCTTAGTTGAAAGCTTAACCTAGGAGGTTCTTATGCTAATTTCTTAGATCTTGAAGCCCACCTCTTTCAGATTGCATTTTAACAGTTTTTCACCACTAGAGGGTGTTAGTTCACGTATTTCATATAGATAACACTGTGCTCGTGCACGTGAAGTAATCTGGGAGCCATCACTGATTGGCTAGACTGCAAGTCTGTCAAAAGAACTGAAAAAAGGGACAGTTTGCAGAGGCTTACATACAAGATAATCACAGAGGTTAAAAGTATATTATTATAACTGTGTTGGTTATGCAAAACTGGGGACTGGGTAATAAAGGGATTATCTATCTTTTAAAACAATAAAAATTCTGGTGTAGACTGTCCCTTTAACGTCAGCCTAGACTCTCTATCATCTGCAGCACACAGCTCAATCGCTCATCATGTCCTTCCAATGTAGACCCATACACTAAAATGTTGTCTATGATGACTGCAGTGCCCTTGTGGTCCCTTAGGAGGGAACTCATCTCTCTTTGAAAGATTTCAGGAGCAGAGGATATCCAAAAGGGGAGTCTGCAGAAGCAAAACCGACCTACCAGTGAATTTAAGGTAGTCAGTTTGCGGCACTGTGGATCTAGAGGTATCTGCCAAAAGCCACTGGAAGCATCCAGTGTAGAGAATAACTTCGCCCCAGCCAGTTTCGGAGCAATGTCTTCAAGCGTCTGCAGCACATCTCTCTCTCTCTTCACAACCTCATTCAGCCTTTTCAATTCTATGCATATGCGTACCTTCCCATATTTCTTCACAACAGGCACAATGGGGGCACACCAGTCAGTTGCTTCAACAACCTCTTCAATAACCTCCATATTCTTCATATGCAGAAGTTCCTTCTCCCCTTGGGGCATGAGCGGGAACAGGATTCTACGGGGAGTGATAATACTGTATGGACTGCATCGCTTTTAAGTGATATTCGGACTGGATTGCAATTCAGTAAGCCCAATTCACCAAACATGTCTTCCGAAATCGCATTCATTCTGGTGACCAGGCCCAAACCACAGGCTGCTTTTCTGCTCAATAGGTTGTTAACACACTGACCTCTAATCACATGTACCCACATGGTGAATTTCCTCTGCTTGTACTTGCAGCTGGCAAAAAAATTCCAAGCACAAACGATGCGGCCACCAGGACTATGAACTTTTGTTGTAATTTTTGTCAGCTGAGGCTGTCGAGACAGTTTTATGAAGGCTGCAAGGGACATAACAGTGATGTCTGCTCCCGTGTCAATCTTGAAGGCAACTTTGGCTCCCATTACAGTAAGGGAAACCCGCCAATCTTCGTCTGAACCAGACTGTTCAACAACAGACCCTACAAACGATACTTCTTGACCCTCCTGGTCACTATCCACCTGCATCTCCTTAATGTATTCAGTTTTACACGCCACTTCAAAATGGCCCATTTGGTTACACTTTCTACATCTTTTATCTTTAGCGGGGCGTACGACATTCTTATCAGGGGTACGGTTACATCGCGTGCAGCGAGCCTGCTGCGCCCATCCGCTTCTGGGTCTGTTACCCTTGGTCTACTGCTCACACTGTGCCTTTCACCTGCAACTCTCCTGAACTACTGCACTTCATCCACAATACTCTAAGACCTCAGCACTTTGCTTTTTCACCAGTTCACTCTAGCGGGCCATCCTAATAGCCCCATCTACCGTTAATTCAGCTTCCAACTGTAGCTTCAGTGAGACCCCAGCATCTGCGATTCCTATGACTATTCTGTATCTGATTTGCTCTTCTTTAGCAACACCAAACTCACAGAATTCAACTAGTTCATACAGGCTGAGCACAAATGACTCCACAGATTCTCCCACGCGCTGAGCACATTTGTGAAAACAAGCCCTCTCATGAATCGCATTTTTTTTTGGGCCCAAAATGAGCACTGAGTTGCAAATTCTTCCCCTTCGTGGAAAGTAAAGGCATTGAACACTGACTCCACATCTTTCCCCATAGAATATAAAAGAGAATTAACTTGTACTTCACCACTCTCCTTGTCCCACTTGGAAGCCATCCTGAAGTGTTGAAACCATTGACGCCATGTGGGCCAAGCTGCAGGCTGAGAGAAATCAAAAGGCTCGGGTAAACTTCGACATCATCATTACTCAGGAAACAGAAGCGTAGGCAAGTACTTCTGACACCATGTCATGAGATAAAGGACACAGCATAAAAAGGTACAACTCTATTTTATTGCAGAGCAGAGAAGTATACAGCTTTAACAACTCATATAACTTTGTAACTGCGACAGACAATAACGGCTATAAGCCACGCCCCATCTGGTGACGTCACCTCACACTCTTATCACAACTTTCATGTCCCTTTTTAATATTTCTCTGGTATATTTGTTTTGCATGTTTTGCTGCATACTTCTCAAGTAAACACATTTTTAAAAAAGCAACAAGGAACCATCAACCACTCAAGAAGCAGATTTTTAACCCTTTAACTGTGGATGACGAAACCTGACGTCACCCGCTCAATGCCTTAAAGGGACAGTCTAGTCAAAATTAAACTTTTATGATTCGGATAGGGAATGCTATTTTAACCCCTTAACGACTGAGGACGTGCAGGGTACGTCCTCAGAAAAAAGGCAGTTAACGCCTGAGAATGTACCCTGCACGTCCTCAGTGTGGAAAGCAGCTGGAAGCGATCCTGCTCGCTTCCAGCTGCTTTCCGGTTATTGCAGTGATGCCTCGATATGGAGGCATCCTGCAATAACCTTTTTAAGTCATCCGGTGCAGAGAGAGCCACTCTGTGGCCCTCTCTGCACCGGAGATCGGTGGCTCCCTGCGTTGGTGGGTGGGAGCCGGACCGGGAGGCGGGTGGCGGCCATCGATGGCCCTGTTGATGTGAAGGGGGGCGGGATCGTGGGCGGGGGTGGCTGGGGGCACGCACGGGCGCGCGCGCGTGCACGGGAGGGTGGGGGCGGGCGCGTGCACGGGGAGGGAGCGGGTGGGAACCGCTACACTACAGAAAATGTGGAAATAAAAAATATAAAAAAATGGCAAAATAAAACGATCAGCAAGGTGGTGGGGGTTTGTCTGTGTGTGTGTGGGGGGGGAAGCTACACTACAGAAAAAAAACAAAAACAAAAAAAAAGCACTTTTTATTGTAAACTGGGTACTGGCAGACAGCTGCCAGTACCCAAGATGGCCCCCAATAAGGCAGAGGGGAGGGTTAGAGAGCGGTTTTGGGGGGGATCAGGGAGGTTGGGGGCTAAGGGGGGATCCTACACAGTAGCATATGTAAATATGCTAAAAAAAAATTCATTTTTTTTAAAACCCTTTTATTTTAGTACTGGCAGACTTTCTGCCAGTACTTAAGATGGCGGGGACAATTGTGGGGTGGGGGAGGGAAGGGAGCTGTTTGGGAGGGATCAGGGGGTGGGATGTGTCAGATGGGAGGCTGATCTCTACACTAAAGCTAAAATTAACCCTGCAAGCTCACTACAAACTCCCTAATTAACCCTTTCACTGCTAGCCATAATACACGTGTGAGGCGCAACAGGATTTAGTGGCCTTCTAATTACCAGAAAGCAACGCCAAAGTCATATATGTCTGCTATTTCTGAACAAAGGGGATCCCAGACAAGCATTTACAACCATTTGTGCCATAATTGCACAAGCTGTTTGTAAATGATTTCAGTGAGAAACCTAAAATTGTGAAAAATTTTACGTTTTTTTTAATTTGATCGCATTTGGCGGTGAAATGGTGGCATGAAATATACCAAAATGTGCCTAGATCAATACTTGGGGTTGTCTACTACACTACACTAAAGCTAAAATTAACCCTACAAGCTCCCTTGTGGTGCGCAGTGGCATTTAGCGGCCTTCTAATTACCAAAAAGCAACGCCAAAGCCATATATGTCTGCTATTTCTGAACAAAGGGGATCCCAGAGAAGAATTTACAACCATTTATGCCATAATTGCACAAGTTGTTTGTAAATAATTTCAGTGAGAAATCGAAAGTTTGTGAAAAAATTTGTGAAAAAGTGAACGATTTTTTGTATTTGTATTCGCATTTGGCGGTGAAATGGTGGTATGAAATATACCAAAATTGGCCTAGATCAATACTTTGGGATGTCTACTAAAAAAAAATATATACATGTCAAGGGATATTCAGGGATTCCTGAAAGATATCAGTGTTCTAATGTAACTAGCGCTAATTTTGGAAAAAAATGGTTTGGAAATAGCAAAGTGCTACTTGTATTTATGGCCCTATAACTTGCAAAAAAAGCAAAGAACATGTAAACATTGGGTATTTCTAAACTCAGGACAAAATTTAGAAACTATTTAGCATGGGTGTTTTTTGGTGGTTTTAGATGTGTAACAGATTTTGGGGGTCAAAGTTAGAAAAAGTGTGTTTTTTTCCATTTTTCCTCATATTTTATCATTTTTTTTATAGTAAATTATAAGATATGATGAAAATAATGGTATCTTTAGAAAGTCCATTTAATGGCGAGAAAAACGGTATATAATATGTGTGGGTACAGTAAATGAGTAAGAAGAAAATTACAGCTAAACACAAACACCGCAAAAATGTAAAAATAGCCTTGGTCCCAAACGGACAGAAAATGGAAAAGTGCTGTGGTCATTAAG